>NC_042982.1:40027204-40312204 GCF_901001165.1 Salmo trutta | reverse complement strand
CACCAAGAAACAAATAATGGGGAAGACATCCAGTGATGTATGTTATAACATTATGACATTATATCATATAACATTATAACGTTATTAACATATTTCAGAAAATGCATACTAACTGAGACAGTATATCACAAATTTTCTGTAATGAACTGTGAGGACAACAGATGCTGCGTGTTTCCACCTTGAAGAATATAATATAAGTCACTACTGTGTTTTTCAGTGTTGTGTGCATTTAAATAATTCAAATTCAACAGAGAATTGATTATTACCATTTGTCAAATAATTGATATTCTAACATGAACATGAGGACATTGTCGAAGACGGACAGGCTATCTCAGATGTTAATATGTAAACAACATCATAGGGCAGGAAGACAGACAGACAGACAGACAGACAGACAGACAGACAGACAGACAGACAGACAGACAGACAGACAGACAGACAGACAGACAGACAGACAGACAGACAGACAGACAGTAGGATGACTCTCTACAGGTACAGAGGAGCTGCTGCTAATGCCACAGAGCTCAGCCCCAGGGGAGGAAACACATCAAGGCCCCCAGCTCGTCCTCTAATACAACAATAACAGAAGCAGCTCCCCATCCAGGGACACAGTATCATATACAGATACTGTCAAATATTGGCCATCTTTGCATGATTCACTATTTATTGTTAAGTAAGTTGAAGTTGAAATGGAAACATTTGGCGTTCACATTTGATTTAAAAGTGCACAGGACCAATAGAAATGAAAATGTCCAAAGTAATTTGGTTGGAAGCAATGATACTCGTTTACTGTCACGCCCTGACCTGAGAGAGACGGTTTATTTCTCTATTTTGTTAGGTCAGGGTGTGGGGTGGGCATTCTATGTTTTGTATTTCTTTGTTTTGGGCCGAGTGTGGTTCCTAATCAGAGGCAGCTGTCTATCGTTGTCTCTGATTAGGAATCATACTTAGGCAGCCTTTCCCCACCTGTGTTTGTAAGTAGTTATTTTCTGTTTTTGTTATCTGTTACCTGACAGAACTGTTGGCCGTTTGTTATTTTTGCTTTAGTGTTCTGAGTTAAAATAAATATTAATTATGAACACTCAACACACTGCACCTTGGTCCCCTCTTTACGACAGCCGTTACATTTACTGTGGAACTTAACTCACCTGGGGTTAGTTGCACGTGCGTACAGGTTAAAAATAGTAATCAACAAGTTTTGAAAAGAAAAACAGAATATTCTGCTCCATCGCTCTCCATTGTATAGTGCAAGGATGCCAAGACCAGTTGAAGTCAGAAGTTTACGTACACTTACGTAGGTTGAAGTCATTAAAACTTGTTTTTCAACCACTCCACAAAGTTCTTGTTAACAAACTATAGTTTTGGCAAGTCAGTTAGGACATCTACTTTGTGCATGACACAAGTAATTTTTACAACAATTGTTTAAAGACAGATTATTTCACTTATAATTTACAGTATCATAATTCCAGTTGGTAAGAAGTTGAAATTCACTAAATTGACTGTGCCTTTAACAGCTTGGAAAATTCCAGAAAATGATATCATGGCTTTAGAATCATCTGATAGGTTAATTGACATCATTTGAGTCAATTGGAGGTGTACCTGTGGGTGAATTTCAAGGCCTACCTTCAAACTCAGTGCCTCTTTGCTTGACATCATGGGAATATCAAAAGAAATCAGCCAAGACCTCAGAAAAAAAATTGGAGACCTCCACAAGTCTGGTTCGTCCTTGGAAGCAATTTCCAAATGCATGAAGATACCACGTTCATCTGTACAAACAATAGTACGCAAGTATAAACACCATGGGACCACGCAGCCATCATACCTCTGAGGAAGGAGACGCGTTCTGTCTCCTAGAGATGAACGTACTTTGGTGCAAAAAGTGCAAATCAATCCCAGAACAATAGCAAAGGACCTTGTGAAGATGCTGGAGGAAACAGGTACAGAAGTATCTGTATCCACAGTAAAACGAGTCCTATATCGACATAACCTGAAAGGCCGCTCAGCAAAAAAGAAGCCCCTGCTCCAAAACCGCCATGAAAAAGCCAGACTACGGTTTGATGCACATGGGGACAAAGATCGTACTTTTTAGAGAAATGTCCTCTGATCTTCTGAAACAAAAATAGAACTGTTTGGCCATAATGACCATCGTTATGTTTGGAGGAAAATGGGGGAGGCTTGCAAGCCGAAGAACACCATGCCAACCGTGGAGCACGGGGGTGGCAGCATCATGTTGTGGGGGTGCTTTGCTGTGGGAGGGACTGGTGCACTTAACAAAAAAGATGGCATCATGGGGACGGAAAATTATGTGGATATATTGAAGCAACATCTCAAGACATCAGTCAGGAAGTTAAAGCTTGGTCGCCAATGGGAATATGATGAAAGAAATAAAAGCTGAATAAATCATTCTCTCTAGTATTATTCTGACAATTCACATTCTTAAAATAAAGTGGTGATTCTAACTGAACTAAAACAGGGAATTTTTACTAGGATTAAATGTCAGGAATTGTGATAAACTGAGTTTAAATGTATTTGGCTAAGGTGTATGTAAACTTTCGACATAATCTGTACATTACCAGTCAAAGGTTTGGACACACCTACTAATTTCTTCTTGACGTGCTGATCTTCTTGACGTGCTGATCCCGTTAGCGGGATCAAATTCGACAACATCCGGTGAAATGGCAGAACTCTACATAAATAGTCATATTAAACGTTCATGAAAATACAAGTGTCTCACATTCTTCAAAAGCCTAGAATCTCGGTAATCTAACTGCCTTGAAAGATTTTTAAAAGGATTTACTGTGAAAGCATATGATGCGATTATCTGAGTAGAGAGCACCATAACAAAATGCTAATTCAACCAGCACATGCGTAACAAAATCACAAATTGCAATAAAATAAATAATTTACCTTTGAAGATCTTCTTCTCTTTGCAATCCCAAGGCTCACTGTTACATAATGAATGGTCTTTTGTTTGATAAAATCCATTTTTATAGCCTAACACGAAACATTTTGTCAACCGCTTGTATCGTGAATTCAGTCTCATTCAACTTTCTCTGAAGCATTCGACGTAAATACACTCACTCAACGTGTGTTTCTCTAGTCAAGTTAGGGTTCACTGCAATCAACTGGTTGTTTGTAACACAATCACCCTTGATGGTTCTTTTTGTGGGACCTATTGACCAAAAGAAACCGATTTGCAGACAACATGTAATGACCTCATTGTGCACCAATTATATGAGCGCTGTTCCTTTGATTGACTGTTTTGTAACCCAATGACCACTGATCCTCTTGAAATCTAGCTGGGTAGATAGCCAATGAGCTGAGGTAAACGGCAATATGGGATGTTTGTGTGTTGGAAGACCAGCTCAAGTAGTAAACTCATGCGTAAAGACGGCCTTTCGCCATTGAACACTCATCGAGGAAGGAGCCACGCTTGTTGCGCACAGCAGTATTTCGGTAAAACGCATCATTAGCTACTTTTTATATCGAACATTATGGCGACTAAATCAGGGAAAGCTAAATCCAAGTCTAGATATACAGATGTACACCAGATTATTGATGAAATAGATAGGGAAAGTGAGACAGAGTTGCTCCTGGAAGAGGATTCAGCTAGCGAGCATAGCTACGACTCCGAAATGGAAGACTATTTTCTGCACGGAGAGGACGTCGCTTTGGACTGGTAAATTCTTCTCATGCTAATGCTGTTGTTTGAAATTAATAATATCAAATATTATTCGTGATTTTTAACATTTTATTTGCAATATATAAAAATGTAATGAAATGTGTAAAGTACTCATTGGCTATACATTGTGTTTGGGGGTATGTTTGTATGTATGCGTATGACCCATAGACTATGTGTGTATATATATTATATGTATATATATGTGTGTGTGTGTATATATGTGTATATATATATTTATATGTGTATGTATATATAAAATAAATATATAAAATAAATAAATATATAAAATATATAAAATATATATATATATATATATATATATAAAATAAATGGAATGGAGTAGAATATTAGAGGGAGCATGGCTGAGATGCATGTGTCTGCCACTCCACCCCAGCCCCACATGAAAGAGGGCTATTTGAGGCTGTTGAGGGGAGGGGAGGGCAGGCCCACAACAATGGCCAGAGTGAAATGGAACAGCACTTCAACCTAGTGACTGACTATGTTCCCTGTACTCTATATATCTGTTTTTTATAGCTGGGCTCATGCGTGAAACTATTCTACCTGAACTTTTTTCTTTCACAGTGCCTCAGACTCAGATTGGGAGCCCCCAATGTCAAGGTGTCCATCCCCCACTGAAGCTGGTCCATCCAGCCGGACCCTGCTGTCTCTGGCTCCACACCTCCCGGGCCATCTAGAGGTGTGAAGGCACTAACGAAGAAGCGCAGGAGGGGAAGTGTGCAACCTGCCAACAAAGGGGCAGACGGGCGTTGGCACACTGTCCTCGAAGCAGACGTGGAGCCACCTCAACCAACGTTTAGGCCGAAAAGGAAGCCAGGACCCCAGCTGAACATGACTGCAGGTTATAGCCCCCTTCAGCTTTTTCAGTTGTTTTTCACATCATCTGTTGTAGATTCTCTCGTGTCTAACACAAATAAGTATGGGGCAAAGATGCAAGCAGGCAGAAAAGTAGCATGGAAGCCCATTTGCATGTCTGACTTTTTCTGCTACCTTTCACTGGTCATCTACATGGGGCTGGTGAAGCTGAAATCCCTGACCGACTACTGGAAAACATCATCTCTGTACCAACTGCCTTTCCCCATGACTGTCATGTCATGCAAAAGGTTTCTGCTTCTCTCACGGGCACTTCATATCAGCGACCCAAAAGATGATGAAGAGAATGACAAGAAGAAAGGCACAGCAACATTTGATAGACTCTGCAAAATAAAGCCTCTCTACCTCAGCATTGTTGATGCCTGCAAGACCTACTTTCAGCCTGCACAGAACCTGTCCATAGATGAGAGGATGGTAGCCTCAAAGGCCAGAATCAGCCTCAAACAATATATGAGAAACAAACCAACCAAGTGGGGTTACAAGCTGTTTGTTTTGGCTGATTCTGTGTGTGCCTACACTTGCAATTTCTTTGTTTATGAGGGGAAGAACACTTGTGCTACCGGTAAGGGACTTAGCTACGACTCTGTAATGGAGTTATTGGATTTTCAACTGCTGGGGAAGGGCTACAAACTGTTTGTAGACAACTTCTACACAAGCCCTACCCTGTTTACAGACCTGAAGAAGCGGCATGTATGGGCTTGTGGCACCATTCGCACCAACAGGGTGGGCTTTCCGAAGACAAAGGTGAATGACATGCCTAAGCGCGCTGAGCGGGGTAGCATGCGATGGATCCGTGAAGATGGCCTTCTCTTTGTAAAGTGGATGGATACCAGAGAGGTGGTGATGTGCTCAACAATCCACAAATCCTTCAGTGGCGATAACGTAGTCAGGCGGGTGAAGAGCGCTAATGGGGCATGGACCACAAAGAATGTCCCCATTCCAGCTGCTGTGAAGGACTACAACAAGAGCATGGGCGGTGTGGACCTGTCGGATGCGCTGATAGGCTATTACAATGTTCTGCACAAGACAACAAAATGGTACAAGACGTTCTTCTACCATTTCATCGACATTGCTGTGGTGAATGCATTCATCCTACACAAGGAAATTGCTAAGAGCTGTGGAAAGCCCCCCATCACACAGCGAGCTTTCAGAGAACTGCTCATCAGGGAGCTTGCTGACTACAGCACCACTGCACCTGTTGCACCTGTTGTACCTGTCCCTTCTGCTGCTGCAACAAGTGTTCATCTGCCCAAATTTATTTCTGCAGGCATGGATGTGCCTCAGGGCCAAAAGGGCACAGCATGGAGGCGTCGTTGTGTTCTCTGCAAAATGAAGTCCCCCATCACCTGCACCACATGCTTGGTGACCCTTTGCTTTACAGCAGAAAGAGACTGCTATGGCACATGGCATAAGCAGCACAATATTGTGTAGAGGACGTAGGGTCTTCCAAATATTGAAAGTGTGTAAATGGGGCCACAGTGTCTCCTGACCCCTCCTGTCTCAGCCTCTAGTATTTATGCTGCAGTAGTTTATGTGTCGGGGGGCTAGGGTCAGTCTGTTACATCTGGAGTATTTCCCTTGTCTTATCTGGTGTCCTGTGTGAATTTAAGTATGCTCTCTCTAATTCTCTCTTTCTTTATCTCTCTCTGAGAACCTGAGCCCTAGGACCATGCCTCAGGACTACCTGGCATGATGACTCCTTGCTGTCCCCAGTCCACCTGGCCGTGCTGCTGCTCCAGTTTCAACTGTTCAGCCTGCGGCTATGGAAACCTTACCTGTTCACCGGACGTGCTACCTGTCCCACCTCCACCCGGCACAGCCAGAAGAGGACTGGTCACCCCTCATAGCCTGGTTCCTCTCTAGGTTTCTTCTTAGGTTCCTGCCTTCTAGGGAGTTTTTCCTAGCCACTGTGCATCTACATTGCTTGCTGTTTGGGGTTTTAGGCTGGGTTTCTGTATATCACAAACTGATATAAGAAGGGATATATAAATACATTTGATTTGATTTGATTTGTAAATAGTTACCCGTGTTTTTTGTACATTTATATAATAATTTTTTTCATTTTTTCAAAAAAATGTTTTGGGTGTGTTACAATACCATTTAGGTATTTTGTGCTACCTGTCCCACCTCCACCCGGCACAGCCAGAAGAGGACTGGCCACCCCTCATAGCCTGGTTCCTCTCTAGGTTTCTTCTTAGGTTCCTGCATTCTAGGGAGTTTTTCCTAGCCACTGTGCATCTACATTGCTTGCTGTTTGGGGTTTTAGGCTGGGTTTCTGTATATCACAAACTGATATAAGAAGGGATATATAAATACATTTGATTTGATTTGATTTGTAAATAGTTACCCGTGTTTTTTGTACATTTATATAATAATTTTTTTCATTTTTTCTAAAAAATGTTTTGGGTGTGTTACAATACCATTTAGGTATTTTGTATAGTTATTTGCTTCAAAATGTATAACTTCACCAATTTGGCCACTTGGGTACATTTTGGGAACTTGTGTGGGACACCTGGGTGACTTCATGCTAAATTGGATGTAGCACACTCATTCCGGAAGTTATCATTCTGAAACTTTGCACAAGTACTGTTGCCCTGTTCTGTTTTTCACTGAAATTGTTCCCATCATCATATCTGACTGTTTGTTTTTTCTTGTTAATTTTAAAGATGATGCAACAACAATAAAAAGAAAAAACGGATGGTTTTTTCTTTGTATTTTCTTCTACCAGATCTATTGTGTTATATTCTCCTGCATTCAATTCACATTTCCAAAAACTTCAGAGAGTTTTCTTTCAAATGGTACCAAGAAAATGCATATCCTTGCTTCAGGGCCTGAGCTACAGGCAGTTAGATTTGGGTATGTCTTCAGGCGGAAATTGAAACTAAGGGGGGGGGAATTTGAAGAGGGTTTTTATTTATGTTTTACTGTTTTCTACATTGTAGAATAATAGTGAAGACATCAAAACTATGAATAAACACATATAAAATCATGTAGTAACCAAAAAAGTGTTAAACAAATCAAAATATATTTTATATTTGTGATTCTTCAAAATAGCCACCCTTTGCCTTGATGACAGCTTTGCACACTGTTGGCATTCTCTCAACCAGCTTCATGAGGTAGTCACCTGGAATGCATTTGACTTAATAACAGGTGTGCCTTGTTAAAGAGTATTTGTGGAATTTATTTCCTTCTTTATGCATTTTAGACAATCAGTTAAACTGTGACAAGGTAGGGGTGGAATACAGAAGATAGCCCTATTTGGTAAAAGACCAATTCCATATTATGACAAGAACAGCTCATATAAGCAAAGAGAAACAACAGTCCATCATTACTTTAAGCCATGAAGGTCAGTCAATACGAGACTGGCTCTCACGAGGCCCGCCACAGGAAAGGAAGACCCAGAGTTACCTCTGACGCAGAGGATAAGTTCATTAGAGTTACCAGCCTCAGAAATTGCAGCCAAATAAATGCTTTACGGAGTTCAAGTAGCAGACACATCTCAACAACAACTGTTCGGAGTAGACTGTGTGAATCAGGCCTTCATGGTCGAATTGCTGCTAGTACTAAAGGACACCAAGAAGAAGAAGAGACTTGCTTAGGACAAGAAGCACGAGCAATGGACAGTAGACCGGTGGAAGTCTGTCATTTGGTCTGATTAGTCCAAATTTGAGATTTTTGTTTCCAATTGCTGAGTCTTTGTTAGATGTAGAGCAGGTGAATGAATGATCTCCGCATGTGTGGTTCCCACCGTGAAGCATGGAGGAGGAAGTAGGATGGTGTTAGAATTCAATTTAGAATTCAAGGCATACTTAACCAGAATGGCTTCCACAGCATTCTGCAGTGATACGCCATCCCAACTGGTTGGCGCTTAGTGGGTCTATCATTTGCTTTTCAACAGGAAAATGACCCAAAACAGGCTGTGTAAGGGCTACTTGACCAAGGAGAGCAATGGAGTGCTGCATTAGATGACCTGACCTCCACAATCACCCCACCTCAACCCAATTGAGATGGTTTGGGATGAGTTGGACTGCAGAGTGAAGGAAACGCAGCCAACACATGCTCAAAGTATGTGGGAACTCTTCAAGACTGATGGAAAAGCATTCCTCATGAAGATGGATCAGAGAATGCCAAGAGTGCGCAAAGCTATAATCAAGGCAATTTTAAACGTATTTGTTTTACATTTAAAACCTCTCTGGGATAGGGTCTAGTTTCCTGAATTTCCGCCTGACTGACGTGCCCAAAGTAAACTGCCTGTTACTCAGGCCCAAACGCCAGGTTAAAATCAATTGTTATGCTATTTTTCACGTAAAATAGCGATAATATTCCAACTGGGCGACGTTATATTCATTCATAGACTGAAAGAAAAACATGGAGTCGTCTCGTGCATGCGCACTCCAGTGTCATTGTTCCCTGCCTGACCACTCACAAAAACTCCTGCTTTTTTTCGCTCAGAGACTGCAGAGACGTCATTCCTCTTTCTGGCGCCTTCTGAGAGCCAATGGAAGCCTTAGAAAATGTCACGTTACAGCAGAGATGCTGTATTTTTGATAGAGATGCCCTAGAAGGAGAACAAATTGTCAGACAGGGCACTTCCTGTATGGAATCTTCTCAGGTTTTGGCCTGCCATATGAGTTCTGTTATATTCACAGACACCATTCAAACAGTTTTAGAAACTCTAGGGTGTTTTCTATCCAAATCTACTAATTACATGCATATTCTAGTTTCTGGGCAGGAGTAGTAACCAGATTAAATCGGGTATGTTTTTTATCCGGCCGTGAAAATACTGACCCTTATCCCAAACAGGATATGCATATAATTGGTAGTATTGGATAGAAAACACGTTGAAGGTTCTAAAACTGTTAAAATAATGTGTGAGACTATAACAGAATTGATATGGCAGGCAAAAATCCGATGAACATCCGACAAGAATATTATTTTATCTTATTATGGAAACCTATTGTTTCCATGTACATCCGTATTCCAGATTGCAATTCCTATGGATTCCACTAGATGTCAAGAGTCTTTATTCAAGGTTTCAGGCTGATTTTTTGAAAAACAAACAAGTATTTGGAGTTTTTGTTAGGAGACCACCTGAAGAAAATCAGTCTTTCGGCTCACGAGGGAACATACTACTTTCCGAATGAAATTTTATAGTTTATTTACATTTTAGAGTACCTGAGGATTAAATAGAAATGTCGTTTGACTTGTTTGGACGAAGTTTACCAGTAGCTTTTTGGACTCATTTGTCTGCATGTTGAACGAGTGGATTACTGAAATCAATGGCGCCAACTAAACTGACTTTTTGGGATATAAAGAAGCATTTTATCGAACAAAACGACCATTGATGTTGTAGCTGGGAAACAGAGGACGATCTTCAAAGGTAAGTGATTTCTTTAATCGCTATTTGTGATTTTGTGAAGCCTGCGCTGGTTGAAAAATATGTTGATGTGGGGCGCCTTCCTCAGACAATCGCACGGTATACTTTTGCCGTAAAGCCTTTTTGAAATCTGACAACGCAGTTAGATTAACACGGAATTAAGCTTTTAAATGATGTAAGACACTTGTATTTTAATTCTTGTTTAATATTACAAATATTTATTTGACTTGCGTGCCCTCCAATTTGCCTGGAATTTGTTGACTTGTGTCCCGCTAGTGGGACAGCAAGCCCTAATTAACTCTAGGCAAGTCATTCAATAATAAAATATTTTTTACAAAGACGTCCTACCCCAGACGACACTGAGCCAATTATGCGGCGCCCTATGGGACTCCCAATCACAGCCAGATGTGATATAGCCTGGAATCGAACCAGGGACAGTAGTGACACCTCTTGCACTGTAATACAGGGCCTTAGCCCGCTGCGGCACTCAGGAGCCAAATAAACAACTGCCAGAAGTGGAAACAACTGGCAAAGGTTGGCTACTTTGAAGAACCTCAAATATAAAATATATTGTTTTCAAAATTCTTTGGGGTTACTACACATGATTCCATATGTGTTATTTCATAGTTTTGATGTCTTCAATATTATTCTAAAATTTAGAAAATAGTCAAAATAAACAAAAAGCCTTGAATATATAGATGTGTCCAAACTTTGGACTGGCACTGTCTGTTGAAGTGAGTCCAATATGTTTGAAAACACTATGTTAAAAGCACTGTGTGGGCTTGTCTCTAGGATTAGCAAAAGACAAAGAGCTGGATCAGTGGTTCACCAATCAGGGCCTTGCAACAGTAACAAGTGGTGATGTGAATCAGTGGTGCACCAATCAGAGCCTTCTTTGCGACCTTCAGGTTACGTCCCCGGGACAAACCAGCAGCTAGACCTTGTCTATGATTAGATAGGGAGTTGGGATACTGACAGAGGCTGGGCTACATTGTTAATACGAGCAAACAGTGGACAGATAAGTGCAGACGTCTGACATTGTGGAAATGAAAATGTATATGTGTCATGCTTTTCCAGATGTTTTTTTTTGGGGTGACAATTTCAACACACATGTAAAATAATAAAACAATTAATTATTTATTTCAATACCATACTTGTTCTATTGTTTTATGTATGTGTTTAAATTGTCATACATCAATAAATGCGAAGGCATGACAGATATTATTTTTTACTATTTTTTGTTTGAAATAAAATGTAATTGTTCTATTGTTTTACATATGAGTTTAAATTGTCATACAAAAAAAACTATGGGAAAGCATGACTGATATGATGTTTTAAATGCACAATGTCAGAAGCCTGCACTTATCTATCTACAGCTTGCTCATATTAGCAGCATAACCCAGCCTCTGTCAATATCCCACCTCCCTCTCTCATCCTGTACTCCGGGGACAATAAACACTAGAACCACATCCCACTCGTTGAGAGGGAGTGTATGGGCAGTTCCAGCGTCTTAGGGGACATTTTCACCTCTATAAAAGAGGAACGCTTCTATCTGCCCTTTCAGACACAGCTGCCCTTCTGAAGAGTGGTATGGCACTGAGAACAGACGTGGTTCTCCGGCTGCTGGTGGTGGTGATGAGGGGTATGGCTGCTCCAGCCCCAATCTGCTCTCCGCTGGGCAAACCCGCTCTGCCTCTCCTGTCTGCCGAGGGGGACATCAACATTGGGGCAGTGTTCGGTCTACATAGGAATGCCCTCTTCAAGGTCCATTCGTTCACCTCCAGACCAGAGAAAACACCCTGTATCAGGTATGTGTTGAAAAACAACTGTCTGTGGGAACTTTTAGCTTTTTGGGAATATTTCTCATCAGGATAGATTTCTTTTAGTCTCTCTCTGAAATTAGGCACAGTGCTTATTAACACTATTGTAGATGATCTGTGAATTTATTTTTGGACAAAACAAGTATACAAATTGTTTCTGTTATACTAAACACAATACTCAACTAATCTCGACCGAGTATATCAGTTTTGCTGGCATATGTGATTGTGGCATATGAGGTTCCTGACGTCAAATAACTAATTGTTTTGGTTTGTTACCGCTGTCCAGTTTCAACCCACGTGAGTTCCAGTTTGCACAGACCCTGATCTTTGCCCTGGAGGAGATCAACAACAGCAGTGATCTGCTGCCAGGGCTGTCTCTGGGTTACCAGGTCTATGACTCCTGTAGCTCTGCCACCCTGGCCATCCACTCAGCCTTGGCCCTGATGAACAGCCCTGGGCCTGAGGACAGCCTGGGAGACCCCTCCTCCTGCTCCAGATCTCCAGCCGTGTTGGGCATTGTAGGGGAGTCAAGCTCCACATCCTCCATCGGAATATCATCCCTGGTCGGACCATTCAGCATCCCTGTGGTGAGACACCTTCTGGTTTTGGCTCTTTAGAGGTAGTATAGTCAATGTCAGCTATGTATGAAAGATCAATTCAAATCTTCCCTTTTCTTCCACACAGATCAGCCACTTCGCCACCTGTGCTTGTCTGAGTAACAGAAAGGAGTTCCCCTCCTTCTTCAGAACCATCCCCAGTGACTTCTACCAGAGCAGAGCTCTGGCAAAGCTGGTCAAACACTTTGGATGGAACTGGGTGGGAGTGGTGAACAGCAACAATGACTATGGAAACAATGGCATTGCCACATTCATGGAGGCAGCGTGGCATGAAGGGGTCTGTGTAGAGTACCAAGAGTCCATCCATCGCACAGACTCCCGAGAAAAGCTCCTGGAAGTCGTCAGGGTGATCCGGAGGGCCACAGCCAGGGTGGTGGTACTGTTCTTGACCTTGGGGGACCTCATCCCCCTGTTGAATGAGCTGGCCCTGGAGGGAGACCCTGGGCTGCAGTGGGTGGGCAGCGAGTCCTGGATCACAGCCAGGCTGCTGGCGGATAACAAGGCCTACGGCTTCTTGAGGGGGGCGGTGGGCTTTGCCATCAGGAATGCCAGGCTGGATGGTCTGGAGGGGTTCCTAGACAAGGTGCACCCCTCCCAGGAGCCAGACAAAACCCTGCTCAGGGAGTTCTGGGAGACTGTGTTCCAATGCTCCTTCGAGGGGGTCAGCAGCACGCTGTGCACAGGAACAGAGAGCTTAGCAAAGCTGAAGAACCAATACACTGACGTGTCAGAGCTGAGAATATCCAGTAAAGTGTATACAGCTGTGTATGCCATTGCACACGCTCTACACAACCTACTGACAGACTTAAAGAATGACACAGACAGTGGTAAAAGACCAGTCTACACATCACAGCAGGTGAGCAAGCTCCAGATTAAAAAATAAATAAATTACATATCATATGAATCATCCCAATCTCTCTGTGTCTCTCTGTGTCTCTCTGTGTCTCTCTGTCTGTCTGTCTGTCTGTCTGTCTGTCTGTCTGTCTGTCTGTCTGTCTGTCTGTCTGTCTGTCTGTGTCTCTCTCTCCATGTTGTTGAGCAGGTGCTACAGTACCTGAAGGAGGTGAGGTTTAGAGTAAAGACAGGAGAGGAGATCTGGTTTGATGCTAACGGAGATGTGGTGGCGTGCTACGACCTAGTGAACTGGCAGCAGGAGGAGGATGGGACCCTGCAGTTCCATGCTGTTGGGCTGTATGATTCCTCGATGCCCCCTGAACAGCGCTTTACCTTCAACCAGGGAAAACTGGTCTGGGTAGGGGGCCAGGCAGAGGTATGACCAAATACATGTTGACTATGTTGCAAAAGCAAAACACATGCAAACCTCAAACCACTGTAAATGTAAAACATGCATTCCATAATGTATACATAATCCACATAGTCTATCTCAATTGTCTTGTTTTGTAGCTTTCCCTGATGCTCAGTTAGCTTTCCCAGTGGCTCAGTTGGTAGAGCATGGTGTTTGCAGCGCCAGCATGGTGTGTGCAACGCCAGGGTTGTGGGTTTGATTCCCACAGGGGGACAGTACAAAAAAATGAATGAAATAAAATATATGCATTCACTACTGTAAGTCGCTCTGGGTAAAAATGACTAAAATGTAAAATGTATTGGTAATATAACTTCCACAAGTAGTAACATAAAATAATTTCTGCATGTTTAATTATCTAAAATACACCAATGTTCAGATGTTTTGTATTTCTCTACAGGCACCTGCAGCAGTGTGCAGTGAGAGCTGTCCCACAGGCACTCGTAAGGCTGTACAGAAAGGAAAGCCTGTATGCTGTTATGACTGTGTACCATGTGCGGAGGGAGAGATAAGCAATATCACAGGTGATATATAATGCATTTAGGGCTACCTACAATACTTTCAAGCTCTGTCACTGCCCAACAGAACTAATAGATATCGAAAAACAAATGTCACGGTGACACACTGATTCATGGAATGAATGACGTTCTAATCTCCTTACAGATTCTAACGGCTGCTATCGATGTGACTTGGAGTATTGGTCTAATGAAAAAAGGGACCGCTGTGTGTTGAAACCAGTTGAATTCCTCTCCTATGAAGAAATCATTGGCATAGTTCTGGTATTTTTCTCCTTACTGGGGTCTGGTGTTACTACTCTGGTAGCTGTTGTGTTTTCAATTCATAAGGACACCCCCATCGTCAGGGCCAACAACTCTGAGCTGAGCTTCCTGCTGCTCTTCTCCTTGACTCTGTGTTTTCTGTGTTCTCTTACTTTCATTGGCCGGCCCTCTGAGTGGTCCTGTATGCTGCGTCACACAGCGTTTGGGATCACCTTCGTCCTCTGCATCTCTTGTGTTCTGGGGAAAACAATAGTGGTGTTGATGGCCTTCAGGGCTACACTTCCAGCCAGTAATGTCATGAAATGGTTTGGTCCTCCACAGCAGAGGCTCAGTGTTCTGGCTTTCACTCTCATACAGGTCCTGATCTGTGTTCTTTGGTTAACAGTCTCCCCTCCTTTCCCCTACAAGAACATGAAGACCTATAAGGAAAAGATCATTCTAGAGTGTGATGTGGGTTCAGCTGTTTGTTTCTGGGCTGTGTTGGGGTATATAGGACTCCTGGCTGTCTTGTGCTTTGTGCTGGCTTTTCTGGCTCGAAAGCTGCCTGATAACTTCAATGAGGCCAAATTCATCACCTTCAGCATGCTCATATTCTGTGCAGTCTGGATCACCTTTATCCCAGCTTATGTCAGCTCTCCTGGGAAATTCACTGTAGCTGTGGAGATCTTTGCTATTCTGGCCTCCAGTTTTGGTTTACTTTTTTGCATATTTGTTCCTAAATGTTTCATTATATTGCTGAGGCCAGAGCAAAACACCAAGAAACATATGATGGGGAAGACATCCAATGACACACGATATTAAAGAAACATATTTTGGGAAAGGCCTTTAGGATGAATACTGACCATTGGCCTATTAAAAGTATTTCTATAATAAACACAGAGACATCATTTCAAATTCAGTCATGTGTTAACCTCATCCCCAGACTCAATTGATACCAAATATTAGAGCCTGTAAACACCGTGCAAAGAAGTGTTACTTGAAAGAGGAAGGGTTCAAATCAAGGCAGGAAAGAGAGATCCTGCTACAGTTTGACTTTGAAACCTGCAGAAAATGATCATATTACTTTTAGGAAGCCCTAACTGATTCTGAGTTTGGGCATATTTCATTTTTTATTTATTTGACCTTTATTTAACCAGGTAGGCTAGTTGAGATCAAGTTCTCATTTACAACTGCGACCTGGCCAAGATAAAGCAAAGCAGTGCGACACAAACAACAACACAGAGTTACACATGGAATAAACAAACATGGCGTCAATAATACAATAGAAAAGATCTATCTATATACAGTGTGTGCAAATGAGGTAGGTGAAGGGAGGTAAGGCAATTAATAGGCCATAGTGGCGAAATAATTACAATATAGCAATTAAACATTGGAGTGATAGATGTGCAGAAGATGAGTGTGCAAGTAGAGATACTGGGGTGCAATGGAGCAAAATATGAAGTTTACATGTGAGAACTTGGTGCATACTTTCTGAATTCCCGAACTCACTTCCTTGTTTAGCCTAATTCGTTTGTAGAGGGAAGGTTCTACGTGTTTTGTTGGACGGTGATGGACTGAGAAATCAGCCAATTTAAATCCGCTCCTGCCATGGGCTCCATTCCCATCTCTTTATGAGACATTGTGAGAAACGGTTCGAAAGAGAAAGAGCCGGCTGGTGGACCAGATCTGTCATGGGTACATGGATGTTCAATAAGTCCAATAAGTCCTGAACACACATCCAAACAGCACATTATGCCAAGAAGCCATATCTACATATGTGTGGTCGCACATTATGAGAGTCAAGACAATAATGAAGAAGAAAGATATTTTTCTGTTTTGACATAGCCTATGTTTCTCACTGCTCTACCCCAGTTTGCCACTGACAGCCTGGTGTGCTTCCACAGGCCCCCTCAGTGACCCCCTCAGTGACTGCTGCTGTCCAGGTCCAGATCAGGAGCCTACACACAAGCCCCTTACTGAGCCTCTGTCTCACAGGCCTGCTCTGGACAAGCATGGTCTACTATCTCATCAAAAACGACATTGACTTCTTAAACCTCTCCTCATAGGCCTGTGGGCCACAACCCCATATGTATCATTACACCAATGGGCATGTGGCATTCATACCACCATCAACACAAAGCAAGGTCTCAGTGAAATGTGTTATAATGAATATATATCTGTACTGCATGTATCGTGTAATGTATTGGCTACCCTTCATGTCATATTACAGTGATAAACAATAAACAATTCAGCTGTCTGATATCTCTGGATCTTCAGTCTTACTTGAATTATCACAATGCTAGAGAAAGACAAAAATAAATGTAAAAACTAGGATGGTCATTTTCTATGAATTGTGTGACGTGCTTCAGCTGGCCAAATGTATCTGTATGTAGTAGTAGTAGGAACAATAGTAATAGTAAATCTATTCAAATCAATTTTTATTAGTCACATGCGCTGAATCCAACTGGTCTGGACCTTACTGTGAAATGCTCACTTACGAGTCCCTAACCAACAATGCAGTTTAAAAAAATACATCTAAAGAATAAGAGATAAAATGTACAAATAATTAAAGAGCAGCAGTAAAATAACAATAGTAAGACTATATACAGGGGGGTACCGGTACAGAGTCAATGTGCGTCAACGGTTAGTTGAGGAGATATGTGCATGTACCGTAATTTCTGGACTATTAAGTGCACCTGAATATAAGCCGCACCCACTGAATTTAATTTTTATTTTATTTTGAACATAAATAAGCCGCACATATCTATAAACCGCAGGTGCCTACCGGTACATTGAAACAAATTAACTTTACACAGGCTTTAACGAAACATGGCTTGTAACAAAAATAAATAGGCTTTAATGAAACACGGCTTGTAACAAAAATAAATAGGCTTTAACGAAACACGGCTTGTAACAAAAAATAAAACATTTGCAGTAAGCTTTAGTTGTCTTTTTGCACTGAGTCAATTCCTCACGCTGCGGTTTCCAACATCTTATCATCGACTCATTAAGACCAAGCTCCCGTGCAGCAGCTCTATTTCCTTTTCCAACAGCCAGATCAATCGCCTTCAACTTGAAAGCTGCATCATATGCATTTCTCCGTGTCTTTGCCATGATGATGGTGACAAAATGACTACCATAATCAGAATGATGGGAAGTTTGAGAGCGAACGATTTAATCTAAACAGTAAACAAAAAAGTTGTTTGACCTTAACCCGTTCGGCAATTTCATTGGTCTAATGAAAGCTTCATGCCGCCAAAAAACTGAGCACGTCACAGAATGTGTTTTTTTGGAGAAAAAAAATTGAAAGTGGGAAAAATCCATATATTAGCCGCATCATTGTTTAAGCCGCGAGGATCAAAGCCTGGGAAAAACGTTGCGGCTTATAGTCCGGAATTTATGGTAGGTAAAGTTATTAAAGTGACTATGCATAGATGATGACAACAGAGAGTAGCAACGGTGTAAAAAAAAGCTTCTCCTATGGAGACAGACAAAGAACACTTTTGGAATTCTATTTTTTTCCTGGGAGGATTAGGAGGAGGAGTAGAACTGGTAGTAGTAGTAAGCCTAGTGGTAGTAGTAGTAGCTGCAGTAATAGTAGTGGTAGTAGTGGTAGTGGTAGTATGCCTAGTGGTAGTAGCAGTTGTAGTAGGCCTAGTAGTAGTGGTAGTGGTAGTGGTAGTAGGCCTAGTGGTAGTGTAGTGGTAGTAGTACTAGGCCTAGTGATAGTAGTAATGGTAGTAGGCCTAGTGGTAGTAGTAGTTGTAGTGGTAGTAGTAGTGGTAGTGGTAGTGGTAGTTGTGGTAGTGGTTGTAGTACTAGGAATAGTGGTAATAGTAGTGGTAGTAAGACCAGTGGTAGTGGTAGTAGGCGTAGTGGTAGTGGTAGTTGGGGTAGTGGTTGTAGTACTAGGAATAGTGGTAGTAGTAGTGGTAGTAGTAGGCCTAGTGGTAGTAGATGTAGTAGATTAAGTGGAAGTAGTGGTAGGCCAAGTAGTAATAGTAGTAGTAGTGGTTTTAGTAGTAGGCCTAGTGGTAGTAGTAGTAATAATAGATAGGCCTAGTTGTAGTAGTGGTAGTAGGCCTAGTGGTGGTAGTAGTAGTACTGATAGGCCTAGTGGAAATACTTGTAGCAGTTATAGTGGTAGGCCTAGAGAAATAGTTGTATTAGTAGTAGTAGTAGTGGTAGTAGGCCAAGTGGTAGTGGTAGTGGTAGTAGTAGTAGTAGTGGTAGTAGTAGTAGTAGTGGTACTGGTAGTGGTAGTAGTAGTAGTAGTGGTAGTGGTAGTGGTAGTAGTAGTAGTAGTGGTAGTGGTAGTAGTAGTGGTAGTGGTAGTAGTAGTGGTAGTAGGCCTAGTGGTAGTAGTAGTAGTGGTATTAGGCCTAGTGGTAGTAGTAGTGGTAGTGGGCCTAGTGGAAGGAGTAGTGGTAGAAGTAGTAGTGGTGGTAGTGGTAGTTGTGGTAGTGGTTGTAGTACTAGGAATAGTGGTAATAGTCGTGGTAGTAAGACCAGTGGTAGTGGTAGTAGGCGTAGTGGTAGTGGTAGTTGGGGTAGTGGTTGTAGTACTAGGAATAGTGGTAGTACTGGTGGTAGTAGTAGGCCTAGTGGTAGTAGATGTAGTAGAATAAGTGGAAGTAGTGGTAGGCCAAGTAGTAATAGTAGTAGTAGTGGTAGTAGTAGTAGGCCTAGTGGTAGTAGTAGTAATAATAGATAGGCCTAGTTGTAGTAGTGGTAGTAGGCCTAGTGGTAGTAGCAGTACTGGTAGACCTAGTGTAAATACTTGTAGTAGAATAAGTGGAAGTAGTGGTAGGCCAAGTAGTAATAGTAGTAGTAGTGGTAGTAGTAGTAGGCCTAGTGGTAGTAGTAGTAATAATAGATAGGCCTAGTTGTAGTAGTGGTAGTAGGCCTAGTGGTAGTAGCAGTACTGGTAGACCTAGTGTAAATACTTGTAGCAGTTATAGTGGAAGGCCTAGAGAAATAGTTGTATTAGTAGTAGTGGTAGTAGACCAAGTAGTAGTGGTAGTGGTAGTAGTGGTAGTAGTAGTAGTAGTAGTAGTGGTAGTGGTAGTGGTAGTAGTAGTGGTAGTGGTAGTGGTAGTAGTAGTAGTAGTGGTAGTGGTAGTGGTAGTAGTAGTAGTAGTGGTAGTAGTAGTGGTAGTAGGCCTAGTGGTAGTAGTAGTAGTGATTTTAGGCCTAGTGGTAGTAGTAGTGGTAGTGGGCCTAGTGGAAGGAGTAGTGGTAGTAGTAGTAGTGGTAGTAGTAGTGGTAGTGGTAATAGTAGTAGTGGTAGTAGGCCTAGTGGTAGTGGTAGTAGTGGTATTAGGCGTAGTGGTAGTAGTAGTGGTAGTGGGCCTAGTGGTAGGAGTAGTGGTAGTAGTGGTAGTGGTAGTTGTAGTAGTAGTGGTAGTAGGCCTATTGGTAGTGGTAGTAGTGGTATTAGTCCTAGTGGTAGCAGTAGTGGTAGTGGGCCTAGTGGTAGGAGTAGTGGTAGTAGTAAAGGTAATGGTAGTAGTAGTAGTGGTAGTGATAGTAGTAAAGGTAGTGGTAGTAGTAGTGGTAGTGACAGTAGGCCTAGTGGTAGTAGGCCTAATGGTAGTAGTAGTGGTAGTAGTGGTAGTAGTAGTAGTAGTAGTAGTAGTAGTAGTAGTAGTAGTAGTAGTAGTGGTAGTAGGTCTAGTAGTAGTGGTAGTAGTGGTATTAGGCCTAGTGGTAGTAGTAGTAGTAGTGGTAGTGGTAGGCCTAGAAGTAATAGTTGAAGTAGTAGTGGTAGTAGTAGTAGTGCTAGTAGGCCTAGTGGTAGTAGTAGTAGTGGTAATAGGCCTAGTAGTGGTAGTGGTGGTAGTAGGCATAGTGGTACTAGTACAAGTGGTAGTAGGTCTAGTGGTTGTGGTAGTAGTGGTAGTAGTAGCCCTAGTGGTAGTAGTAGTAGTACTAGTAGTAGTGGTAGGTCTAGAAGTAATCGTTGTAGTAGTAGTGGTATTAGTAGTAGTGGTAGTAGGCCTAGTGGTAGTAGTAGTATTGGTAGTGGCTTAGTGGCAGTAGTAGTAGTAGTGGTAGGCTTAGTGGTGATAGTTGTAGTAGTAGAGGTAGTAGTCTTCAACAAGTTTTGAAAAGAAAAACAGAACATTCTGCTCCATCGCACTCATTTGTATAGAGCAATGATGCCAAGTACAGTCGAAGTCTGGTTCATCCCATGGATTAATTTCCAAGCGCCTGAAGGTACCACGTCCATCTGTACAAACAATAGTTCGCAACTAAAAACACCGTGGGGCCACGCAGCCGTATTTCCGCTGAAGAAGGAGACGTGTTCTGTCTCCTAGAGATGAACGTACTTTGGTGAGAAAATAGTGAAAATCAATCCCAGAACAACAGCAAAGGACCTTGTGAAGATGCTGGAGGAAACAGGTACAAAAGTATCTGTATCCACAGTAAAATTAGTCTTCTATCGATATAACCTGAAAGGTTGCTCAGCAAAGAAGAAGCCACTGCTCCAAAGCCGCCATAAAAAAAACAGACTACGGTTTGCAACTGCACATGGGGACAAAGATTGAACTTTTTGGTGGAATATCCTCTGGTCTGATGAATTGGATATAGAACTGTTTGGCCATAATGACCATCGTTATGTTTGGAGGAAAAAGGGTACGCTTGCAAGCCGAAGAACACCATCTCAACTGTGATGCACGGGGATGGCAGCATCATGTTGTGTGGGTGCTTTACTGCGGAATGGACTGGTGCACTTCACAAAATAGATGGCATGATGAGGACGGAAAATCATGTGGACATATTGAAGCAACATCTCAAGACATAAGTCAGGAAGTTAAAGCTTGGTGTCACGACTTCCGCCAAAGTCGGTCCCTCTCCTTGTTCGGGTGGCGTTCGGCGGTCGACGTCACCGGTCTTCTAGCCATCGTCGCTCCACCTTTCATTTTCCTTTTGTTTTGTCTTGTTTTCTGCACTCCTGGTTTACATCTCCTCATAATTACTATGTGTATTTAGCCTTCTGTTCCCTCAATGTCTGTGTGGGGTATTGTTAATTGTCAAGGTTGGCACGCTTCCAGCTGGTTTGCGCCGGGTTTTGTTTTGTACCCATGCTTTGTGGCAGCCGGAACTTTGTACAAGGTTTGTTATACTTTGTGCTGCTTCACTTGTTCTTTGGGCATTTTGTTTTTGTGACGCGGTTGTGTATGTTCTAATAATTATCTCAGTAAAGTGCTTTGTCCACTCATCTCTGCTCTCCTGCGCCTGACTTCCATGCATCAGCTACACCCACCATTTTACGGAATACCCCACCCTCCCTATGGAGTCAGCAGGAGCAGGTGCCCCTGTTATAGGGGTAGAGGAGCCCATCCAGGAACATGCAGCGATGCTCCACCGTCTCGGTGCCGCCATGGACTGGGTCATCCAAACAATGGACCGCTGGGAGAGACAGGGATTCCCTCCAGCACCTCCACCAGCACAACAGGGGCCACCACTACTCACCCCCCCTGCACCTGGTTCCAGTGGGATTCGTCTCGCCCTCCCTGGGGAGTACGATGGGACGGCTGCCCGCTGCCAGGGTTTCCTGCTGCAGTTGGAGTTATACCTGGCGACCGTCCACCCGGCTCCTTCGGGCCCTCGTCTCATGCTTCTCGGGGAAAGCCCTGGAGTGGGCCAACGCCGTGTGGGTGGAAGGAGATGCGGTGCTGGACCACTTCGAGGAGTTCACCCGTCGTTTCCGGGCAGTCTTCGACCACCCACCCGAGGGTAGAACGGCGGGTGAACGTCTCTTCCACCTGCGGAAGGGGATGAGGAGCGCCCAGGAGTTCGCTCTGGACTTTTGGACCCTGGCTGCCGGAGCGGGAAGGAACGACACGGCCCTGATCGACCACTATCACTGCAGCTTGCGTGAGGATGTCCGTTGGGAGTTGGCCTGCAGGGACACCACCGTCACATTTGACCAGCTGGTGGACCTGTCCATCCGGCTGGATAACGGTGTAGCAGGTTAACCTGCTGGACCACCCGCGGACGTCCAGATCGGGCTCTGTTGGTTCCATCCTCCAGCACCACCCCTCCGATACCTATGGAGCTGTGAGGTGCTGCGCTTAGGGAGGCCGGAGGAGGGGCCTTCGAGTGCACCATCTGTGGCCGCAACTCGACACCGACACTGCCGGTCGGTGTCGAGTTGGTTCCTCTTGGGGTCGAGGCAGCAGGCATGGCACTCTAGCGTCACCCCAGGTGAGTCGGCACCATTCTCACCCAGAGCCCTCTGCTGCACACCTGTTTTCCCCGCATTCCCAGCATAAAGCGCTCGTCGATTCAGGTGTGGCTGGGAATTTTATAGACAGAGCATTCACTCATAGTTTAGGGATCCCCATTGTTCCAGTGGCTGTGCCCTTCCCTGTTCACGCCTTAGACAGTCGACAATTAGGGTCAGCATTGATTAGGGAGGCCACCGCTCCCCTGGGCATGGTGACGCAGTGGGGTCACAAGGAGAGAATCAGTCTCTTCCTCATTGATTCTCCTGCATTTCCCATGGTGCTAGACCTACCCTGGTTAGCCTGTCATGACCCCACTGTTTCATGGCAACGGAGGGCTCTCACGGGGTGGTTGTGTGAGTGTTCGGGGAGGTGTTTAGGGGTTTCCGTCGGTGCTACAACGGAGGAAAGTCCAGACCAGGTCTCCACCGTGCGCATTCCCCCCGAATATGCCGATTTGGCTCTTGCCTTCTCCAAAAAGAAGGCGACTCAATTACCACCCCATCGACGGGGGGATTGTGCGATAAATCTCCTGGTAGACGCCGCACTTCCCAGGAGTCATGTGTATCCCCTGTCACAGGCGGAGACGGCGTCTATGGAAACATATTTCTCAGAATACATTCGGTCGTCTACTTCACCCGCCTCCTCGAGTTTCTTTTTTGTGAAGAATAAGGAGGGAGGTCTGCGCCCGTGTATTGACTATCGATCCCTAAACAAGATCACTGTGAAGTACAGTTACCCGCTACATCTCATAGCCACAGCGATTGAGTCAGTGCACGGGGCGCGCTTCTTCACCAAACTAGATCTCAGGAGGGCTTAGAACCTGGTGCGTATCCGGGAGGGAGATGAGTGGAAGACGGCGTTCAGTACTACTTTAGGGCTTATAAGACCGCAGAAACCTACCCACATCCTGGTTCACTCTCTCCACCTGCCCATTACTCTCGGGGTGAAAACCCGAGGTAAGGCTGATCGAGACCCCCAGACGTTCCATGAACACCCTCCAGACCCTCGAAGTGAACTGGGAACCCCGATCAGACACTATATCCTCAGGCACCCCGTAGTGCCGGAAAATGTGCGTAAGCAAGGCCTCCTCAGTCTGTAGGGGCGTAGGGAGACCGGGCAGAGGAAGGAGACGGCAGGACTTAGAGAAACGATCCACAAAAACCAGGATCTCGTGTTTCCCTGTGATGGGGGGAGATCGGTAAGGAAATCGATTGACAGGTACGACCAAGGCCATTGTGGAACGGGTAAGGGGTGTAGCTTACCTCTGGGCATAAACCCTCACGTCCTTAGCCAAAGTGGTCCACCAGTACTTCCCACTCAGACAGCTCACCGTCCGACCGACCACCGCCTTCCCTGTGGCTCAGTTGGTAGAGCATGGTGTTTGCAGCGCCAGGGTTGTGGGTGCTATTCCCACGGGGGGCCAGTACAAAAAAATGCATGAAATGAAATGTATGAAATGTATGCATTCACTACTGTAAGTCGCTCTGGATAAGAGCGTCTGCTAAATGACTAAAATGTAAATGTAAATGGATGACCAGAGGAAGGTGACGTGTGGGCCCAATAGTTCAGCCGGTTACGGACAGCAGATGGAACGTACTGACGCCCAGCGGGACACTGGAGGGGAACGGGCCCTGCACGTAACGCCTGCTCAATGTCCGCGTCCAGCTCCCACACTACCAGCGCCACCAGGCAGGAAGCCGGGAGTATGGGAGTGGGATCCATGGGCCGCTCCTCTGTGTCATACAGCCGTGACAGTGCGTCTGCCTTCACATTCTGGGAGCCTGGTCTGTAAGAAAGGGTGAAAACAAAACGGGTGAAAAACATGGCCCACCTTAACTGGCGAGGATTCAGTCTCCTCGCTGCCCGGATGTACTCCAGATTGCGGTGGACAGTACAGATGAGAAAAGGGTGTTTAGCCCCCTCAAGCCAATGTCTCCAAACCTTCAAAGCCTTGACGACAGCCAACACCTCCCGCCCCCCACATCATAGTTTTGGCTCTCTCAGTGCCCGAGCGCCGAGAGAGCACGGCTACTATCCCAGCCTCGGACGCGTCCACCTCCACTGTGAACACCAAAGAAGGATCCGGATGGGCCAGCACGGGAGCCGAGGTGAACAGAGACCTCAGGTGACCAAAAGCCCTGTCCGCCTGAGCCGACCACTGCAAACCTACCGGACCCTCCTTCAGCAGTGAGGGAATGGGAGCCACTACCTGACCAAAACCCTGGATAAACCTCCGGTAGTAATTGGCAAACCCTAGAAACCGCTGCACCTCCTTTACTGTGGTGGGAGTCGGCCAACTACGCACGGCTGAAATGCGGTCAATCTCTATCTCCACCCCTGAGGTGGAAATGCGGTACCCTAGGAAGGAGACGGACTGCTGGAAGAACAGGCATTTCTCAGCCTTGACGTACAGGTCATGCTCCAACAGTTGACCAAGCACCCTGCGCACCAGGGACACATGCTCGGCGCATGCAGCGGAGTATATAAGAATGTCATCAATATACACCACTACACCCTGCCCGTGCAGGTCCCTGAAAATCTCGTCTACAAAGGCTTGGAAGACTGATGGAGCATTCATCAACCCGTACGACATGACGAGGTACTAAACCACACTGTCCGATTTCAAAAAGGCTTTACAGCGAAAGCAAAACAGATTATGTCAGCAGAGTACCCAGCCAGAAATAATCAGACACCCATTTTTCAAGCTAGCATATAATGTCACAAAAAACAAAACCACAGCTAAATGCAGCACTAACCTTTGATGATCTTCATCAGATGACACTCCTAGGACATTATGTTATACAATACATGCATGTTTTGTTCAATCAAGTACATATTTATATCAAAAAACAGCTTTTTACATTAGCATGTGATGTTCAGAACTAGCATTCCCACCGAACACTTCCGGTGAATTTACTAAATTACTCACGATAAACGTTCACAAAAAACATAACAATTATTTTAAGAATTATAGATACAGAACTCCTTTATGCAATCGATTTTAAAATAGCTTTTCGGTGAAAGCACATTTTGCAATATTCTGAGTAGATAGCCCGGCCATCATGGCTAGCTATTTTGACACCCACCAAGTTTGGTACTCACCAAACTCAGATTTACTATGAGAAAAATTGGATTACCTTTGCTGCTCTTCGTCAGAATGCACTCCCAGGACTTCTACTTCAATAACAAATGTTGGTTTGGTTCCAAATAATCCATAGTTATATCCAAATAGCGGCGTTTTGTTGTGCGTTCAAGACACTATCCGAAGGGTAAAGAAGGGTGAAGCGCCCGGCGCGTTTCGTGACAAAAAAATTCAAAATATTCCATTACCGTACTTCGAAGTATGTCAAACGCTGTTTAAAATCATTTTTTATGCGATTTTTCTCATAAAAAAGCAATAATATTCCGACCGGGAAACCCTGTTTTCGTTCAAAGACTGAAAATAAAAACATGGAGTCGTCTCGTGCACGCGCACCTGTCTCATTGTTCTCAGATCGACCACTTACCAAATGCGCTACTGTTTTTCAGCCATGGCCTGCAAAGTCATCATTCAACGTTCAGGCGCCTTCTGAGAGCCTATGGGAGCCTTAGAAAATGTCACGTTACAGCAGAGATCCCCTGTTTTGGACAGAGATGATCAAGAAGGCCAAGAAATGGTCAGAGAGGGCGCTTCCTGTTTGGAATCTTTTCAGGTTTTGGCCTGCCAAATGAGTTCTGTTATACTCACAGACACAATGGAAACAGTTTTAGAAACTTTGCAGTGTTTTCTATCCAAAGCTAATAATTATATGCATATTCTAGTTTCTGGGCAGGAGTAATAATCAGATTAAATCGGGTACGTTTTTTATCCGGCTGTGAAAATACTGCCCCCTATCCATAACAAGTTAACGAGAGTCTTGTCTTTAAAATGGTGTAAAATAGGCATATGTTTGAGAAATTGATGTTATAATATTTTTGAGGTATTTGTATTTCATGCCACGTGATTCCACTGGCTGTTGACTAGGGTGGGACGCTTGCATCCCACCTAGCCCAGGGAAGTTAAAGTCCTGAGGAGACTGAACGAGGTGAGTTACAGGTCACAGCTTCCCCCGATTACCGTATTGACCCCTCATTCCATGTGTCTCTTCTCAGGCCGGTGGTGGCTGACCCGCTCCAGGAGTCTGAGGTGCGGGAGGTTCCTCCGCCCCCTCTGGATATTGAGGGGGTCCCGGCGTACTCCGTTCGCTCCATACTGGATTCGAGGCGTCGGGCGTGTGGCCTTCAGTACCTCGTGGACTGGGAGGGGTACAGTCCAGAGGAGAGATGCTGGGTCCCGGTGGAGGACGTATTGGACCCTTCAATACTACGGGAGTTCCACCGTCTCCATTCGGATCGCCCTGCACCTCGCTTTCTGGGTTGTCCATGAGGCCGGTGTCGGCGCACTTCTGGAGCCGCGTGTCAAGGGGATTACTGTCACGACTTCCGCCGAAGTCGGTCCCTCTCCTTGTTCGGGCTGTGTTTGCCGGTCGACCTCACCGCTCTTCTAGCCGTCGCCTCTCCACCTTTCATTTTCCATTTGTTTTGTCTTGTTTTCCTGCACACCTGGTTTACATCTTCTCATAATTACTATGAGTATTTAGCCCTCTGTTCCCTCCATGTCTATGTGGGGTTTTGTTAATTATCAAGGTTGGCACGCTTCCGGCTGGTTTGCACTGGGTTTTGTTTTGTGCCCGTGCTTTGTGGCAGCCGGTACTTTGTACTTGTTTCTTGTACTTTGTGCTGTCTCACTTGTTCTTTGGGCATTTTGTTTTTGTGACGCAGTTGCGTCTGTTCCAATAATTGCCTCAGTAAAGTGCTTTGTCCACTCATCTCTGCTATCCTGCACCTGACTTCCATGCACCAGCTACACCCACCATTTGATACTTGGTCGCAAATGGGAATTTATTGAAAGAAATAAAAGCTGAATAAATCATTCTCTCTACTATTATTCTGACATTTCACATTCTTAAACTAAAGTGGTAATCCTAACTGACCTAAGACAGTGAATTTTTACTAGTATTAAACATCAGGAATTGTGATAAACTGAGTTTAAATGTATTTGGCTAAGGTGTATGTAAACTTCAAATGTACCTTACCAGGGAACGTGTAAACTCATCTTCTTATTTTATTATAGAAGGAAAACAAAATAAACACGTATACAAAAACAACAAACAACACTAAACAAACCCGTCAGGTGCACAAACACAAAACAGGAAACAACTACCCACAAATCCCATAGAAAAAACACCCCTCCTAAATAGGACCTTCAATTAGAAGCAACGAGGAGCAGCTGCTTCCAATTGAAGGTCAACCCAATAAACATCACATAGAAATAGACATACTAGAACTAAAATAGAAATAGACTAACAAAGAACATAGCCCAACAAACCCCGAAACACTCTAAACAAACACCCCCTGCCACAACCTGACCAAACTACAATAACAAACAACCTCTTTTACTGGTCAGGGCGTGACAGTACCGCCCCCCCCAAATGTGCAGACCCCGGAAGCACCTTCCACAAAAAATAAACACAAAAAAAGAAACCCGGTTCTTGTGCTACACCCCCCCTCGCCAACCTCCTACTACGGAGGTGGCTCAGGCTCCGGCCTTACTCCCCAACCTAACCTGTCCATCCCCGCTAAATGATTATTATATTTTACCTCTCCCGAAGTCTCTGGGCTATGGCGCATCGCTGAAGACCTCGGGCTGATGCGCGTCGCTGGAGACCTCGGGCTGATGCGCGTCGCTGGACACCTCGGACTGGAGGGTGACTCTGGGAGCTCCGGACTGGAGGGTGACTCTGGGAGCTCCGGACTGGAGGGTGACTCTGGGAGCTCCGGACTGGAGGACAACTCTGGGAGCTCCGGACTGGAGGGCGACTCTGGGAGCTCCGGTTCTTGACTGTAGGGTGACTCTGGCTGCGCCGTATCCGGACTTTGGGCCATCTCTACTGGCTCCGAAATGTGGGCCGTCTCTGCTGGCTCCGGACTGTGGGCCATCGCTGTCGGTTCCGGACTGTGGGCCGTCTCTGCTGGCTCCGGACTGTGAGCCGTCTCTGCTGGCTCCGGACTGTGGGCCATCTCTGCTGGCTCCGGACTGTGGGCTGTCTCTGCTGGTTCCCGACTGTGGGCCGTCTCTGCAGGCTCCGCACTGTGGGCCATCTCTAGACGGGGCACTGTCGCCGGAAGCTCTGGATGGGGCACTGTTGCCGGTCACTCTGGACGGGGCACTGTTGCCAGACACTCTGGACGGGCCACTGTTGCCGGACACTCTGTACGGGGCACTGTTGCCAGACACTCTGGACGGGGCACCGTTGCAGGACACTCTGGACGGGGCACCGTTGCCGGACACTCTGGACGGGGCACCGTTGCAGGACACTCTGGACGGGGCACCGTTGCCGGACACTCTGGACGAGGCACCGTTGTCGGACACTCTGAACGGGGCACTGTTGCCGGACACTCTGAACGGGGCACTGTTGCCGGAAGCTCTGGACGAGGACTGTGCACTGAAGGCCTGATGCGTGGGGCTGGCTTAGGAGGCGCCAGACTAGGGACACGCACCACAGGGCTAGTGCGAGGAGCAGGAGCAGGACGAGCTGGACTGGGCTGACGCACTGGAGGCCTGGTGCGTGGGGCTGGTACTGGAGGTACCAGACTGGAGACACGCACCCCAAGGCTAGTGCGATGAGTGGGAACAGGACGTACTGGACTGGGCTGACGCACTGGAGGCCTGGTGTGTGGTGCTGGATTTGGAGGTGCCAAACTAGAGACACGCACCTCAGGGCTAGTGCGAGGAGCAGGAACTGGATACACCGGGCCATGAGTAGGCACTGGAGGTCTGGAGCGCACCTCCTGCACAACCCGTCCTGGCTGGATGGTAACAGTAGCCCTGCACGAGCGAAGTGCTGGCACAGGGCAAACTGGGCTGTGCAGAGGCCTGATGGCTGCCGTGCGTAGAGCAGGCGTAGGGTAGCCTGGGCCTAGGAGGCGCACTGGTGGCCAGATGTGCTGCGCAGGCATCCTCCTGTCAGGCTGGATGCCCACTCTAGCACGGCACTTGCGAGCGGCTGGGATCGCTCGCACCGGACTGTGCGTGCGCATGGGCGAGATCGTGCGCACTTCCGCATACACCGGCGCTCTCCTCTCCACACGCTCCCCATAATAAGCACGGGGAGTTGGCTTAGGGCTCACCTTTGGCCCAGCCAAACTACCCATGTGCCCCCCCCAAAAAATTATTGGGGGTGCCTCTCAGGCTTCCTTGCCAGCCGTGTTCCCGCATAGCGTCCCCGGTCCTCTTCAGCCTTCCTCCATGGTGACTCACCCGCCAGTATCTCCTCTCTCCTGGCTGCCTCCACTTGTTCCCATTGGAGGCGATCCCTTCCGGTCAGGAACTCTTCCCACGTGTAGGATCCCTTGCCATCCAGGATGTCCTCCCATGTCCAGTCCTCTTTACAGCTCTGCTGCCGCCACTTCCTCCGCTGCTTAGTCCGTTTGTGATGGGTAGTTCTGTCACGGGTGTCGTAGGGATTGGACCAAAACACAGCGGGAACGTGTAAACTCATCTTCTTAATATATTAAAGAAGGAAAACAAAAGAAACACGTATACAAAAACAACAAATGACACTAAACAGTCCCGTCAGGTGCACGAACACAAAACAGGAAACAACTACCCACAAATCCCTCTTAAAACACCCCTCTTAAATAAATCTTCAATTAGAAGCAACGAGGAGCAGCTGCTTACAATTGAATGTCAACCCAATAAACACCACATAGAAATAGACATACTAGAATTAACATAGAAATAGACTAACAAAGAACATAGCCCAACAAACCCCGAAACACTCTAAACAATCACCCGCTGCCACACCCTGACCAAACTACAATAACAAACAACCACTTTTACTGGTCAGGACGTGACACTATCATTTGTTTTTCAACAAGACAATGATCCAAAACAGGCATGTCTAAGGGCTATTTGACCAAGGAGAGTGATGGAGTGCTGCATTAGATGACCTGACCTCCACAATCACCCCACCTCAACCAAATTGTAATGGCTTCGGTAGTCGGGTAGGAGGAATGAGGCGCAGGAAGCAGCGAACACAGGGAGTGGTGTTTTTAATAACACTGGATAAACAAAAGTTCCCAACCATAGGGAATAAATACAAAATAGACGACCAGGTAAAGCCGACGAACAACACGTCGTCAATGAACAAAATGAATCCCGCACAAACAACGGACGGGCCAGCTAAACTAAATACCCCCTCAAATAGTTAATTGGCCACAGGTGCCCAAAACCAAAAAAAAGGGAAAACCAAAAAGGGGATCGGTAGTAGCTAATAGGCCGGTGACGACGACCGCCGAGCACCACCCGAGCAGGAGGGGGCGCCACCGTCGGTGGGAATCGTGACAGTACCCCCCTCCTGACGCGCGGCTCCCGCAGCACGCCGACACCGGCCTCGAGGTCGACACGGAGGGCGAGGCGCAGGGCGATCCGGACGGAGGTGGTGGAAATCCCTCAACGTAGATGGGTCCAGGACGTCCTCCGCCGGCACCCAGCACCTCTCCTCCGGGCCGTACCCCTCCCAGTCCACGAGGTACTGCAGGCCCCTCGCCCGGCGTCTTGAGTCCAGAATGGCCCGAATGCTGTACGCTGGGGACCCCCCGATGTCCAGAGGGGGCGGAGGGACCTCCGGGACCTCATCTTCCTGAAGGGGACCAGCTACCACCGGCCTGAGGAGAGACACATGAAACGAAGGGTTAATGCGGTAATAGGAAGGAAGTTGCAACCGATAACACACCTCGTTTATCCTCCTCAGGACTTTGAAGGGCCCCACACACTGCGGAGGGGCACGCGGAGGGGAAGGTTCAGGGTCGAGAGCCAGACCCTGTCTCCCGGTGCGAACACGGGCGCCTCACTGCGGTGGCGGTCAGCACTCCTCTTCTGCCGCGCACTGGCCTCCTTTAGTGAGTCCTGGACGACTCTCCAGGTCTCCTTGGAGTGCTGGACCCAGTCCTCCACCGCAGGAGCCTCGGTCTGGCTCCGGTGCCATGGTGCCAGGACTGGCTGGTAACCTAACACACACTGAAAGGGTGATATGTTAGTAGAGGAGTGGCGAAGTGAGTTCTGGGCTAATTCAGCCCAGGGAATATACCTCCCCCACTCTCCTGGCCGGTCCTGGCAATACGACCTCAGGAACCTGCCCACCTCCTGGTTCACCCTCTCCGCCTGCCCATTGCTCTTGGGGTGATAACCGGAGGTCAAACTGACCGAGACCCCCAGCCGCTCCATAAACGCTCTCCAGACCCTGGATGTGAACTGGGAACCTCGATCAGAGACAATGTCCTCCGGCACCCCGTAGTGCCGGAAGACGTGGGTAAATAGGGCCTCCGCAGTCTGCAGGGCCGTAGGGAGATCGGGCAATGGGAGGAGAAGGCAGGACTTAGAGAACCGATCCACAACCACCAGAATCGCCGTGTTCCCCTGAGAGGGGGGAGATCTGTCAAGAAGTCAATGGACAGGTGCGACCATGGTCATTGTGGAATGGGGAGGGGCTGTAACTTCCCTCTCGGTAGATGCCTAGGAGCCTTACTCTGGGCACATACCGAACAGGAAGAGACATAGGACCTCACGTCCTTAGCCAAGGTGGGCCACCAGTACTTCCCCCTTAGACTCCGCACTGTCCTCGCCTCACCAGGATGACCCGCAGTAGGTAGCGTGTGCGCCCACCGAATCAAACGATCACGAACACCGAGCGGCACATACATGCGCCCCACGGGCACCTGCACAGGTTCCAACACCAATGCCCGCTCGATGTCCGCGTCCACCTCCCATACCACTGGTGCCACCAGCCTAGACGCTGTAATGATGGGAGTTGGATCGATGGGCCGGTCCTCCGTGTCATAGAGACGGGACAGCGCGTTGGCTTTAGTATTCAGGGAACCCGGTCTATAGGAGATGGTAAACCTAATCCGGGAGAAGAACATGGCCCACCTCGCCTGACGTGGATTCAGTCTCCTCGCTGCCCGGATGTACTCCAGGTTTCGGTGGTCAGTCCAGATGAGAAAGGGGTGCTTAGCCCCCTCAAGCCAGTGCTGCCACACCATCAGGGCTTTGACCACCGCTAGCAACTCCCTGTCCCCCACATCGTAGTTACGCTCCACCAAACTGAGCTTCTTCGAAAAGAAAGCGCAGGGGCGGAGTTTCGATGGCGTACCTGAGTGCTGTGATAGCACGGCACCCACCCCAGCCTCGGATGCGTCCACCTCCACTATGAACGCTAAAGACGGGTCCGGGTGCGCCAACACGGGTGCGTCGGTGAAAAGTGTCTTCAATTTCTTGAAGGCTCCGTCCGCCTCCGTCAACCATCGCAAACGCACCGGCCCCCCCTTCAGCAGTGAGGTAATGGGAGCCGCTACCTGGCCAAAACCCAGGATAAACCTCCGGTAGTAATTGGCAAAGCCTAAGATCCGCTGCACCTCCTTCACCGTGGTTGGAGTCGGCCAATTACGCACGGCCTTAACGCGGTCACACTCCATCACCACCCCCGTGGTGGAACTGCGATAACCCAGAAAGGAGACGGCTCGTTTGGAAAACTCACACTTCTCAGCCTTAACGTATAGGTCATGCTCCAGCAGTCTACCAAGCACCTTGCGCACCAGGGACACATGCGCGGAGCGGGTGGCGGAATATATCAGAATGTCATCGATATAGACTATCACGCCCTGCCCGTGCAGGTCCCTGAGAATTTCGTCAACAAAGGATTGAAAGACGGCTGGAGCATTTTTCAACCCTTACGGCATGACGAGGTACTCATAATGGCCCGATGTGGTACTAAAGGCGGTTTGCCACTCGTCTCCCTTCTTGATACGCACCAGGTTAAACGCGCTCCTGAGATCCAGTTTTGTGAAGAACTGTGCTCCGTGAAATGATTCCACCGCTGTAGCGATGAGAGGTAGTGGGTAACTAAACCCCACCGTGATAGTGTTTAGACCTCGGTAATCAATGCACGGACGCAGACCACCCTCCTTTTTCTTCACAAAAAAGAAACTCGAGGAAGCGGGTGAGATGGAGGGCCGAATGTACCCCTGTCCCAGGGATTCCGTGACATATGTCTCCATAGCCGCCGTCTCCTCCTGTGACAAGGGGTACACGTGACTCCTGGGAAGCGCAGCGTTAACCTGGAGATCTATCGCACAATCCCCCTGTCGATGAGGTGGTAATTTAGTCGCCCTCTTTTTACAAAAAGTGATCGCCAAATCGGCGTATTCAGGGGGAATGCGCACGGTGGACACCTGGTCTGGACTTTCCACCGACGTGGCACCTATGGAAACTCCTAGACACCTCCCTGAACACTCCTCTGACCACCCCTGGAGAACCCCCTGTTTCCACGAAATACGGGGATTGTGACCAGCCAGCCAGGGGACCCCCAGCACCACCGGAAACACAGGCGAATCAATAAGGAAAAAACGAATGCGTTCCTTATGATTCCCCTGCGTTACCATGTCCAGTGGCACCGTAGACTCCCTGACTAGCCCTGACCCTAATGGTCGGCTATCTAGGGAGTGCACGGGGAAGGGGGAATCTAACGGCACCCGCGGAATGCCCAGCTTAATGGCAAGTCCACGATCCATAAAGTTCCCAGCTGCGCCTGAATCGACTAGCGCCCTATGCTGGCAAGAGGGAAAAAATGTGGTAAACAAAACAGGTAAAAACACGGGACCAACAGGGGTTCTGGGTGACTCTGGTGCTGACTCACCTGAGGTGACCGAGAAGTGTTTTGCCTGCCCTCTCGACTCCCAGACTGGCTCCTCCAGTACCGGTCGGCCATGTGTCCTCTCCGACCACAGCTGGTGCAGGAGGAGCCACCTCCTCCGGTGCCCCTTGGCACGGCCCCCCCTACCTCCATAGGGGTAGGGACGGGGGTGCACGGGGGTGGAATGGGCAGGACCCTCTCCGAACGCCCGTGGGCAGCCAGCAAATTGTCGAGACGTATGGACATGTCTATAAGCTCGTCCAGGGACAGAGCTGTGTCCCGACAGGCCAGCTCCCTGCGGACGTCCGCCCGGAGACTGCAGCGGTAGTGGTCTATGAGGGCCCTGCCGTTCCACCCCGCCCCAGCAGCCAAGGTCCTGAACTCCAGCGCGAAGTCCTTAGCACTCCTTGTCTCCTGCCTGAGGTGGAACAGCCGTTCACCCGCCGCTCTTCCTTATGGAGGGTGGTCGAACACGGCCCGAAAGCGGCGGGTGAACTCTGGGTAGTGGTCCCTCGCCGAGTCTGGGCTGTTCCAGACCGCATTAGCCCATTCCAGAGCCCGGCCCGTCAGGCAGGAAACGAGGGCACTCACGCTCTCCTCTCCTGTGGGAGCAGGTCTGACAGTGGCCAGGTACAGCTCAAGCTGGAGCAAAAACCCCTGGCACCCTGCCGCCGCCCCATTGTACTCCCTTGGGAGCGCCAAACGAAGCGCGCCAGAGCCAGATGTAGTGGGAGGCGAAGGTGGCTGGATCGGAGGAGGTGGAGGTGGAGAGAGGATTCCACTTCTCTCCCATCGGTCCATCCTCTCCATCATCTGGTCCATCGCTGATCCGATGCGGTGTAGGACCGTAGTGTGGTGAAGCACACGTTCCTCCATCGAGGGAAGAGGAGTGCCCGTTGCTCCCGCTGATTCCATGCCTTTTTCAGTGGTGCGGGATTCTGTAACGGCTTCGGTAGTTGGGTAGGAGGAATGAGGCGCAGGAAGCAGCGAACACAGGGAGTGGTGTTTTTAATAACACTGGATAAACAAAAGTTCCCAACCATAGGGAATAAATACAAAATAGACGACCAGGTAAAGCCGATGAACAACACGTCGTCAATGAACAAAATTAATCCCGCACAAACAACGGACGGGCCAGCTAAACTAAATACCCCCTCTAATAGCTAATTGGCCACAGGTGCCCAAAACCCAAAAAAAGGGAAAACCAAAAAGGGGATCGGTAGTAGCTAATAGGCCGGTGACGACGACCGCCGAGCGCCACCCGAGCAAGAGGGGGCGCCACCGTCGGTGGGAATCGTGACACAAATTGAGATGGTTTGGGATGAGTTGGACTGCAGAGTGAAGGAAATGCAGCCAACACGTGCTCAAAGTATGTGGGAACTCTTCAAGACTGATGGAAAAGCATTCCTCATGAAGATGGATGAGAGAATGCCAAGAGTGCGCAAAGCTATAATCAAGGCAATTTTAAACGTATTTGTTTTACATTTAAAACCTCTCTGGGATAGGGTCTAGTTTCCTGAACTTCCGCCTGACTGACATGCCCAAAGTAAACTGCCTGTTACTAAAGTCCAGAAGCCAGGATATTCATATAAATGGTAGCATTGGATAGTAAACACTTTGGAGTTTCTACAACTGTTAAAATAATGTCTGAGACTATAACAGAATTGATATGGCAGGCAAAAATTAGAAGAAAATCTGACCAGAATTTTTGAGCTCCCAGGCTCTTATTTTGGAAAAATATTGTTTCTATGTACATCCGTCTCCCAGATTGTAATTCTTATGGCTTGCACTAGATGTCAACAGTCTTTATTCAAGGTTTCAGGCTGATTTTTTGAAAAAATACGAAGTATTTTGAGTTTTTGTTATGAGACCACCTGAAGAAAATCAGTCTTTCGGCTCACGAGGGAGTGGACGCACGCTTACAAATTTTCCTTTCCTATTCACAATACTACTTTCCTTATGAAATTTTATAGTTTACATTTTAGAGTACCTGAGGATTAAATAGAAATGTCGTTTGACTTGTTTGGACAAAGTTTAGCGGTAGTTTTTGGGACTCTTTTGTCTGCATGTTGAACGAGTGGATTACTGAAATCAATGGTGCCAACTAAACTGACTTTTTGGGATATAAAGAAGCATTTTATCGAACAAAACGACCATTGATGTTGTAGCTGGGACCCTTGAGATTGCAAACAGAGGACGATCTTCAAAGGTAAGGGATTTATTTAATCGGTATTTGTGATTTTGTGAAGCCTGTGCTGGTTGAAACATATGTTGATGTGGGGCGCCATCCTCAGACAATCGTATGGTATGCTTTTACTGTAAAGCCTTTTTGAAATCTGACAACTCAGTTAGATTAACAAGAAGTTATGCTTTTAAATGATAAGACACTTGTATGTTAATTCATGTTTAATATTACGAATATTTATTTGAATTGCGTGCCCTCCAATTTCACCGGAAGTTGTCGGCTTGTGTCCCACTAGTGGAACAGCAAGCCCTAATTAACTCTAGGCAAGTCATTTAATAATAAAATAAGGATAAATAATACAATATTTTAAGACACAGCCAATTGTGCCGCCCTACAGGACTCTCAATCACAGCCAGATGTGATATAGCCTGGAACCGAACCAGGGACAGTAGTGACACCTCTTGCACTGTAATACATGGCCTTAGACCGCTGCGGCACTCGGGAGCCAAATAAACAACTGCCAGAAGTGGAAACAACTAGCAAAGGTTGGCTACTTTGAAGAACGTCAAATATAAAATATATTGTTTACTAACATTTTTTGGGTTACTACGCATGAATCCATATGTCTAATTTCATAGTTTTGATGTCTTCAATATTATTCTAAAATGTAGAAAATAGTAAAAATAAACAAAAAGCCTTGAATATGTAGCTGTGTCCAAACTTTTGACTGTTACTGTCTGTTGAAGTGTGTCCAACGTGTTTGAAAACACTATGTTAAAAGCACTGTGTGGGCTTGTCCCTAGGATTACCAAAAGACAAAGAGCTGGATCAGTGGTTCACCAATCAGAGCCTTGCAACAGATACAAGTGGTGATGTGAATCAGTGGTGCACCAATCAGGGCCTTGCAACAGTAACAAGTGGTGATGTGAATCAGTGGTGCACCAATTAGGGCCGTCTTTGCGACCATCAGGTTACGTCCCCGGGACAAACCAGGAGCTAGACAAAAACCTTGTCTATGATGAGAGAGGGAGTTGGGATACTGACAGAGGCTGGGCTATGTTGTTAATATGAGCAAAGCAGTGGATAGATAAGTGCAGACTTCTGACATTGTGGAAAAAAAAATGTATTTGTGTCATGCTTTTCCAGCAATTATTTATTTCAAACCCATTCTTGTTCTATTGTTTTATGTATGTGTTTAAATTGTCATATAAAAAAAAAACATGCGAAGGCATGACAGATATGATGTTTTATATCCACAATGTCAGAAGCCTGCACTTATCTATCCACTGCTTGCTCATATTAGCAGCATAGCCCAGCCTCTGTCACTATCCCACCTCCCTCTCTCATCATATACCCATGGGACACAATAAACACTAGAACCACATCCCACTCGTTGAGAGGGAGTGTATGGGCAGTTCCAGCATCTTAGGGAGCATTTTCACCTCTATAAAAGAGGAACGCTTCTATCTGCCCTTTCAGACACAGCTGCCCTGCTGAAGGCTGGCATGGCACTGAGAACAGGCGTGGTTCTCCGGCTGCTGGTGGTGGTGATGAGGGGTATGGCTGCTCCAGCCCCAATCTGCTCTCTGCTGGGCAAACCCGCTCTGCCTCTCCTGTCTGCTGAGGGGGACATCAACATTGGGGCAGTGTTCCCTCTACATAGGAATGCCCTCTTCAAGGTCCATTCGTTCACCACCAGACCAGAGAAAACACCCTGTATCAGGTATGTGTTGAAAAAAACTGTCTGTGGGAACTTTTAGCTGTTTGGGAATATTTCTCATAAAGATAGATTTTTTTAGACTCTCTCTGAAATTAGGCACAGTGCTTAATAACACTATTGTAGATGATCTGTGCATTTATTTTTGGACAAAACAAGTATACAAATTGTTTCTGTTATGCTAAACACAATACTCAACTCATCTCGACCGAGTATATCAGTTTTGCTGGCATATGTGATTGTGGCATATGAGATTCCTGGCTTCAACTAATTTATTTTTTGGTTTGTTACCGCTGTCCAGTTTCGACCAACGTGAGTTCCAGTTTGCACAGACCCTGATCTTTGCCCTGGAGGAGATCAACAACAGCAGTGATCTGCTGCCAGGGCTGTCTCTGGGTTACCAGGTCTATGACTCCTGTAGCTATGCCCCCCTGGCCATCCACTCAGCCTTGGCCCTGATGAACAGCCCTGGGCCTGAGGACAGCTTGGGAGACCCCTCCTCCTGCTCCAGATCTCCAGCCGTGTTGGGCATTGTAGGGGAGTCAAGCTCCACATCCTCCATCGGAATATCATCCCTGGTCGGACCATTCAGCATCCCTGTGGTGAGACACCTTCTGGTTTTGGCTCTTTAGAGGTAGTATAGTCAATGTCAGCTATGTATGAAAGATCATTTCAAATATTCCCGTTTCTTCCACACAGATCAGCCACTTTGCCACCTGTGCTTGTCTGAGTAACAGAGAAAAGTTCCCTTCCTTCTTCAGAACCATCCCCAGTGACTTCTACCAGAGCAGAGCCCTTGCAAAGCTGGTCAAACACTTTGGATGGAACTGGGTGGGAGTGGTGAACAGCAACAATGACTATGGAAACAATGGCATTGCCACATTCATGGAGGCAGCGTGGCAAGAAGGGGTCTGTGTAGAGTACAAAGAGTCCATCCATCGCACAGACTCCCAAGAGAAGCTCCTGGAAGTCGTCAGGGTGATCCGGAGGGCCACAGCCAGGGTGGTGGTACTGTTCTTGACCTTGGGGGACTTCATCCCCCTGCTGAATGAGTTGGCCCTGGAGGGAGACCCAGGGCTGCAGTGGGTAGGCAGCGAGGCCTGGATCACAGCCAGAGCGCTGACGGAGAACAAGGCCTACGGCTTCCTGAGGGGGGCGGTGGGCTTTGCCATCAGGAATGCCAGGCTGGATGGTCTGGAGGGGTTCCTAGACAAGGTGCACCCCTCCCAGGCGCCAGACAACACCTTGCTCAGGGAGTTCTGGGAGACTGTGTTCCAGTGCTCATTCGAGGGGGGCAGCAGCACGCTGTGCACAGGAACAGAGAGCTTAGCAAAGCTGAAGAACCAATACACTGACATGTCAGAGCTGAGAATATCCAATAAAGTGTACACCGCTGTATATGCCATTGCACACGCTCTACACAACCTACTGACAGATTTAAAGAATGACACAGACAGCGGCAACATACCAGTCTACACACCACAGCAGGTGAGCAAGCTCAAGATACAACAAAACATAAATAACATATCATATGAATCATCCCACTCTCTCTGTCTCTATCTCTCTCTGTGTCTCTCTGTCTCTCTCTGTGTCTCTGTCTCACTCTCTTCTCTCTCTCACCTACTCTCTCTGTCTCACTCTCTCACTGTCTCTGTCTGTCTGTCTGTCTCTGTCTGTCTGTCTGTCTCTCTCTGTCTCTCTGTCTCACTCTCTCTCTGTCTCTCTGTCTCACTCTCTCTCTCTCTCTCTCTCTCTCTCTCTGTCTCTGTCTCTGTCTCACTCTCTCTCTCACACACACACTCTCTCTCTCACTCTCTCTCTCTCTCTATCTCTCTCTCTCTCTGTGTCTCTCTCTCTCTGTCTCTCTCTGTGTGTCTCTCTCTGTCTCTCTCTCTCTCTCTCTCTCCATGTTGTTGAGCAGGTGCTGCAGTACATGAAGGAGGTGAGGTTTAGAGTAAAGACAGGAGAGGAGATCTGGTTTGATGCTAACGGAGATGTGGTGGCGTGCTACGACCTAGTGAACTGGCAGCAGGAGGAGGATGGGACCCTGCAGTTCCATGCTGTTGGGCTGTATGATTCCTCGATGCCCCCTGAACAGCGCTTTACCTTCAACCAGGGAAAACTGGTCTGGGTAGGGGGCCAGGCAGAGGTACGACTAAATACATGTTGACTATGTTGCAAAAGCATAACACATGCAAACCTCAAACCACTGCAAATGTAAAACATGCATTCTATAATGTATACATAATCCACATAGTCTATCTCAATTGTCTTGTTTTGTTTTGGTAATATCACTTCCACAAGTAGTGACATTAAATTATTTCGGCACGTTTATTTATATAAAATACACCAATATTCAGATGTTTTGTATTTCTCTACAGGCACCTGCAGCAGTGTGCAGTGAGAGCTGTCCCACAGGCACTCGTAAGGCTGTACAGAAAGGAAAGCCTGTATGCTGTTATGACTGTGTACCATGTGCGGAGGGAGAGATAAGCAATATCACAGGTGATATATAATGCATTTAGGGCTACCTACAATACTTTCAAGCTCTGTCACTGCCCAACAGGACTAATAGATATCAAAAAACAAATGACACGGTGACACACTGATTCATGGAATGAATGACGTTCTAATCTCCTTACAGATTCTAACGGCTGCTATCGATGTGACTTGGAGTATTGGTCAAATGAAAAAAGGGACCGCTGTGTGTTGAAACCAGTTGAATTCCTCTCCTATGAAGAAATGATGGGCATAGTTCTGGTATTTTTCTCCTTACTGGGGTCTGGTGTTACTACTCTGGTAGCTGTTGTGTTTTCAATTCATAAGGACACCCCCATCGTCAGGGCCAACAACTCTGAGCTGAGCTTCCTGCTGCTTTTCTCCTTGACTCTGTGTTTTCTGTGTTCTCTTACTTTCATTGGCCGGCCCTCTGAGTGGTCCTGTATGCTGCGTCACACAGCGTTTGGGATCACCTTCGTCCTCTGCATCTCTTGTGTTCTGGGGAAAACAATAGTGGTGTTGATGGCCTTCAGGGCTACACTTCCAGCCAGTAATGTCATGAAATGGTTTGGTCCTCCACAGCAGAGACTCAGTGTTCTGGCTTTCACTCTCATACAGGTCCTGATCTGTGTTCTTTGGTTAACAGTCTCCCCTCCTTTCCCCTACAAGAACATGAAGATCTATAAGGAAAAGATCATTCTAGAGTGTGATGTGGGTTCAGCTATTGGTTTCTGGGCTGTTTTGGGGTATATAGGACTCCTGGCTCTCTTGTGCTTTGCGCTGGCTTTTCTGGCTCGAAAGCTGCCTGATAACTTCAATGAGGCCAAATTCATCACCTTCAGCATGCTCATATTCTGTGCAGTCTGGATCACCTTTATCCCAGCTTATGTCAGCTCTCCTGGGAAGTTCACTGTAGCTGTGGAGATCTTTGCTATTCTGGCCTCTAGTTTTGGTTTACTTTTCTGCATATTTGCTCCTAAATGTTTCATTATATTGCTGAGGCCAGAGCAAAACACCAAGAAACATATGATGGGGAAGACATCCAATGACATACGATATTAAAGAAACATGTGATGGGGAAGATATCCAATGACATATGATATTAAAGAAACAGATTTTGGGAAAGGCATCAACCAAAGCCCTTCAGGGTTACTGACCATTGGCCTATTCAAAGTCAAAGAGCCTGGAATCACAGTGCAATGAAGTGGGACTTGAAAGGGGAAGGGTTCAAATCAAGGCGGGAGAGAGAGATCCTGCTACAGTTTGACTTTGAAAAATGCAGAAAATCTCACAATGATCATATTACTTTTAGAAGCCCCAACTGATTCTGAGTTTGGGCATATTTTATTTTTTTATTTATTTCAACTTTATTTAACCAGGTAGGCTAGTTGAGATCAAGTTCTCATTTACAACTGCGACCTGGCCAAGATAAAGCAAAGCAGTGCGACACAAACAACAACACAGAGTTACACATGGAATAAACAAAAATGGGGTCAATAATACAATAGAAAAGGACTATATACAGAGTGCAAATGAGGTAGGATAAGGGAGGTAAGGCAATAAATAGGCCATAGTGGCGAAATAATTACAATATAGCAATTAAACATTGGAGTGATAGATGTGCAGAAGATGAGTGTGCAAGTAGAGATACTGTCGTGCAAAGGAGCAAAATATGAAGTTTACATGTGAGAACTTGGTGCAGACTTTCTGAATTCCCGAACTCACTTCCTTGTTTAGCCTAATTCGTTTGTAGAGGGAAGGTTCTAAGGGTTTTGTTGGACGGTGATGGACTGAGATATCAGCCAATGTAAATCCGCTCCTGCCATGGGCTCCATTCCTGTCTCTTCATGAGACATTGTGAGAGACGGTTCGAAAGAGAAAGAGCCAGCTGGTGGACCAGATCTGTCATGGGTACATGGATGTTCAATAAGTCCAATAAGTCCTGAACACACATCCAACAGCACATTATGCCAAGCAGCCATATCTACACAGGTGTGGTCGCACATTATGAGAGTCAAGACAATAATGAAGAAGACAGAAAATCGAATTTCTTGACATAGCCTATGTTTCTCAATGCTCTACCCCAGTGGCCACTGACAGCTTGGTGTGCTTCCACAGGCCCCCTCAGTGACCCCCTCAGTGACTGCTGCTGTCCAGTCCAGGTCCAGATCAGGAGCCCACACACAAGCCCCTTACTGAGCCTCTGTCTCACAGGCCTGCTTTGGACAATCATGGTCTACTATCTCATCAATAACCACATTGACTTCTTAAACCTCTCCTCATAGGCCTGTGGGCCACAACCCAGTGTTTGTCAATACACCAATGGGCATGTGGCATTTATGCCACCATCAACACAAAGCAAGGTCTCAGTGAAATGTGTTATAATTAATATATGTCTGTACTGCATGTATCGTGTAATGTATTGGCTACCCTTCATGTAATATTACAGTTGTTGTCATAAACAGTTCAGCTGTCTAATGTCTCTGGATCTTCAGTCTTGAATTATCACAATGCTAGAGAAAGACACAAATAAATTAAAAAACTAGAATGGTCATTTTCTGTGAATTGTGTGACTTGCTTCAGCTGGCCAAATGTATCTGTATGTAGTAGTAGTAGAAACAATAGTAATAGTAAATCAATTAAAATCACATTTTATTAGTCACATGCACTGAATACAACTGGTCTGGACCTTACTGTGAAATGCGTGCTTACAAGCCCCTAACCAACAATGCAGTTTAAAAAAATACATATAAGAATAAGAGATAAAATGTACAAATAATTAAAGAGCAGCAGTAAAATAACAATAGTGAGACTAGATACAGGGTGGTACCGGTACAGAGTCAATGTGCGTCAACGGTTAGTTGAGGAGATAAGTACATGTAGGTAGAGTTATTAAAGTGACTATGAATAGATGATGACAACAGAGAGTAGCAGCGGTGTAAAAAAGGGTTCTCCTATGGAGACAGACAAAGAACACTTTTGGAACTCAAATTTTTTCCTGGGAGGATTAAGAGGAGTAGAACTGGTAGTAGTAGTGAACCTTGTGGTAGTAGTAGTAGCTGTAGTAGTAGTAGTGGTAGTAGTAGTAGTGGTAGTATGCCTAGTGGTAGTAACAGTGGTAGTAGGCCTAGTGGTAGATGTAGTAGGCCTAGTAGTAGTCGTAGTGGTAGAAGTAGTAGAAGTAGTGGTAGTAGTAGTGATAGTAGTAGTAGTAGTAGTAGTAGTAAAAGGCCTAGTGGTATTAGTTGTAGTAGTGGTGGAGCAGTAGTAGTGTTAGTAGTAGTACTGGTAGTAGAGGTGCTGGTAGTAGTAGTGTTGGTAGAAGCAGTAGTGGTAGTAGTAGTGGTAGTAGTATTAGTGGTGGTAGTAGTAGTGGTAGTGGTAGTAGTAGTGGTGGTAGTAGTAGTGGTAGTGGTAGTAGTACTAGTAGTGTTAGTAGTAGTAGTAGTAGTAGTAGTAGTAATAGTAGTAGTAGTAGTTGTGGTAGTGGTAGTAGTAGTGGTATTAGTTTTGGTAGTGGTAGTAGTAGTGGAAGTGGAGTAGGCCTAGTGTTAGTAGTAGTGGTAGTAGTAGTAGTAGTGGTAGTAGCAGTGGTAATATTAGTGGTAGTGGTAGTGGTAGTAGTAGTGGTAGTGGTCGTTTGCCTAGTGGTAGTGGTAGTGGTAGCTGTAGTAGTAGTGGTAGTAGTAGTAGTGGTAGTGGTAGTAGGCCTGGTGGTAGTGGTAGTAGTAGTGTTAGTGGTAGTAGTAGTGGTAGTGGTAGTAGTAGTGGTAGTAGACCTAGTGGTAGTGGTAGTAGAAGTGGTAGTAGTAGGGGTAATGGTATTAGTAGTGGTAGTGGTAGTAGACCTAGTGGTAGTGGTGGTAGCAGTAGTGGTAGCGGTAGTAGTAGCGTTAGTGGTAGTGGTAGTAGTATTGGTAGCGGTAGTAGTAGGCCTAGTGGTAGTGGTAGTAGTAGTGGTAGTGGTAGTAGGCCTAGTGGTAGTAGTAGTAGTAGTGGTAGTTGTACTAGTGGTAGGTCTAGTGGTAGTAGGTAGTAGTGGTAGTGGTGGTGGTAGTAGTAGTAGTAGTGGTAGTAGTAGTCGTGGTAGTAGTAGTATTAGTGGTAGTAGTAGTGGTAGTAGTGGTAGTAGTCCCACTGTAGCTCAGTTGGTAGAACATGGCGCTTGCAACGCCAGGGTTGTGGGTTCAATTCCCACGGGGGGCCAGTATTTAAAAAAATGTAATAAAAATGTTTGCACTCTACTGTAAGTCGCTCTGGATAAGATGACTAAATTGTATATTGTAGTAGTGGTAGAAGTTGTAGTAGCGGTAGTAGCGGTGGGCCTAGTTGTGGTAGTGGTAGTAGTGCTTGTGATAGTAGTGGTAGAGGGTTGGAAGTAATGATACTCATTTACTGGGTAATTTAACTCACCTGGTGTTAGTTGCACGTGGGTATAAAATAGCCTTCAACAAGTTTAGAAAAGAAAAACAGAACACTCTGCTCCATCGCACTCATTTGTATAGAGCAATGATGCCAAGTACAGTTGAAGTCAGAAGACATCCACAAGTCTGGTTCATCCTTGGGAGCAATTTCCAAATGTCTGAAGACACCATGTTTGTCTGTACAAACAATAGTTCGCAACTATAAACACAATGGGGCCACGCAGCCATAATTCCGCTGAGGAAGGAGACGCGTTCTGTCCCCTAGAGATGAACTTACTTTGGTGCGAAAAAAGTGAATATCAATCCCAGAACAACAGCAAAGGACCTTGTGAAGATGCTGGAGGAAACAGGTACAAAAGCTTCTATATCCACAGTAAAACGAGTCTTCTATCGACATAACCTGAAAGGCCGCTCAGTAAAGAAGAAGCCACTGCTCCAAAACCGCCATAAAAAAGCCAGACTACGGTTTGCAACTGCACATGGGGACAAAGATTGTACTTTTTGGAGAAATGTCCTCTGGTCTGATGAAACAGAAATAAAACTGTTTGGCCATAATGACCATCGTTAAGTTTGGAGGAAAAAGGGGAGGCTTGCAAGCCGCAGAACACCATCTCAACTGTGATGCACGGGGGTGGCAGCATCATGTTGTGTGGGTGCTTTGCTGTGGGAGGGACTGGTGCACTTCACAAAATAGATGGCATCATGAGGACGGAAAATGATGTGGATATATTGAAGCAACATCTCAAGACATAAGTCAGGAAGTTAAAGCTTGGTGTCACGACTTCCGCCGTCGTGACACTCCTTGTTCTCCTTGTTCGGGCGGCGTTCGGCAGTCGACGTCACCGGTCTTCTAGCCATCGCCGCTCCACCTTTAATTTTCCATTTGTTTTGTCTTGTTTTCCTGCACACCTGGTTTACATCTCCTCATAATTACTATGTGTATTTAGCCCCCTGTTCTCTCCATGTCTGTGTGAGTGTCACGTCCTGAGCTTAGAGAGCTCTTATTTTCTGTGGTAGAGTAGGTCAGGGCGTGACTGAGGGGCTTATCTAGTTTATTTATTTCTATGTTGTGTTCTAGTTTATTTTTTCTATGCTGGGGTTTTTGTATGATTCCCAATTAAAGGCAGCTGGTCATCGTTGTCTCTAATTGGGGATCATGTTTAAGTAGTTGTTTTTCCCACCTGTGTTTGTGGGATATTATTTTGAGTTTGTGCATGTTGCACCTCTGTCGTCACGGTTTAATGTTTGTTTATAGTTTATTGTTTGTCTTGCTAAGTTTCACATAATAATAAAGATGTGGAACGATACTCACGCCGCTCCTTGGTCCGTTTCTACACACAAACGTGACAGTGGGGTATTGTAATTTGTCAAGGTTGGCACGCTTCCGACTGGTTTGCGCCGGGTTTTGTTTTGTAGCCGTGCTTTGTGGCAGCCGGTACTTTGTACTTGGTTGTTGTACTTTGTGCTGCCACACTTGTTCTTTGGGCATTTTTTTTGTGACACGGCTGTATCTGTTCTAATAATTGCCTCAGTAAAGTGCTTTGTCCACTCATATTGTCACGTCCTGACCAGTATAGGGGTTATTTGTTATTGTAATTTGGTCAGGACGTGGCAGGGGGTGTTTGTTTTATGTGGTTCAGGGTGTGTTTTGTGTATATGTTTAGGTAGAGGGGTATTTGATTTATTTGTCCGGGGTTTGTTAGTCATTGAGCCCTGAGGATGGCTCACCTCTCACAGTTCTGGGTGACTTTAACCTCCCCACGTCTACCTTCGACTCATTCCTCTCTGCCTCCTTCTTTCCACTCCTCTCCTCTTTTGACCTCACCCTCTCACCTTCCCCCCCTACTCACAAGGCAGGCAATACGCTTGACCTCATCTTTACTAGATACTGTTCTTCCACTAATCTCATTGCAACTCCTCTCCAAGTCTCCGACCACTACCTTGTATCCTTTTCCCTCTCGCTCTCATCAAAAACTTCTCACTCTGCCCCTACTCGGATGGTATTGCGCCGTCCCAACCTTCGCTCTCTCTCTCCTGCTACTCTCTCCTCTTCCATCCTATCATCTCTTCCCTCTGCTCAAACCTTCTCCAACCTATCTCCTGATTTTGCCTCCTCAACCCTCCTCTCCTCCCTCTCTGCATCCTTTGATTTTCTCTGTCCCCTATCCTCCAGGCCGGCTCGGTCCTCCCCTCCTGCTCCGTGGCTCGACGACTCACTGCGAGCTCACAGAACAGGGCTCCGGGCAGCCGAGCGGAAATGGAGGAAAACTCGCCTCCCTGCGGACCTCGCATCCTTTCACTCCCTCCTCTCTACATTTTCCTCTTCTGTATCTGCTGCTAAAGCCACTTTCTACCACTCTAAATTCCAAGCATCTGCCTCTAACCCTAGGAAGCTTTTTGCTACCTTCTCCTCCCTCCTGAATCCTCCTCCCCCCCCCTCCTCCCTCACTGCAGATGACTTCGTCAACCATTTTGAAAAGAAGGTTGACGACATCCGATCCTCGTTTGCTAAGTCAAGCGACACCGCTGGTCCTGCTCACACTGCCCTACCCTGTGCTTTGACCTCTTTCTCCCCTCTCTCTCCAGATGAAATCTCGCGTCTTGTGACGGCCGGCCGCCCATCAACCTGCCCACTTGACCCTATCCCCTCCTCTCTTCTCCAGACCATTTCCGGAGACCTTCTCCCCTACCTCACCTCGCTCATCAACTCATCCTTGACCGCTGGCTACGTCCCTTCCGTCTTCAAGAGAGCGAGAGTTGCACCCCTTCTGAAAAAACCTACACTCGATCCCTCCGATGTCAACAACTACAGACCAGTATCCCTTCTTTCTTTTCTCTCCAAAACTCTTGAACGTGCCGTCCTTGGCCAGCTCTCCTGCTATCTCTCTCAGAACGACCTTCTTGATCCTAATCAGTCAGGTTTCAAGACTGGGCATTCAACTGAGACTGCTCTTCTCTGTGTCACGGAGGCTCTCCGCACTGCTAAAGCTAACTCTCTCTCCTCTGCTCTCATCCTTCTAGACCTATCTGCTGCCTTTGATACTGTGAACCATCAGATCCTCCTCTCCACCCTCTCCGAGCTGGGCATCTCCGGCGCGGCCCACGCTTGGATTGCGTCCTACCTGACAGGTCGCTCCTACCAGGTGGCGTGGCGAGAATCTGTCTCCGCACCACGTGCTCTCACCACTGGTGTCCCCAGGGCTCTGTTCTAGGCCCTCTCCTATTCTCGCTATACACCAAGTCACTTGGCTCTGTCATATCCTCACACGGTCTCTCCTATCATTGCTATGCAGACGACACACAATTAATCTTCTCCTTTCCCCCTTCTGACAACCAGGTGGCGAATCGCATCTCTGCATGTCTGGCAGACATATCAGTGTGGATGACGGATCACCACCTCAAGCTGAACCTCGGCAAGACGGAGCTGCTCTTCCTCCCGGGGAAGGACTGCCCGTTCCATGATCTCGCCATCACGGTTGACAACTCCCTTGTGTCCTCCTCCCAGAGTGCTAAGAACCTTGGCGTGATCCTGGACAACACCCTGTCGTTCTCCACTAACATCAAGGCGGTGACCCGATCCTGTAGGTTCATGCTCTACAACATTCGCAGAGTACGACCCTGCCTCACACAGGAAGCGGCGCAGGTCCTAATCCAGGCACTTGTCATCTCCCGTCTGGATTACTGCAACTCGCTGTTGGCTGGGCTCCCTGCCTGTGCCATCAAACCCCTACAACTCATCCAGAATGCCGCAGCCCGTCTGGTGTTCAACCTTCCCAAGTTCTCTCACGTCACCCCGCTCCTCCGCTCTCTCCACTGGCTTCCAGTTGAAGCTCGCATCCGCTACAAGACCATGGTGCTTGCCTACGGAGCTGTGAGGGGAACGGCACCTCCGCACCTTCAGGCTCTGATCAGGCCCTACACCCAAACAAGGGCACTGCGTTCATCCACCTCTGGCCTGCTCGCCTCCCTACCTCTGAGGAAGCACAGTTCCCGCTCAGCCCAGTCAAAACTGTTCGCCGCTCTGGCACCCCAATGGTGGAACAAGCTCCCTCACGATGCCAGGACAGCGGAGTCAATCACCACCTTCCGGAGACACCTGAAACCCCACCTCTTTAAGGAATACCTGGGATAGGATAAAGTAATCCTTCTAACCCCCCCCCCCCCCCCCTTTAAAAGATTTAGATGCACTATTGTAAAGTGGTTGTTCTACTGGATATTATAGGTGACTGCACCAATTTGTAAGTCGCTCTGGATAAGAGCGTCTGCTAAATGACTTAAATGTAATGTAAATGTTCTATGTTAGTATATTTCTATGTTCTATCTAGTCTTTTGTAGTTCTATGTTTAGTTCATTGGGGTTGGACCTTCAATTGGAGGCAGCTGGTTATTGTTGCCTCTGATTGAGGGTCCTATAATTAGGAGTTTGTTTTCATGGGATTTTGTGGGAGACTGTTCTTGTTTAGCTGTTTTGCCTGACAAGACTGTCAAGTTCGTTAGTGTTTTTTCTATATATGTGTTTTGTGTTTTCCTTCTTCACTATAGTAAAAGAAGATGAGTGTACATTTTCCCGTTGCGTCTTGGTCTCTACCCTACGACACCCGTGACAGAATCTCCCACCAAACACGGACCAAGCAGCGGAGGAAGGAGCAGCAAGAGATGTATTATCGAGAATCATGGACATGGGAGGAAATTCTGGATGGGGCTGGACCATGGCACCAGGCTGGGGAATATCGTCGCCCACCGGAGGAGATAGAGGCAGCCAAGGCGGAGCGGCGCTGGTATGAAGCCTTGTTCGCACCAAAGGGGAAGCACAAGAGGCACCCCCAATAAAAAAAAATTTGGGGGTGCAAACAGGTAGTTTGGCTGGGCCAAGGGTGAGCCCTAAGCCAACTCCCTGTGCTTATTATGGGAAGCAAATGGAGTGGAGAGCGCCGGAGTATGCGGAAGTGCGCACGATCTCGCCCATGCGCACGCACAGTCCGGTGCGAGCGATCCCAGCCCCTCGCAAGTGCCGTGCTAGAGTAGGCATCCAGCCTGGAAGGAGGATGCCTGCTCAGCGCATCTGGCCACCAGTGCACCTCCTAGGCCCAGGCTACCCTACGTCTGCTCTACGCACGGCAACCATCAGGCCTCTGCACAGCCCAGTTCACCCTGTACCAGCACTCCGCTTGGGCAGGGCTGCTATTTCTATCCAGCCAGGACGGGTTGTGCAAGAGGTGCGCTCCTGACCTCCAGTACTTACCCATGGCCCGCTATATCCAGTTCCTGCTTCTCGTGCTGGCCCTGAGGTGCGTATTCATAGTCTGGTGTCTCCTAAACCAGCACCACGCACCAGGCTTCCTGTGGTTCAGCCCAGTCCAACTCGTCCTGTTCCTGCTCCCCACACTAACCCTGAGGTGCGTGTCCCCAGTCTGGTACCTCCACTACCAGCCCCACGCATCAGGCTTCCAGTGCGTCAGTCCAGTCCCGAGCTTCCGACGACAGTGCCTCGTCCAGAGTGTCCGGCAACAGTGCTTCGTCCAGAACTTCCGGCAACAGTGCCTCGTCCAGAACTTCCGGCAACAGTGCCTCGTCCAGAATGTCCGGCAACAGTGCCTCGTCCAGAATGTCCGGCAACAGTGCCTCGTCCAGAATGTCCGGCAACAGTGCCTCGTCCAGAGTGTCCGGCAACAGTGCCTCGTCCAGAGTGTCCGGCAACAGTGCCTTGTCCAGAGCATCTGGCAACAGTGCCTCATCCGGAGTGTCCGGAACCAAGAGAGACGGCCCACTGTCCGGAACCAGGAGAGACGGCCCACTGTCCGGAACCAGGAGAGACGGCCCACTGTCCGGAACCAGGAGAGACGGCCCACTGTCCGGAACCAGGAGAGACGGCCCACTGTCCGGAACCAGGAGAGTCGCCCTACGGTCCGGAGCTCCCAGAGTTGCCCTACGGTCCGGAGCTCCCAGAGTCGCCCTACGGTCTGGAGCTCCCAGAGTCGCCCTACGGTCCGGAGCTCCCAGAGTCGTCCTACAATCCGGAGCTTCCAGAGTACAGTCCAGGGTCTTCAGTGACTGGCCTCAGGCAGAGGTATGCAGTGGGGGTGGTTTGGTCAGGTAGGGGATTAAGGCCTGAGCCTAAGCCACCTCCACTGTAGGAGGCTTGGGGGGGGGGTGTACCACAGGAGCCATCGGTGACGGCAGCCACCCTCCCTTTCCTCCCTTTAGTTTTGGGATTTATTTTTGTTTTGGGGGTTATTTTTGTTTTTTGTGTGAGGTGCATCCGGGGTCTACACCTTTGGGGGGGGGGGGGGGGGGGGTACTGTCACGTCCTGACCAGTATAGGGGTTATTTGTTATTGTAGTTTGGTCAGGACGTGGCGGGGGTGTTTGTTTTATGTGGTTCAGGGTGTGTTTTGTGTATGTGTTTAGGTAGAGGGGTATTTGATTTATCAGTCCGGGGTTTGTTAGTCATTGTTCTATATTAGTATATTTCTATGTTCTATCTAGTCTTCTGTAGTTCTATGTTTAGTTTATTGGGGTTGGACCTTCAATTGGAGGCAGCTGGTTATTGTTGCCTCTGATTGAGGGTCCTATAATTAGGAGTTTGTTTTTCATGGGATTTTGTGGGAGATTGTTCTTGTTTAGCTGTTTTGCCTGACAAGACTGTCAAGTTCGTTAGTGTTTTTTGTATATGTGTTTTGTGTTTTCCTTCTTCACTATAATAAAAGAAGATGAGTGTAAATTTTCCCGTTGCGTCTTGGTCTCTACCCTACGACACCCGTGACACATCTCTGCTCTCCTGCACCTGACTTCCATTCATCAGCTACACCCACCGTTTGACACTTGGTCGCAAATGGGAATGTATTGAAATAAATAAAAGCTGAATATATCATTCTCTCTACTATTATCCTGACATTTCACATTCTTAAACTAAAGTGGTAATCCTAACTGACCTAAGACAGTGATTTTTTACTAGTATTAAATGTCAGGAATTGTGATAAACTGAGTTTAAATGTATTTGGCTAAGGTGTATGTAAACTTCCGACTTCAACTGTACCTTACCAGTCAAAAGTTTGGACACACCTACTCATTTAAAAGTTTTCATTTATTTTTACTATTTTCTACATTGTAGAATAATAGTGAAGACATCAAAACCATGAAATAACACATATAGAATCATGTAGTAACCAAAAAAGTTATTCTTCAAAATAGCCACACTTTGCCTTGATGACAGCTTTGCAAACTGTTGGCATTCTCTCAACCAGCTTCATGAAGTAGTCACCTGGAATGCATTTGAATTAACAGGTGTGCCTTGTTAAAAATGTATTTGTGGAATTTATTTCCTTCTTTATGCATTTGAGATAATCAGTTATATTGTGACAATGTAAGCGGTGCGTAACTGGCTGCAGGGAAGTCAGGCGCAGGAGAGCAGAAATGGGTAACAACTGGAGCACTTTAATAATGCAAAAACAAGCTGCACCCAGAACAACAAAATACGGGTGGAATAACCCGTCGCAAAACCAGTCAGAAGTGCACATACACTTTACAACAAACAATTCCACAGACAGACATGGGGGGAACAGAGGGTTATATACACGTCAAATAATGAGGGAACGTAAACCAGGTGTGTGGGAAAACAAGACAAAAGAAATGGAAAATTAAAGGTGGATCGGCGATGGCTTGAAGACCGGTGACATCGACCTCCGAACGCCGCCCGAACAAGGGGAGGAACTGAGTTCGACGGAAGTCGTGAGGGTCAAGGTAGGGGTGAAATACAAACGATAGCCCTATTGGGTAAAAGACCAATTCCATATTATGAGAAGAACAGCTCAAATAAGCAAAGAGAAACAACAGTCCATCATTACTTTAAGACATGAAGGTCAGTCAATACGGAACATTTGCAAAAACCATCAAGCGCTATAATGAAACTGGCTCTCATGAGGACCGCCACAGGAAAGGAAGACCCAGAGTTACCTCTGCTGCAGAGGATTCATTAGAGTTAACCTGTTAGGGTATAGGGGGCAGTATTGAGACTTTTTTGAAAAAAGATGTGCCCATTTTTAAATGCCTCCTACACCTACCCAGTAACTGCAATATGCATATACTTATTATATATGGATAGAAAACACCCTAAAGTTTCAAAAACTGTTTGAATGGTGTCTGTGAGTATAACAGAACTCATTTGGCAGGCAAAACCCTGAGACAGATTCTGACAGGAAGTGGATACCTGATGTGTTGAATTGACTTTGAGCCTATGCCATTGAAAAACAAAGGGGGTGAATTATATTCTGGCACTTCCTATTGCTTCCACAAGATGTCCCCAGCCTTTACAAAGTGTTTTGAGTCTTCTACAGTGAGATCTGACCGAATAAGAGCCATGGAACGTGATGGTCCATCATTCACCCTGGCGCGCGATTTGATGGTGGGTACTCTCATTCCGAAACGTTTTAAAAGAAAACCCAATGGTCCGCCTTGAATTTTATTCATGTTCTGGTTAAAAAAGGCCCTAATGATTTATGCGATACAACGTTTGACATGTTTGAACGAACGGAAATATATTTTTTCCGTTCTTGAAGTGAAGTGAAGTCCGGCTGGCTTAGATCATGCGCTACAACACGGAGGTTTTTCGACATAAATGATGAGCTTTTTTGAACAAAAATACATTCGTTATGGACCTGGGACTCTTTGGAAGTGACATCTGATGAAGAGAATCAAAGGTAATGGATTATTTATATAGTATTTTCGATTTTAGATTCCTCCAACATGGCGGTTAGTCTGTATCGCGATGCGTATTTTTCTGGCGCAGTGCTCAGATTATTGCAAAGTGTGATTTCCCAGTAAGGTTAATTTAAAATCTGACAAGTCCATTGCGTTCAAGAGATGTAAATCTATAATTCTTTGAATGACAATATAATATTTTAGCAATGTTTTCTAATATTAATTAATTATTTTGTCGTCATGACTTGACTGCCGGTATTGGAGGGAAACGATTTCCTGAACATCAACGCCATAGTAAAACACTGTTTTTAGATATAAATATGAACTTGATAGAACTAAAAATGCATGCATTGTCTAACAAAATGTCCTAGGAGTGTCATCTGATGGAGATTGTAAAAGGTTAGTGCATAATTTTAGCTGATTGTATGGTTTTGGTGACGCATGTCTTTGAATCGACAATGCATTGCACACAGCTATTGTCAATGTACTCTCCTAACATAACCTAACTTTATGCTTTCCCCGTAAAACCTTTTTGAAATCGGTAAACGTGGTTAGATTAAGAAGATGTTTATCTTTCAAAGGCTGTAAGTTAGTTGTATGTTTGAGAAATTTGAATTTGTACATTTATTTGGTTTCAAATTTGCCGCTCTTGAAATGCACCTGCTGTTGATAGGGTGCGCCACAGGTGGCACGCTAACGTCCCAGGTAGCCTCAAGAAGTTTTAACAGCCTCAGAAATTGCAGCCAAATAAATGCTTCACAGAGTTCAAGTAACAGACACATCTCAAGATCAACTGTTCAGAGTAGACTGTGTGAATCAGACCTTCATGGTCGAATTGCTGTTTGTACTAAAGGGCACCAACAAGAAGAAGAGACTTGCTTGGGCCAAGAAACACGATCAATGGACACTAGACTGCTGGAAATCTGTCATATGGTCTGATGAGTCCAAATTTGAGATTTGTGGTTCCAACTGTTGTGTCTTTGTGAGATGTAGAGCAGGTGAATGAATGATCTCCGCATGTATGGTTCCCACCATAAAGCATGGAGGAGGAAGTGGGATGGTGTGGGGGTGCTTTGCTGGTGACACTGTCAGTGATTTATTTAGAATTCAAGGCACACCTAACCATAATGGCTTCCACAGCATTCTGCAGTGATACGCCATCCCAACTGGTTGGCACTTAGTTGGTCTATCATTTGTTTTTCAACAGGACAATGACCCAAAACAGGCTGTGTAAGGGCTATTTGACCAAGGAGAGTGATGGAGTGCTGCATTAGATGACCTTACCTCCACAATCACCCCACCTAATCCAATTGAGATGGTTTGGGATGAGTTGGACTGCAGAGTGAAGGAAACGCAGCCAACACGTGCTCGAAGTATGTGGGAACTCTTCAAGACTGATGGAAAAGCATTCCTCATGAAGATGGATGAGAGAATGCCCAGAGTGCGCAAAGCTGTCATAAAGGCAATTTTAAACACATTTGTTTTACATTTAAAACCTCTCTGGGATAGGGTCTAGTTTCCTGAATTTCCGCCTGACTGACATGCCCAAAGTGCACTGCCAGGATATGCATGTAATTGGTAGCATTGGATAGAAAAGACTTTGAAGTTTCTACAACTGTTAAAGAAATGTCTGAGACTATTACAGATTTGATATGGCAGGCAAAAAACCAAAGACATTTCGACCAGAATTGTATTTTTTGAGCTCCCAGGCTCTTATCATGGAAACCTATTGTTTCTATGTACATCCGTCTCCCAGATTGAAATTCCTATGGCTTCCACTAGATGTCAACAGTCTTTATTCAAGGTTTCAGGCTGATTTTTTGAAAAACGAACAAGTATTTGGAGTTTTTGTTATGAGACCACCTGAAGAAAATCAGTCTTTCGGCGTGCGAGGGAGTGGGCGCGCTAGCGGGACAGCTATCCCTAATTAACTCTAGGCAAGTCATTTAATAATAAAATATTTTTTACAAAGATGTCCTACCTCAGACGACACTGAGCCAATTGTGCACCACTCTACGGGACTCCCAACCACAGCCAGATGTGATATAGCCTGGAATCGAACCAGGGACAGTAGTGATACCTCTTGCAGTATAATACAGGGCCTTAAACCGCTGTAATAAATAACCGAGCCAAATAAATAACTGTCAGAAGTGGAAACAACTGGCAAAGGTTGGCTACTTTGAAGAACCTCAAATATAAAATATATTGTTTATTAACACTTTTTTTGGTTAGTACACATGATTCCATATGTGTTATTTCATAGATTTGATGTCTTCAATATTATTCTAAAATGTAGAAAATAGTAAAAATAAACAAAAAGCCTTGAATATGTAGGTGTCCAAACTTTGACTGGTACTGTCTGTTGAAGTGAGTCCAATATGTTTGAAAACACTATGTTAAAAGCACTGTGTGGGCTTGTCCCTAGGATTACAAAAAGACAAAGAGCTGGATCAGTGGTTCACCAATCAGGGCCTTGCAACAGTAACAAGTGGTGATGTGAATCAGTGGTGCGCCAATCAGGGCCTTGCAACAGTAACAAGTGGTGATGTGAATCAGTGGTTCACCAATCAGGGCCTTGCAATAGTAACAAGTGGTGATGTGAATCAGTGGTGCACCAATCAGGGCCGTCTTTGCGACCATCAGGTTACGTCCCCGGGACAAACCAGGAGCTAGACAAAAACCTTGTCTATGATGAGAGAGGGAGTTGGGATACTGACAGAGGCTGGGCTATGTTGTTAATATGAGCAAAGCAGTGGACAGATAAGTGCAAACATCTGACATTGTAGAGTAAAAATGTATATGTGTCATGCTGTTCCAGATGTTTTTTTTTGTGTGACAATTTCAACACACGTAAAATAATAGTACAATTATTATTTATTTGAATCCCATTCTTGTTCTATTGTTTTATGTATTTGTTTAAATTTCCATACAAAAAATACCTATTGAAAAACATGACGAATATGATGTTTTATATCCACAATGTCAGAAGCCTGCACTTATCTATCCACAGCTTGCTCATATTAGCAGCATAACCCAGCCTCTGACAATATCCCACCTCCCTCTCTCATCCTGTACTCCGGGGACAATAAACACTAGAACCACATCCCACTCGTTGAGAGGGAGTGTATGGGCAGTTCCAGCATCTTAGGGAGCATTTTCACCTCTATAAAAGAGGAACGCTTCTATCTGCCCTTTCAGACACAGCTGCCCTTCTGAAGAGTGGTATGGCACTGAGAACAGACGTGGTTCTCCGGCTGCTGGTGGTGGTGATGAGGGGTATGGCTGCTCCAGCCCCAATCTGCTCTCCGCTGGGCAAACCCGCTCTGCCTCTCCTATCTGCTGAGGGGGACATCAACATTGGGGCAGTGTTCGCTCTACATAGGAATGCCCTCTTCAAGGTCCATTCGTTCACCTCCAGACCAGAGAAAACACCTTGTATCAGGTAGGTGTTGAAAAAAACTGTCTGTGGGAACTTTTAGCTGTTTGGGCATATTTCTCATCAGGGTAGATTTTTTTAGTCTCTCACTGAAATTAGGCACAGTGCTTAATAACACTACTGTAGACGATCTGTGCATTTCTTCTTGGACAAATCAAGTATACAAATTGTTTCTGTTATGCTAAACACAATACTCAACTCATCTCGACCGAGTATATCAGTTTTGCTGGCATATGTGATTGTGGCATATGAGATTCCTGGCGTCAACGAACTAATTTATTTGGTTTGTTACCGCTGTCCAGTTTCAACCCACGTGAGTTCCAGTTTGCACAGACCCTGATCTTTGCCCTGGAGGAGATCAACAACAGCAGTGATCTGCTGCCAGGGCTGTCTCTGGGTTACCAGGTCTATGACTCCTGTAGCTATGCCCCCCTGGCCATCCACTCAGCCTTGGCCCTGATGAACAGCCCTGGGCCTGAGGACAGCCTGGGAGACCCCTCCTCCTGCTCCAGATCTCCAGCCGTGTTGGGCATTGTAGGGGAGTCAAGCTCCACATCCACCATCGGACTATCATCCCTGGTTGGACCATTCAGCATCCCTGTGGTGAGACACCTTCTAGTTTTGGCTCTTTAAAGGTAGTATAGTCAATATCAGCTATGTATGAAAGATCATTTCAAATCTTCCCGTTTCTTCCACACAGATAAGCCACTTTGCCACCTGTGCTTGTATGAGTAACAGAGAAAAGTTCCCATCCTTCTTCAGAACCATCCCCAGTGACTTCTACCAGAGTAGAGCCCTGGCAAAGCTGGTCAAACACTTTGGATGGAACTGGGTGGGAGTGGTGAACAGCAACAATGACTATGGAAACAATGGCATTGCCACATTCATGGAGGCAGCGTGGCATGAAGGGGTCTGTGTAGAGTACCAAGAGGCCATCCACCGCACAGACCCCCGAGAGAAGCTCCTGAAAACCGTCAGGGTGATCAGGAAGGCCACAGCCAGGGTGGTGGTACTGTTCCTGGGCTTGGGGGACCTCATCCCCCTGCTGAATGAGCTGGCTCTGGAGGGAGACCCAGGGCTGCAGTGGGTAGGCAGCGAGGCCTGGATCACAGCCAGAGTGCTGACGGAGAACAAGGCCTACGGCTTCCTAAGGGGGGCGGTGGGCTTTGCCATCAGGAATGCCAGGCTGGATGGTCTGGAGGGGTTCCTAGGCAAGGTGCACCCCTCCCAGGCATCAGACAACACCCTGCTCAGGGAGTTCTGGGAGACTGTGTTCCAATGCTCCTTCGAGGGGGTCAGCAGCACGCTGTGCACAGGAACAGAGAGGTTAGCAACGCTGAAGAACCAATACACTGACGTGTCAGAGCTGAGAATATCCAGTAAAGTGTACACAGCTGTATATGCCATTGCACACGCTCTACACAACCTACTGACAGACTTAAAGAATGACACAGACAGCGGCAACAGACCAGTCTACACACCACAGCAGGTGAGCAAGATCAATATACAACAAAACATAAATAACATATCATTTGATTCATCCCACTCTCTCTGTGTCTCTCTGTGTCTCCCTGTCTCTCTCTGTGTCTCTCTGTGTCTCCGTCTCTCTCTGTGTCTCTCTGTGTCACTCTCTGTTTCTCTGTGTCTCTCTCTGTGTCTCTCTGTGTCTCCCTGTCTCTCTCTGTGTCTCTCTGTGTCTCCCTTTCTCTCTCTGTGTCACTCTGTGTCTACCTGTCTCTCTCTGTCTCTCTTTGTCTCTCTGTGTCTCTCTGTCTCTGTCTATATCTGTCTCTCTCCGTCTATGTGAGTCTCTCTGTGTATCTCTGTGTTGCTCTGCGTCTCTCTCTCTCTCTCTCTCTCTCTCTCTCTCTCTCTCTCTCTCTCTCTCTCTCTCTCTTCATGTTGTTGAACAGGTGCTGCAGTACCTGAAGGAGGTGAGGTTTAGAGTAAAGACAGGAGAGGAGATCTGGTTTGATGCTAACGGAGATGTGGTGGCGTGCTACGACCTAGTGAACTGGCAGCAGGAGGAGGATGGGACCCTGCAGTTCCATGCTGTGGGGCTGTATGATTCCTCGATGCCCCCTGAACAGCGCTTTACCTTCAACCAGGGAAAACTGGTCTGGGCAGGGGGCCAGGCAGAGGTAGGACTAAATACATGTTGACTATGTTGCAAAAGAATAACACATGCAAACCTCAAACTACTGCAAATGTAAAACATGCATTCTATAATGTATACATAATCCACATAGTCTATCACAATTGTCTTGTTTTGTATTGGTAAAAGCACTTCCACAAGTAGTAACATTTAAACATTTCTGCACGTTTATTTATATAAAATACACCAATATTTTGTTGTTTTTCTCTACAGGCACCTGCAGCAGTGTGCAGTGAGAGCTGTCCCACAGGCACTCGTAAGGCTGTACAGAAAGGAAAGCCTGTATGCTGTTATGACTGTGTACCATGTGCGGAGGGAGAGATCAGCAATATCACAGGTAATATATAATGCATTTAGGGCTACCTACAATACTTTCAAGCTCTGTCACTGCCCAACAGGACTAATAGATATCAAAAAACAAATGTCACGGTGACACACTGATTCATGGAATGAATGACGTTCTAATCTCCTTACAGATTCTAACGGCTGCTATCGATGTGACTTGGAGTATTGGTCAAATGAAAAAAGGGACCGCTGTGTGTTGAAACCAGTTGAATTCCTCTCCTATGAAGAAATGATGGGCATAGTCCTGGTATTTTTCTCCTTACTGGGGTCTGGTGTTACTACTCTGGTAGCTGTTGTGTTTTCAATTCATAAGGACACCCCCATCGTCAGGGCCAACAACTCTGAGCTCAGCTTCCTGCTGCTTTTCTCCTTGACTCTGTGTTTTCTGTGTTCTCTTACTTTCATTGGCCGGCCCTCTGAGTGGTCCTGTATGCTGCGTCACACAGCGTTTGGGATCACCTTCGTCCTCTGCATCTCTTGTGTTCTGGGGAAAACAATAGTGGTGTTGATGGCCTTCAGGGCTACACTTCCAGCCAGTAATGTCATGAAATGGTTTGGTCCTCTACAGCAGAGACTCAGTGTTCTGGCTTTCACTCTCATACAGGTCCTGATCTGTGTTCTTTGGTTAACAGTCTCCCCTCCTTTCCCCTACAAGAACATGAAGACCTATAAGGAGAAGATCATTCTAGAGTGTGATGTGGGTTCAGCTATTGGTTTCTGGGCTGTTTTGGGGTATGTAGGACTCCTGGCTCTCTTGTGCTTTGTGCTGGCTTTTCTGGCTCGAAAGCTGCCTGATAACTTCAATGAGGCCAAATTCATCACCTTCAGCATGCTCATATTCTGTGCAGTCTGGATCACCTTTATCCCAGCTTATGTCAGCTCTCCTGGGAAGTTCACTGTAGCTGTGGAGATCTTTGCCATTCTGGCCTCTAGTTTTGGTTTACTTTTCTGCATATTTGCTCCTAAATGTTTCATTATATTGCTGAGGCCAGAGCAAAACACCAAGAAACATATGATGGGGAAGACTTCCAATGACATTCGATATTAAAGAAACATAATTTGGGAAAGGCCTTTAGGATGAATACTGACCATTGGCCTTTTCAAAGTCTTTCTATAATAAATACGGACACATCATTTCAAAGTCAGTCATGGGTTAACCTCATCCCCAGACTCAACTGATACTAAAAAATAGAGCCTGGAAACACTGTGCAATGAACTGGGACTTGAAAAGGGAAGGGTTCAAATCAAGGCAGGAGAGAGAGATCCTGCTACAGTTTGACTTTAAAAAATGCAGAAAATCTCACAATGATCATATTTCTTTTAGGAAGCCCCAACTGATTCTGAGTTTGGGCATATAACGTTTACGTGTGAGAACTTGGTGCATACTTTCTGATTTCCCGAGCTCACTTCCTTGTTTAGCCTAATTCGTTTGTAGAGGGAAGGTTCTAAGGGTTTTGTTGGACGGTGATGGACTGAGATATCAGACAATGTAAATCCGCTCCTGCCATGGGCTCCATTCCTGTCTCTTCATGAGACATTGTGAGAGACGGCTCGAATGAGAAAGAGCCGGGTGGTGGACCAGATCTGTCATGGGTACATGGATGTTCAATAAGTCCAATAAGTCCTGAACACACATCCAACAGCACATTATGCCAAGCAGCCATATCTACACAGGTGTAGTCGCACATTATGAGAGTCAAGACAATAATGAGCAGACAGAAAATCAAATGTTTTGACATAGCCTATGTTTCTCACTGCTCTACCCCAGTGGCCACTGACAGCTTGGTGTGCTTCCACAGGCCCCCTCAGTGACCCCCTCATTGAGTGCTGCTGTCCAGTCCAGGTCCAGATCAGGAGCCTACACACAAGCCCCTTACTGAGCCTCTGTCTCACAGGCCTGCTCTGGACAAGCATGGTCTACTATCTCATCAAAAACGACATTGACTTCTTAAACCTCTCCTCATAGGCCCGTGGGCCACAACCCAGTGTTTGTCAATACGCCAATGGGCATGTGGCATTCATACCACCATCAACACAAAGCAAGGTTTCAGTGAAATGTGTTATAATTAATATATGTCTGTACTGCATGTATCGTGTAATGTATTGGCTACCCTTCATGTAATATTACAGTTGTTGTCATAAAACATTCAGCTGTCTAATATCTCTGGATCTTCAGTCTTACTTGAATTATCACAATGCTAGAGAAAGACACAAATAAATTAAAAAACTAGAATGGTCATTTTCTATGAATTGTGTGACTTGCTTCAGCTGGCCAAATGTATCTGTATGTAGTAGTAGTAGAAACAATAGTAATAGTAAATCAATTCAAATCAAATTTTATTAGTCACATGCGCTGAATACAACTGGTCTGGACCTTACAGTGAAATGCTTACTTACGAGCCCCTAACCAACAATGCAGTTTAAAAAAATACTGCTAAGAATAAGAGACAAAAGTAACAAGTAATTAAAGAGCAGCAGTAAAATAACAATAGTGAGACTATATAAAGGGGGGTACCGGTACAGAGTCAATGTGCGTCAACGGTTAGTTGAGGAAATAGGTACATGTAGGTAAAGTTATTAAAGCGACTATGAATAGATGATGACAACAGAGAGTAGCAGCGGTGTAAAAAAGGGTTCTCCTATGGAGACAGACAAAGAACACTTTTGGAACTCTATTTTTACCTGGCAGGAGGAGGAAGTGGTAGTAGTAGTAGTTTTAGGCCTAATGGTAGTAGTAGTGGTAGTAGGCCTAGTGGTAGTAGTAGTAGTTTTAGGCCTAATGGTAGTAGTAGTGTTAGTAGTCCTAGTGGTAGTAGTAGTAGTTTTAGTCCTAATGGTAGTAGTAGTGGTAGTATGCCTAGTGGTAGTAGTAGTGGTAGAAGGCCTAGTGGTGGTAGTAGTAGTGGTAGTGGTAGTAGTGTTAGTAGGCCTAGAGGTAGTACTGGTAGTGGTACTAGTGGTAGTAGTACTAGTGGTAGTAGTGGTAGTAGTACTAGAGGAAGTAGTGGTAGTAGTACTAGTGGTAGAAGTGGTAGTAGGCCTAGTGGTAGTTGTGGTAGTAGTACTAGCGGTAGAAGTGATAGTAGGCCTAGTGGTAGTAGTGGTAGTAGGACTAGTGGTAGTTGTGTTGGTGGTGGTAGTAGTGGTACTAGTAGTGGTAGTAGTGGTAGTAGTGGTAGTATTACTAGTGGTAGTAGTGGTAGTAGTAGTAGTAGTAGTGGTAGTAGTGGTAGTAGGCCTAGTGGTAGTAGTAGTAGTGATAGTAGGCCTAGTGGTAGTAGGCCTAGTGGTAGTAGGCGTAGTGGTAGAGGGCCTAATGGTGGTAGTGGTAGTAGTGGTAGTAGTACTAGTGGTAGTAGTAGTAGTAGTAGTAGTAGTAGTAGTAGTGGTAGTAGGCCTGCTGGTAGTAGTATTAGTGGTAGAGGGCCTAATGGTGGTAGTGGTAGTAGTGGTAGTAGTACTAGTTGTAGTAGTAGTAGTAGTAGTAGCAGTGGTAGCAGTCCTAGTGGTAGTAGTGGTACTAGTGGTGGTGGTAATAGTGGTACTAGTAGCGGTAGTAGTGGTAGTAGTGGTAGTAGTGGTAGTGGTAGTAGTGGTAGTGGTAGTAGTGGTAGTAGTACTAGTGGTAGAAGTGGTAGTAGGCCTAGTGGTAATAGTGGTAGTAGGACTAGTGGTAGTAGTGGAGGTGGTGGTAGTAGTGGTACTAGTAGTGGTAGTAGTGGTAGTCGTGGTAGTATTACTAGTGGTAGTAGTGGTAGTAGTAGTAGTACTAGTAGTAGTGGTAGTAGGCCTAGTGGTAGTAGTAGTAGTGATAGTAGGCCTAGTGGTAGAGGGCCTAATGGTGGTAGTGGTAGTAGTGGTAGTAGTACTAGTTGTAGTAGTAGTAGTAGTAGTAGCAGTGGTAGCAGGCCTAGTGGTAGTAGTGGTACTAGTGGTGGTGGTAATAGTAGTACTAGTAGCGGTGGTAGTGGTAGTAGTACTAGTGGTAGCAGTAGTAGCAGTAGTACTAGTAGTGGTAGTACTGGTAGTACTGGTTGTAGGACTAGTGGTAGTAGTGGTAGTAGTACTAGTGGTAGTAGTGGTAGTAGGCATAGTGGTAGTAGTGGTAGTAGGCCTAGTGGTAGTAGTGGTAGTTGCGGTGGTGGTAGTAGTAGCAGTACCAGTAGTGGTAGTATTATTAGTAGTAGTAGTAGTACTAGTAGTGGTAGTAGTGGTAGTAGTAATAGTGGTAGTAGTGGTTGTAGTAGTAGTAGTTATAGTAGTGGTAGTAGGCCTAGTGGTAGTAGTAGTAGTGATAGTGGGCCTAGTGGTAGTAGGCCTAGTGGTAGTAGACGTAGTGGTAGAGGGCCTAATGGTGGTAGTGGTAGTAGTGGTAGTAGTACTAGTGGTAGTAGTAGTACATTTAAGTCATTTTAGTAGTAGTAGTAGTAGTAGTAGTAGTAGTGGTGGTAGGCCTGGTGGTAGTAGTATTAGTGGTAGAGGGCCTAATGGTGGTAGTGGTAGTAGTGGTAGTAGTACTAGTTGTAGTAGTAGTAGTAGTAGTAACAGTGGTAGCAGGCCTAGTGGTATTAGTGGTACTAGTGGTGGTGGTAATAGTAGTACTAGTACCGGTGGTAGTGGTAGTAGTACTAGTGGTAGTAGTAGTAGTAGTACTAGTAGTGGTAGTACTGGTAGTACTGGTAGTAGGCCTAGTGGTAGTAGTGGTAGTAGTACTAGTGGTAGTAGTGGTAGTAGGCATAGTGGTAGTAGTGGTTGTAGGCCTAGTGGTAGTAGTGGTAGTAGCGGTGGTGGTAGTAGTAGCAGTACCAGTAGTGGTAGTATTATTATTAGTAGTAATAGTAATACTAGTAGTGGTAGTAGTGGTAGTAGTAATAGTGGTAGTAGTGGTTGTAGTAGTAGTAGTAGAAGTAGTGGTAGTAGGCCTAGTGGTAGTAGTAGTAGTTATAGTAGTGGTAGTAGGCGTAGTGGTAGCAGTAGTAGTAGTAGTGGTAATAGGCATAGTGGTAGTAGTGGTAGTAGGCCTAGTGGTAGTAGTGGTAGTAGTGGTAGTTGCGGTGGTTGTAGTAGTAGCAGTACCAGTAGTGGTAGTATTATTAGTAGTAGTAGTAGTACTAGTAGTGGTAGTAGTGGTAGTAGGCCTAGTGGTAGCAGTAGTAGTAGTAGTGGTAGTAGTAGTAGTAGTAGTAGCAGTAGTAGTAGTAGTGGTAGTAGTGGTAGTAGTAGTAGTAGTAGTAGTGGTAATAGGCCTAGTGGTAGTAGTAGTTGTGATAGTAGAACTAGTGGTAGTAGGCCTTGTGGTAGTAGGCGTAGTGGTAGAGGGCCTAATGGTGGTGGTGGTAGTAGTGGTTGTAGTATTAGTGGTAGTAGTAGTAGTAGTATTAGTAGTAGTAGTAGTAGTAGTAGTAGTAGTGGTAGTAGGCCTAGTGGTAGTAGTGGTAGTAGTGGTGGTGGTAATTGTAGTACTAGTAGTGGTGGTAGTGGTAGTAGTACTAGTGGTAGTAGTAGTAGTAGTAGTACTAGTAGTAGTAGTACTGGTAGTACTGGTAGTATGCCTAGTGGTAGTAGTGGTAGTAGTACTAGTGGTAGTAGTGGTAGTAGGCATAGTGGTAGTAGTGGTTGTAGGCCTAGTGGTAGTAGTGGTAGTAGCGGTGGTGGTAGTAGTAGCAGTACCAGTAGTAGTAGTATTATTATTATTATTAGTAGTACTAGTAGTGGTAGTAGTGGTAGTAGTAATAGTGGTAGTAGTGGTTGTAGTAGTAGTAGTAGAAGTAGTGGTAGTAGGCCTAGTGGTAGTAGTAGTAGTTATAGTAGTGGTAGTAGGCCTAGTGGTAGCAGTAGTAGTAGTAGTGGTAGTAGTAGTAGTAGTAGTAGTGGTAATATGCCTAGTGGTAGTAGTAGTTGTGATAGTAGGCCTAGTAGTAGGCCTAGTGGTAGTAGGCGTAGTGGTAGAGGGCCTAGTGGTAGTAGTAGTAGTAGTAGTAGTAGTAGTAGTAGTAGTAGTAGTGGTAGAAGTAGTAGTAGGCCTTGTGGTAGTAGTAGTAGTGGCAGAGTGCCTAATGGTTGTAGTGGTAGTAGTGGTAGTAGTACTATTGGTAGTAGTAGTAGTAGTAGTAGTAGTGGTAGTAGGCCTGGTGGTAGTAGTATTAGTGGTAGAGGGCCTAATGGTGGTAGTGGTAGTAGTGGTAGTAGTACTATTGGTAGTAGTAGTAGTAGTAGTAGTAGTAGTGGTAGTAGGCCTTGTGGTAGTAGTATTAGTGGTAGAGGGCCTAATGGTGGTAGTGGTAGTTGTGGTGGTAGTATTCTCAAACATACGAAAAAAGTGTTTCATCGCGAAAGAGGGCGAGGAAGTGTTTTTCACTGTGATTGGGGACGTGACTGCCAGCTATGACATTGTCAACTGTCAGCCGAAGGAGGATGGCGGTGTGGAGTGAGTTACTGTGGGTCTCTATAATGCCTCGCTACCTGCAGACAGGCAACATACTATCAACAACATCTCCTTAGTACGGACACAGAATTTTGTAAAATCATGCTAGGTGCTGTAGGCTGTCATTTGTAACAGTATACAGAGTTGTTGATTGTGTCACATTGGTCCCTAAAGTAAATCACCCACGCTTCATTGCAGGTGCCTGTGGATATAGGACTCCTGGCTGTCTTGTGCTTTGTGCTGCCTTTTCTGGCTCGAAAGCTGCCTGATAACTTAAATGAGGCCAAACTCATCACATTCAGCATGCTCATATTCTGTGCAGTCTGGATCACCTTTATCCCAGCCTATGTCAGCTCTCCTGGGAAGTTCACTGTAGCTGTGGAGATCTTTGCTATTCTGGCCTCCAGTTTTGGTTTACTTTTCTGTATATTTGCTCCTAAATGTTTCATTATATTGCTGAGGCCAGAGCATAACACCAAGAAACATGTAATGGGGAAGACATCCAATGATGTACGTTATAACATAACATTATAACATAACGTATAACGTTTTAACGTTAACATATTTTTGAAAATGCCTACTAACTGAAACAGTATATCTCAAATATTCTGTAATATACTGTGAGGACAACAGCAGCTGCATGTTTCCACCTTAATAAAGAATGTAAGTCACTACTGTGTTTTTCAGTGTTGTGTGCATTTAAATAAATCACATTCAACAAGAGTATTTATTATTACCTTTTGTCAAATAATAGATTTTTAAACATGAACGTGAGGACATTGTCAAAGATGGACAGGCTATCTCAAGATGTTAATATGTAAACAAAACCGCAGGGCAGGAAGACAAACAGACAGACAGGCAGACAAACAGACAGACATTCAGACAGACAGACATGCAGGACACACACACACACACACACACACACATACAGTAGGATGACTCTCTACAGGTACAGAGGAGCTGCTGCTAGTGCCACAGAGCTCAGCCCCAGGGGAGGAAACACATCAAGGCCCCCAGCTCGTCCTCTAATACAACAATAACAGAAGCAGCTCCCCATCCAGGGACACAGTATCATATACAGATACTGTCAAATATTGGCCATCTTTGCATGATTCACTATTTATTTACATTTGATTTAAAAGTGCACAGGCCCAATACAAATGAAAAAGTCAACATTTATTTGGTTGGCAGCAATGATACTCGTTTACTGTGTAATTTAACTCACCTGGGGTTAGTTGCACGTGCGTACAGGGTAAAAATAATCTTCAACAAGTTTTGAAAAGGAAAACTAGAAAACACTCTAAAGTTTCTAAAACTGTTAAAATAATGTCTGTGAGTATAATAGAACTGAAATGGCAGGCAAAACCGCGAGGACAAACCATCCCCCCCCAAAAGAATCATCCTAACACTGATTTCAATGGCTGGCACTTTTATAATAGGGTGAAATCATGCCCGATTGCAGTTCCTATGGCTTCCACTAAATGTCAACATTCTTTAGAAAGAGTTTCAGGCTGGTTTATGGAAAAATGAGCCAGAAATTGAAGTTTTTCTAGGTGGCTCCCATTTTGGCTGTAGTGTTTCCAAGTGCGTGAATGAGAGCGTGTTCTTTGGTATTTTCCTCCGGTAAAGACAATAACGATTCTCCGTCTTAAATTTGATCATTTATTTGAGTATTAGGGTACCTAAGGTTTGATTATAAACGTTGATTGACTTGTTTGGATAAGTTTATGGGTAACGTTTGGGATTCATTTTGTATGCATTTTGAAGGAGGGAAACCGAGTGGATCATTGACTGATGCACGCCAGATAAACTGAGTTTTTATGGATATAAAGAAAGACTTTATCGAACAGAAGGACCATTTGTAATGTAACTGGGATCTTTTGGCATGCCAACAGAAGAATATCTTGAAAGGTAGGGCAGATATTATGTCGCTATTTCTGACTTTCGTGTCGCAACTCCCTGGTTGAAAATGAATTGTTATGCATTTGAGTGCATGGCGCTGTCCTCAGATAATCGCATGGTTTGCTTTCGCCGTAAAGCCTTTTTGAAAAATGACATGGCGGCTGGATTAACAACAAGTTAAGCTTTATTTTGATGTATTGCACTTGTGATTTCATGAAAGTTTAATATTTATAGTAATTTAATTTGAATTTGGCGCTCTGCAATTTCACCGGAATTTTTCGAAATGGAACGCTAGCATCCCACTATTCCGCAAGAAGTTGACAAACTATAGTTTTGGCAAGTCGGTTAGGACATCTACTTTGTGCATTACTTTGTGCATTAAGTATTTTTTTCAACAATTGTCAACAGACAGATTATTTCACTTATAATTCGTTGTTTCATAATCCAGTTGCTCAGAGGTTTACATATACTAAATTGACTGTGTTTTAAACAGCTTGGAAAATTCCAGAAAATGATGTCATGGCTTTAGAAGCTTCTGATAGTCTAATTGACATCATTTGAATCAATTGGAGGTGTACCTGTGGATATATTTCAAGTCCTACCTTCAAACTCAGTGCCTCTTTGCTTGACATCGTGGGAAAATCAAAAGAAATCAGCCAAGACCTCAGAAAACAAATTGTAGACCTCCACAAGTCTGGTTCATCCTTGGGAACAATTTCCAAATGCCTGAAGGCACCACGTTCATCTGTACAAACAATAGTACGCAAGTCTAAATACCATGGGACCACACAGCCATCTTACCACTCAGGAAGGAGACGCGTTCTGTCTCTTAGAGATGAACGTACTTTGGTGTGAAAAGTGAAAATCGATCCCAGAACAACAGCATAGGACCTTGTGAAGATTCTGGAGAAAATGGGTACAAAAGTATCTATATCCACAGTAAAACAAGTCCTATATCAACATAACCTGAAAGGTTTCTCAGCAAGGAAGATGCCACTGCTCCAAAACCGCCATAAAAAATCCAAACTACGGTTTACAACTGCACATGTGGACAAAGATCGTACTTTTTGGAGAAATGTCCTCTGGTGTGATGAAACAAAAATAGAATTGTTTGGCCATAACGACCATCGTTGTTTGGAGGAAAAAGGGGGAGGCTTGCAAGCCGAAGAACACCATCCCAAACGTGAAGCACGGGGGTGGCAGCATCATGTTGTTGGAGTGCTTTGCTGCAGGAGGGACTGGTGCACTTCACAAAATAGATGGCATCATGAGGCAGAAAAATTATGTGGATATATTGAAGCAACATCTCAAGACATCAGTCAGGAAGTTAAAGCTTAGTCGCAAATGTCTCTTCCAAATGGACAATGACCCCAAACATACTTCCAAAGTTGTGGCAAATTGCTTAAGGACAGCAAAGTCAAGTGAAAAAGCGTGTGTGATCAAGGAGGCCTACAAACCTGACTCAGTTACACCAGCTCTGTCAGGAGGAATGGGCCAAAATTCACCCAACTTATTTAGGAAGCTTGTGGAGGGCTACCCGAAAGGTTTGACCCAAGTTAAACAATTTAAAGGCAATGCTTTCCAAATACTAATTGAGTGTATGTAAACTTCTGACCCACTGGGAATGGGATGAAAGAAATAAAAGCTTAGCCTCTTACATCTACACGTTCCGCTAGCGGAACGTCTGCTCCAATATCCAATGATGGGCGGGGCGCGAAATACAAACTCCTCTAAAATCCGAAAACTTCCATTTTTCAAACATATGACTATTTTACAGCTATTTAAAGACAAGACTCTCCTTTATCTAACCACACTGTCCGATTTCAAAAAGGCTTTACAGCGAAAGCAAAACATTAGATTATGTCAGCAGAGTGCCCAGCCAGAAATAATCAGACACCCATTTTTCAAGCTAGCATATCATGTCACATAAACCCAAACCACAGCTAAATGCAGCACTATCCTTTTATGATCTTCATCAGATGACACACCTAGGACATTATGTTATACAATACATGCATGTCTGTTCAATCAAGTTCATATTTATATCAAAAACCAGCTTTTTACATTAGCATGTGACGTTCAGAACTAGCATTCCCACCGAACACTTCCGGTGATTTTACTAAATTACTCACGATAAACGTTCACAAAAAGCATAACAATTATTTTAAGAATTATAGATACAGAACTCCTCTATGCACTCGATATGTCCGATTTTAAAATAGCTTTTCGGATGAAGCACATTTTGCAATAATCTAAGTACATAGCCCAGCCATCACGGGCTAGCTATTTAGACACCCAACCAGTTTAGCCTTCACCAAAATCACATTTCCTATAAGAAAAATGTTCTTACCTTGCTTGTTCTTCGTCAGAATGCAGTCCCAGGACTTCTACTTCAATAACAAATGTAGGTTTGGTCCCAAATAATCCATCGTTATGTTCCATCAAGACGTTTTGTTCGTGCGTTCTAGACACTATCCCAACGCTAAATCTCGGCCACGAGCATGGCGCAGAATGTGACAAAAAATTTCTAAATTTTCCATTACCGTACTTCGAAGCATGTCAACCGCTGTTTAAAACCAATTTTTATGCAATTTATCTCATAGAAAAGCGATAATATTCTGACCGGGAATCTGCCTGTCTGTATACTGAGGGAAAAACCGAAAGCCGGGGGCGGGGCGGGTCGCGAGCGTAAGGCTTAGTCCACTGAATGACCACTTAGCTTTTGCTCTCCTTTGTTTCAGCCAGGGCTTTGAATTACGTCATTCCTGTTTTTCCCGGGCTCTGAGACTCCATTGGAGACGTGGGAAGTGTCACGTAACAGCAGAGATCCTTAGTTTTTGGAAGAGATGTCAAAGAAAGAAAATAAAAGGTCTGACAGGGTACTTCCTGAACAGAAGCATCTCAGGTTTTTGCCTGCCATAGGAGTTCTGTTATACTCACAGACACCATTCAAACAGTTTCAGAAACTGTGGAGTGTTTTCTCTCCAAAGCTAATAATTATATGCATATTCTAGTTTCTGGGCAGGACTAATAATCAGATTAAATCGGGTACGTTTTTTATCCAGCCGTGAAAATACTGCCCCCTAGCCATAAGAGGTTAAATAAATCATTCTCTCTGCTCTTATTCTGACATTTCACATTCTTAAAATAAAGTGGTTATCCTAACTGACCTAAGACAGTGAATTTTTACTTGGATGAAATGTCAGGAATTGTGAAATACTGAGTTGAAATGCATTTGGCTAAGGTTTATGTAATCTTCCGACTTCAACTGTATATATATTTTGTATAAGTCATTCTGAGACTTGGTTCGCTTTTACAGATGAGCCCTGCATAAATACATCAAACACTTAATATACAATATGCAAAATTACAAAATATATTAAGAATAACAGACACATTTATCAACGTAGAGGTCTCTGATCATGACTCTGAACTGGCCGAGAGGGTCCAGAACATCTAATTTCTGAGAACTCTGGAAGTTGTTCCATATTAAAGCATCTTTACCCGACTCTGTGGACAATGAATATGCGTCCAGTGTTATCCAAGCCTAAGATCAGGTTTGTTCATTTGTAAGTCTAAATTGAATTAATGATTAGAGATACATATGCAGTTTCTACATAAGTGCTTTTTAGATTAACACAAGAAAATGCTGCTCATATTTAACTGCATCTGTAGAAATATTCTTAAGTAATCATACTGCAAATAATACATTATACTATCAAATAAACCATGCGCCCAGATATCAGCCTGTAACTTTATCCCACCCATTGTAATACAAAGGGACCTACTGGATAACTGGGGTTGGAAAGGTGCCTATAAAGCCCATGGTGGTGCCTCATCCTAAACTGGTTGCCGATAAAGCTCTTCTAAAAGGATAGTTGATCTTAAAGACTGAAAGCCTCAACAGCCCCAGCTGGTGAAAAAGAGGGATCTAGTTATGGGTACACATTTATATTCTCAATGAGTCCAGTTTCATGTTTTGCAATAGTTTGGCAAGTAAGGTCAATAGTTCGGTAGAAAGGTCAATAGTTCGGTAGTAAGGTCAATAGTTCGGTAGTAAGGTCAATAGTTCGGTAGCAAGGTCAATAGTTTGGTAGTAAGGTCAATAGTTTGGTAGCAAGGTCAATAGTTTGGTAGCAAGGTCAATAGTTTGATAGCAAGGTCAATAGTTCGGTAGTAAGGTCAATAGTTCGGTAGCAAGGTCAATAGTTCGGTAGTAAGGTCAATAGTTTGGTAGCAAGGTCAATAGTTCGGTAGCAAGGTCAATAGTTTGGTAGTAAGGTCAACAGTTTGGTAGTAAGGTCAATAGTTTGGTAGCAAGGTCAATAGTTTGGTAGCAAGGTCAATAGTTCGGTAGGTAAGGTCAACATTTCTAGAGTAAGATCAATAGTTCGGTAGTAAGGTCAATAGTTCTGTAGTAAGGTCAATCGTTCGGTAGTAAGGTCAATAGTTTGGTAGCAAGGTCAATAGTTCGGTAGGTAAGGTCAATAGTTCGGGAGTAAGGTCAATAGTTTGGTAGCAAGGTCAATAGTTTGGTAGTAAGGTCAATTGTTTGGTAGGTAAGGTCAATAGTTCGGTAGTAAGGTCAATAGTTCTGTAGTAAGGTCAATAGTTTGGTAGGTAAGGTCCGTAGTTAAACCACTGATGTATTTCTGTACATGTAGCCGCCACAGAGTTTAAGCCCATCAAAGAGTACCCTGATACAATACATAATGTGCCACATGTTGAAAGTGTTACATTACACTGTGAACAGCAGGGCACTACCTACAGTACAGTAGTTAAAGAGACCTACAGGCTAAATCATGCTTGGCACATGCGTCCTCACTGTGAGGACTTGGGTTGCCGGCACCAGGCGGGCTCTCCTATGCTCTCTTAAGACCCCTACGTCATTCTCTCGATACCTCAGAGACCTGTCACACCTCCTACATGCCAGGTTGAAGGGGGTGTGGGCAGGATGTGGATGGGGACAGGAGCAGGGACTGGAGCACCGACAGACAGGCCCTCTGTGGTAAGGCTCTGAGACAGACACAGGGTTCTGAGAGTATAAAGAGAGGAGCTGTGAGGGGCCACAGAGCCACAGAGCCAGCCCTAGCTCTTGACTGCACTACAGAGCCAGGAGCCATGCCACTGCTGGAGCTTGTCCTGTTGGTGCTGATGGTGGTGATAGGGGAGGGAGAACCTGTGTGCAGGCTGCAGGGCAGGGCAGAGCTGCCAGAGCTGGCCAAGGACGGGGACCTTGTCATCGGAGGCATCTTCACCTTCCAGACGGAGTACGACGGCAGGGTACCCAATTTCCAGAGTTTACCAGACGCACCAAGGTGTAAGAAGTGAGTATCCTTTCTCAGTTGAAGATAACTTTCTTGGGGTTTCAAATATGGGACTTTCACTGTTTTCAATGTTATGAGTTATTTTTTAATCTACTGTCCATCTGAGGTTTATCTCGTAGGGTTTTAATCTACTGTCCATCTGAGGTTTATCTCGTAGGGTTTTAATCTACTGTCCATCTGAGGTTTATCTCGTAGGGTTTTAATCTACTGTCCATCTGAGGTTAATCTCGTAGGGTTTTAATCTACTGTCCATCTGAGGTTTATCTCGTAGGGTTTTAATCTACTGTCCATCTGAGGTTTATCTCGTAGGGTTTTAATCTACTGTCCATCTGAGGTTTATCTCGTAGGGTTTTAATCTACTGTCCATCTGAGGTTAATCTCGTAGGGTTTTAATCTACTGTCCATCTGAGGTTTATCTCGTAGGGTTTTAATCTACTGTCCATCTGAGGTTTATCTCGTAGGGTTTTAATCTACTGTCCATCTGAGGTTAATCTCGTAGGGTTTTAATCTACTGTCCATCTGAGGTTTATCTCGTAGGGTTTTAATCTACTGTCCATCTGAGGTTTATCTCGTAGGGTTTTAATCTACTGTCCATCTGAGGTTTATCTCGTAGGGTTTTAATCTACTGTCCATCTGAGGTTTATCTCGTAGGGTTTTAATCTACTGTCCATCTGAGGTTTATCTCGTAGGGTTTTAATCTACTGTCCATCTGAGGTTTATCTCGTAGGGTTTTAATCTACTGTCCATCTGAGTTTAATCTCGTAGGGTTTTAATCTACTGTCTATCTGAGGTTTATCTCGTAGGGTTTTGGGTTGTGTGTAAGACTGGTGAGATATATTTTGCCTTCTTTAATGGCACGTATTTTTTATCTCTCTTCAGTATGAATTTCAGAGAATTCCAATTTGCACAAACACTTATATTTGCAATTGAAGAAATCAATCGAAATCCGTCAATTCTCCCAAACCATACTCTGGGCTACAATATCTACAATGCGTGTGGATACGACAACATCCTGAAGTCTGGTTTGGCTTTAGCCAGTGGCCAGGAGAAATTTATCAATGAGGGGAACTGCACCAAGACAAACATGGCTCAGGCTGTCATAGGCCACTCTGCCTCGACACCAACAATAGGATTGGCCCGAATCATCGGAGGGTTTCGTATACCAGTTGTAAGATGTGCTATTCACTTTTCTATGCACTCATACAATATAATATATACTTTTATACTGCCACTATACACAAGGTCTTATTTTTGTGGATCATTGTCTTAAGATAACAAAACATAGCTCTTGGTGTCATAACTACTGTACAGTATGTCATGTCAAGTTTCCAATAAAATGCTGTTATTTTGTACACAGATCAGCCACTTCGCCACCTGTGCATGTCTGAGTAACAGAAAGGAGTTCCCCTCCTTCTTCAGAACCATCCCGAGTGACTTCTACCAGAGTAGAGCCCTGGCAAAGCTGGTCAAACACTTTGGCTGGAGCTGGGTGGGGGCTATAAGCAGTGATAATGACTATGGGAATACAGGCATAGCCACCTTTATGCTAGCTGCACAGGAGGAGGGAGTGTGTATAGAATACTCTGAGGCATTTGAGCAGACAGGTCCGCGCCATGAGCTTCTCAGGATAGTGGAGATTGTTAAACAGTCCAGTTCAAAGGTCATCATGGCCTTCATGACCCACAGGGAGATCAAGGTTCTGGCGAGTGAGCTCTACAGGCACAATATCACAGGACTACAGTGGATCGGCAGTGATGCTTGGATCACAGACCCTTCTCTCACTGCCATCGAGGGACACAGCGCCCTGGTGGGCGCCATAGGCTTCACGGTGACAAGGGCTCACATCCCTGGGCTTGGAAAGCATCTGAGGGATGTCCACCCCTCTCACTTCCCCAACAGCATGTTTCTCAGGGATTTCTGGGAGATTGTGTTTGACTGCTCTCTCAATGTGACTACAGCACCTAAGAGGAAGCCATGCAACGGCTCGGAGAGTTTAAGAGACGTGCAGAACACATTCACAGATGTGTCCAAGCTGACATTCACTAATAATGTGTATAAGTCTGTGTATGCTGTGGCTCATGCCCTCCACAACCTCTTGACATGTGAGGAGAGCCAGGGCCCCTTCTCTAATGGGAGCTGTGCTCAACCCACACACATCCAGCCATGGCAGGTGAGCAAGAATATACCTCTAAAAACGTTTGTCTATTTCGTCTTTGTCTATTTCAAATCAGTTAAAGTAAAATAAATAATTTCACTGTATACTGATAATAACAGAATGATGATGCAAAGCTACATAGAAAACAACTTTCCTTTCTTGACCATTTCTCCTCTCTAGCTGTTGCACTATCTACAGTCTGTCAATTTCACAACGGGAGAGGACGAGAGAGTATTTTTTGACAGCAATGGAGATTCCCCAGCCAGATATGAACTTGTTAATTTACAAAGTGCGACATCGGGAACCATGGAAGTGGCCACAGTCGGTTTCTATGGCGTGTCTTTGACTGAAGACCACCAGTTCACTATGAACAACGTTAGCATTGTATGGGGAGGAAGGAGTGAGACGGTACATTTTAATATTGTCTTGTTCTCATATCTCTGGCTGGGAAGTCAGTATGCTATCCTGCATGGTATTCAATAACACAACAATTACACTTAACCTCAGCCACTCAGCCCCTGTTGGTAGGTACAGTATTGAGACAAGTCAAATCACACACTCTACAGTGCACAAACATTGGTGATTTATGATTAACAGGATAGATATGTAGAGTACATGAGTGAACATGAATACTCAAACTCTCCTTGGTCCCCTATGTGAGTCTGTTTGTGTGTGTTCCAGGTACCTGTGTCAGTGTGTTCTGAGAGCTGTCCCCCAGGCACTCGTAAGGCTGTACAGAAAGGAAAACCTGTATGCTGTTATGACTGTGTCCCATGTTCAGGTGGCGAGATCAGCAACACTACAGGTAAATTACACTCAGCCATCAAAAATACATTTGGTGAGGTGAATACATGCTGGATTAAATACTGGACATCCCGTTTTATTCTAACGTGTGCTGGCCTTCACAAATCCCTTAAACCTCTTAACTGAAAATGTATAGAACCAACACAGCATATAATATGTCAAATGTTCTGCATGTTTTCCTTAATCATTAACATTGTGTTTTTTTTCTCTTTTTTTATTTTTATTTCTCTAAACAGATTCAGCCGAGTGCATGAAATGCCCTGTCCAATACTGGTCCAATGGGAGAGGGGATAGATGTGTCATAAAAGAGATTGAATTCCTGTCCTACACTGAGCTCATGGGGGTCATTTTACTTCTGTTTTGTTTGATTGGGGTTTGTTTAACTATTATTACAGCAACAATTTTCTTCCAATTCCGAGACACCCCCATCGTCAGGGCCAACAACTCTGAGCTGAGCTTCCTGCTGCTTTTCTCCTTGACTCTGTGTTTTCTGTGTTCTCTTACTTTCATTGGCCGGCCCTCTGAGTGGTCCTGTATGCTGCGTCACACAGCGTTTGGGATCACCTTCGTCCTCTGCATCTCTTGTGTTCTGGGGAAAACAATAGTGGTGTTGATGGCCTTCAGGGCTACACTTCCAGCCAGTAATGTCATGAAATGGTTTGGTCCTCCACAGCAGAGACTCAGTGTTCTGGCTTTCACTCTCATACAGGTCCTGATCTGTGTTCTTTGGTTAACAGTCTCCCCTCCTTTCCCCTACAAGAACATGAAGACCTATAAGGAAAAGATCATTCTAGAGTGTGATGTGGGTTCAGCTGTTTGTTTCTGGGCTGTGTTGGGGTATATAGGACTCCTGGCTCTCTTGTGCTTTGTGCTGGCTTTTCTGGCTCGAAAGCTGCCTGATAACTTCAATGAGGCCAAATTCATCACCTTCAGCATGCTCATATTCTGTGCAGTCTGGATCACCTTTATCCCAGCTTATGTCAGCTCTCCTGGGAAGTTCACTGTAGCTGTGGAGATCTTTGCTATTCTGGCCTCTAGTTATGGAATGCTATTTTGTATCTTTCTTCCTAAATGTTTCATTATATTGCTGAGACCAAAGGAAAACACCAAAAAACATATGATGGGGAAGACCAATGATATACGTTACTAACTTTTTGGTCATTTAAATACAAAAACAATGACATCTAAAATGTCAATGTGTTATTTATTGACTGTTGATTTAAAACTGGAAATTGTCACTCAATCTTATTAAATCAAGTTAGTCAAAAAAGTATTCTGTGTGTTCTCTACATTTGAAGTTTCATTAGGATTCATTCAACTGTACCCATCTGCCCCATATACTGTTAAGTAAATATCCAACTGTGTAATTGCATCTTTCCATATCTAGTAGTGTATTTTCTTTCTTCAGAAAACAAAAATAGCAACAGCTCAGCTCACCTAAGGCAATGTACTACACACTGACAAGCATGAGGGGTTGACAAAGGAAACAATCCACCCTCTAGTGGATATAAACTAAAGTACAACCTCATCTCATGTATTGACATCTACACAGTCTACAGACAAGCATAGCCTTGGCTGAATTTGATTATTCTCTCTGTATCCAGATCTGATGCATCCATCTGACACAGATCTCACATATTCATCAAATGTGAAAGAGACGTATCCATAGTCAATTACCTCCAAAGACATTCATTCAAAAAATATATATTTTGAAACAGATATATAAAAACAATATTCTAATTCACAATAAAACATATTAAATGTCCTTGAAATAAAATCAAACTAGAATCGTTAGTTGCTACATCCTTTTGGACTTAAAATCCAAAACGATAAAATCATATACAGTACCCATTGATTCTTGGAAAATATTACTTAGAAATTTGATTTGATTCTAGAATATTATAGCTTATAAATGCCTCATGAGCATAGTTCAACTGGCGTACCCCATCAGAACCCAAAATATATTCTTGTTTTACTGCAATGTTTGTAAATAACGCAAACTAACATTGTATAACCTCAAAACATGGTTATAACTATACTTTTGATATCATGGATGGTCAATCCTTGCATCCATAGCTCTGTCCATGAATTTGAGGGTGGTTACATTTCCCCTCCCTCAGCTTTTTTTTTTTACCAAAACAGAGCTGGGGATTCTGCTTTGTCATTGTTTAAATTAAGGATTCTAGCTTTAAGTATTCAGACTTCTGTATAAGGACCATTAGTGTCAAGAGCATTTTAATTTCCAGCCATTCACTGGGCACAGCTGTGAGCTTTCTGTAACAAACAACTGATGTGTCATCCTCATTATGATGAGTTGCCTCCACATTGCAGCAACAGCCTCTACAGTATACTGATTCCCAGCAGTATCCCCTCTGCTCATGGAAGGTGAAGGGGGGTTGTGACACTCTGGAGGATGTGTCACTGAGCCAGGAAGTAGGCCTTGCTATCTCCTACCACAGGCCTAAAGTGTTATTTTAGTTTAGGCCTCAAGACCTGGCACCTAGGCCCTCCCCCTCCAGGATCACAGAGAACCACCAAACTGGACCTGAGACCTCCAACACCAGATACCTCCAAACAGAACACTGAAAACAAAGAGGAAGCAAGCTAGGCCAATTACACTATGTCATATACTCTAGTTGTAATGCACATGTCATAACATGGTAGATAGAATCAGGGCCTATTTTTGCAGCTGATGCGCTCAGCTTTGTGAATGATATCTATCTGTAATTGGAAACCAGTGTAACCCATTTCAAATAGATGTTGCAATAAATTAAAAGTCAGGTAACACCAAATTACTTGTAAAGAGATAAACAGTAATTGTAACTGTGTGGCCTAATATAACAGCCCTTTCCATTCCAGTGTACAGAAAGTGTTATTATACACTACCGTTCAAACGGTTGGGTGGTCACTTAGAAATGTCCTTGATTTTGAAAGAAAATACTATTTTTTGTCCATTAAAATAACATCAAATTGATAAGAAAATAAGTGTAGACATTGTTAATGTTGTAAATGACTATTGTAGCTGGAAACAGCTGATTTGTAATGGAATATCTACATAGGCGCTCAGAGGCCCATTATCAGCAACCATCCCTCCTGTGTTCCAATGGCATGTTATGTTAGCTAATCCAAGTTTATCATTTTAAAAGGCTAATTGATCATTAGAAAACCCTTTTGCAATTACGTTAGCACAGCTGAAAACTATTGTTCTGAATAAAGAATCAATAAAACTGGCCTTCTTTAGTCTAGTTGAGTATCTGGAGAATCAGCATTTGTGAGTTCGAATACAAGCTCAAAATAGCCAGAAACAAATACATTTCTTCTGAAACTCGTCAGTCTATTCTTGTTTTGAGAAATGAAGGCTATTCCATGTGAGAAATTGCCAAGAAACTGAAAGTCACGTACAACACTAGGTACTACTCCCTTCACAGAACAGTGCAAACTGGCTCTAACCAGAATATAAAGAGGAGTGGGCGGCCCCGGTGCACAACTGAGCAAAAGGACAAGTACATTAGAGTGTCTAGTTTGAGAAACAGATGCCTCACACGTCCTCAACTAGTAGCTTAATTAAATAGTACCCATGAAACACCAGTCTCAATGTCAACTGTGAAGAGGCGACTCTGGGATGCTGGCCCCAGCCTGGAGGTGTGTTTTGGGTCATAGTCCTGTTGGAAAATAAATGAGTCCCAAGAACCGCAAACCAGATGGGATGGTAGTATATTGCTGCAGAATGTTAAGGCTAAGTGTGCTTTGAATTCTAAATAAATCACAGCCAGTGTCACCAGCAAAGCACCATACACCATCACACCTCCTCCTCCATGCTTCACGGAAGGAACCACACATGCAGAAATCATCCGTTCACCTACTCTGCGTCTCACAAAGGCATGGCGGTTGGAACCAAAAATCTCACATTTGGACTCATCAGAACAAAGGACAGATTTCCACAGGTCTAATGCCACTGCTCATGTTTCTTGGGCCAAACAAGTATATTTTCTTGTTGGTGTCCTTTAGTAGTGGTTTCTTTCCAGCAATTCAACCATGAAGGCCTGATTCACGCAGTCTCCTCTGAACAGTTGATGTTGAGATGTGTCTGTTACTTGAAATCTGTGAAGCATTTATTTGGCCTGGAATCTGAGGCTGGTAACTCTAATGAACTTATCCTCTGCAGCAGAGGTAATTCTAGGTCTTCCTTTCCTTGTGGCAGTACTCATGAGAGCCAGTTTCATCATAGCTCTTGATGATTTTTGCGACTGCACTTGAAATTTTACGGATTGACTGACCTTCATGTCTTAAAGTAATGATGGACTGTCGTTTCGCTTTGCTTATTTGCACTGTTCTTGCCATAATATAGACTTGTTTTTTTTACCAAATAGGGCTATCTTCTGTATACCACCACTACCTTGTCACAACATACCTGATTGGCTCAAACGCATTAATTAAACAAATGAACTTTTAACAAGGCACACCTGTTAATTGAAATGCATTCCAGGTGACTACATCATGAAGCTGGTTGAGAGAATGCCGACAGTGTGAAAAGTTGTCATTAAGGCGAAGGGTGGTTACTTTGAAGAAAATCAAATATCAAATACACTCTGATTTGTTTAATACTTTTTTGGTTACTACATGATTCCATACTGTATGTGTTATTTAATAGTTTTGATGTTTTCACTATTATTCTACAATGTAGAAAATAGTAAAAATAAAGAAAAATCCTGGAATGAGTAGGTGTGTCCAATCTTTTAATTGGTACTGTAATGAGTAGGTGTGTCCAATCTTTTTTTTGGTACTGTACATTTTTACAGATCTGAACATCTATTTTCAGCACTAACAATTTCTCTCTTTAGGAACATTATATTTAGGAATCATTGATGAATTTCTTTAGTTTATTTTTTGTCTGTATAACACATATACTTATTATTATATTATAAACTGGGTGGTTTGAGCCCTGAATTCTGATTGGCTGAAAGCTGCGATATGTTAGAACGGTTATTTTTACTGCTCTAATTACGTTGGTAACCAGTTTATAATAGCAATAAGGCACTTCAGGGGTTTGTGGTATATGGCCAATATACCACGGCTAAGGGCTGTATCCAGGCACTCCACGATGTGTTGTACCTAAGAACAGCCCTTAGCCTTTGGTATATTGGCCAAATACCACACCCCCTTGTGCCTTATTGCTTAAACATATTATATTGTAGGATTTGGAGGATAGAAGTGTTACTCTTGTTTGTTTAATCAGCACTGAGTTTGTAATTGTTTTACTCTCTCAGTGAGAAACTGAGATCAAATGATTGGACTCTAAATTACATATCATGGGACATCTAAAAAGGCAATTAAAGAACCTGATGGGAAGCTCCAGAGGATGCCGGAGAAATGTACTAGTTTCTACTGAAGTTACTCCAGATATCTCTCTCTCATTGCATTGATGACTAAATGTATACATGCAAATAGACTGCACTCAGCTTGAATTATTATTAGCAGGATACATCTGTATTAAATGTATTTTAAATCCATTCCACACCACAACATATAGATCCGTTTCATTGGGTAAAACTGTCTTCAACATGGTGCCTTTCAAATTGTTCCAAAGATTTTGAGGTGGGGGGTATGCAGCCGTGTGCAGATATGTTATGCAATTTATTTCTCCTGCACAATTCAAGACGACTGGATAGTGATATTCACTGTGGAGGAGATCAACAGAAACCCTGATATTCTACCAGGTGTGACTGCAAGCCGTTCTTGAGGCTTTTAGACTTGAGGGGAGCAGAGAGAGCTGACAGGACTGCAGAGAGAGGTGGCAGGACAGCAGAGAGAGCTGACAGGACTGCAGCAGAGAGCTGACTGGAATGCAGAGAGAGTGCTGACATTACTGCATCAGAGAGGTGACAAGACTGCAGCAGAGAGCTGACAGGACTGTAGAGAGAGCTGACAGCACCGCAGAGAGAGCTGACAGGACTGCAGCAGAGAGCTGACAGGACTGCAGAGAGAGCTGACAGGACTGCAGAGAGAGCTGACTGGACTACAGAGATGCAGCCACAGCAGACTGCTGACACTGGTTGGACACTCCCCCTCTGGACCCAGCAGCCCCTCTCACTGGCTACAGGTGAGACTGTCAGGAAGTGTGATACTCAGCAGTACACATTGTGACCCTGGAGCCATTCTCGTCAGAGCAGAGTCCAGTCACTATGCCCAGATCCTAGCCCTGCTTCTGCCACCTGGAGCAGGGTGGACATTGTCTGTGGGACATACAAACTGGAAGGTACAGCTGAGAGTCAGAGTCTCTTACAGGAAGTGATGGAGTTTGGTCTCGCAGGCCTGGCTGAGTTCTTACTGAGTTAGATGACCTCAGATGGAGCATAGAGTACCTTAATCTGTGACTGGAGCCTGGCTGCTCTGCTCTGTGCTCCCCTTTACTGAAGGGCCAATCCAATGTCCATGGGGCCATGTGTGTATTGACAACGGCATCTGACATGCTCTTGCGGAAGGAATGCAGAGACTTTCAAACTAAATATGCCTGTCTAAAAGTTGCTGGATTTATACCAAACCAGGTACTTGCTCGCTGGTAATGTTGTGATTACTGTACTATTTCCTATTCAATGCAATGAGAGCCAAGTGAAAAGCACAGTGTATAAAGCTTCTGATTTCTCCACGTTTTTTTTTCTTCATATGTAAATATCTTAGTTGTTTAAAAGTAGGAAGTATGTAGAGCTTTTGAGTCTAAGTGCATTGTGTGTCCACATTGTGGTGACTTGCCACACCCTGATCTCTTTCACCTGTCTTTGTGATTGTCTCCACCCCCTCCAGGAGTCGATCATCTTCCCCATTATCCCCTGTGTATTTATACCTGTATTCTCTGTTTGTCTGTTGCCAGTTCGTTCCGTTCGTAAATCCTACCAGCGTTTGTTTTCCCTGCTGCTGCCTGTTTTCCTGCTCTTGTTTTCTAGTCCTTCCTGGTTTTGACCTTTCTGCCTGCCCTGACCCTGAAACTGTCTGCCGTTTTGTACCTTACCCCACCATTCTGGATTATTGACCCCTGCCGTACCTGACCCTGAGACTGCCTGTCGTTCTGGACCCTTCACACCCTCTCTGGAGTATTGACCCCTACCTGCCTTGACCTGTCGTTTGCCTGCCCCTGTGGTTGTTATAAACTCTTGTTACTTCTACACTGTCTGAATTTGGGTCTTACCTAAACGTGATAGTAACTATTGTAGTATTCCACTGACAGCTCTCAAAGACGGTGTGCATAAAGATATATCCACTGGGAAGATGGAGTCATGCTTACAAACAAGTATCACATTGTTTTAGCATAAAAGTGACGACTGACCGAGAACATGGTAAAAAGAAAATGGTTTGGGGAAAAAACCACTAGTTGTGAATGATGTAATGTTGACTTCCTCTTTATCCACTATTATAATGGTTCTACTTGTGTAACAAATCATGAACTACAATAGTTTATAAATAATCTGTTTGAATAAAATGTATGATCAAGCATTTGATTTAAGCTAACTTTTTTGTTTTTTTTCATGCTAAAATAAAATGTGAATTCTGAAACAATTTAAGTCAGTGTAATCTTAACCAGGATACCATAAACCATATTAAAGAATCTATTCAGGCCACAATGTGGCTGTGTTTTTGTTTTCCTTATTGACCATGTAAAATCCTCACACTGTTCTAAATCCTGTGTTTCTTTGGCAGATGATAGTGAACATATCCCACATATCCTGCGCAGCAAGATTGATGAGAGTAGCCATCAGTGTGTCTCTTATGGCTGGGTGGAAGAAAGAAAGACTACTGCTAACAGCTCTGTTCTGGCTTGGGATCTAGACCAGTACAGCGGATACCATGTCTCACAGAGACACCCCTGTCTACAGAGCCAACAGCAAGCTGAGCTTCCTGCTGCTTTTCTCCTTGACTCTGTGTTTTCTGTGTTCTCTTACTTTCATTGGCCGGCCCTCTGAGTGGTCCTGTATGCTGCGTCACACAGCGTTTGGGATCACCTTCGTCCTCTGCATCTCTTGTGTTCTGGGGAAAACAATAGTGGTGTTGATGGCCTTCAGGGCTACACTTCCAGCCAGTAATGTCATGAAATGGTTTGGTCCTCCACAACAGAGACTCAGTGTTCTGGCTTTCACTCTCATACAGGTCCTGATCTGTGTTCTTTGGTTAACAGTCTCCCCTCCTTTCCCCTACAAGAACATGAAGACCTATAAGGAGAAGATCATTCTAGAGTGTGATGTGGGTTCAGCTATTGGTTTCTGGGCTGTGTTGGAAGACATCCAATGATATACGATATTAAAGAAACATATTTTGGCCTTCAGTTCTGCTCTATTGTCGTGTTTATTTGTACCAAAGTGTTAAATATTAATTTTGAAGCCTGAATTCAATTCAAAGGAACTTATTACATTTACATTTTAGTCATTTAGCAGACGCTCTTATCCAGAGCAACTTACAGTAGTGAATGCATACATTTCATACATATCATACATTTTTTTTCTGTGCTGGCCCCCCGTGGGAATCAAACCCACAACCCTGGTGTTGCAAACACCATGCTCTACCAACTGAGCTACAGGGAAGGCTATGATGGGTAATATGCTATCCAAGACATATTAAATAAATATTTTGTTATCGACATGGCTAGCCTCTTGACATAAATTGTATGCTACAACAATAAATTAACTGTGTTGTATTACATATTGAATAAATATACATATACGTATTTATTCAAATTCTCTAGGCTCCTATCTCCTTTCATCAATAAATTACAGCATTTTTTGTTTTCAACATTAAACTATGCTACTGGAAACTCATTCAATTGGAGCATGGACATTTCACTCTCTCTGCGGCAGCTCTCCACAGGTGTACGGTGTTTCCTCCGACACATTTGTGCGGATGGCTTCTGGGTTAAGTGGGCATTGTGTCAAGAAGCAGTGCGGTTTGGTTGGGTTGTGTTTCGGAGGACGCACAGCTCTCGACCTTTGCCTCTCCCAAGTCCGTACGGGAGTTGAATCGATGAGACAAGACTGCAACTACCAAATGGATACCACGAAAAAGGGGTAATAAAAGAAAAAATATAAATATTTTGGATTCGCCTTTCAGAATAATTGATAGATTGACATATTAACGTTAGCCAGGCCTAATTGATGAAACTGCCTGTTTAGCTGCTGCTAATAATAACACAAGTTCACAATAAATCTCACAATAAATGCAATAGAGTATACCCTACATTCATCAACGTAACAAGGAATACGATTTATTAAAGTAGTCATCTTTTTCCATGATCTAGTTAAAATTTGTTTCATTCTCTAGCTAGTAACTTAACATTTCACTCTCTGGATTTCTAAATCTCTTGCTAGGGAAGGTTATCGGACATTCATTAACTCATAAAAACAAGAAAACACCATAAAACATCTTGACAAACATGTGTACACACTCCGGAAAGTGTCCTCTCTCTAAAATGGTGCTTTGACACTCACCTTAAAAATAAAGATTATACATGTGTTTGATGTAGTTGCGTCATTCTTGCTAATACCTCACTTGATAGACTTCTTCTTAACCGCCACAGTGTTTTACCACCAACATTCAGCCTGTCCAGAGCCGTATTTAGAGAGGTAGGCTACCTTTAGAATGTTGAATATCGTTCTGATTCTAGACATTTAGTTACATTACACCGTTTCAATATTCCTCATGTAATGTTAATGGGACATAACATGGCTGCCATAGAATGTTGTAGTGTCATGTAAATGCATAATAATAATCTTTCTAGACATTCAGCTTTATGGTGTTTTTTTTATATTCCTGATGTAATGTTAATGGAGAGATGCATAACATGGCTGCCGTAGAATGTTGCAGTGTGATATAAATGCATCATAATGCTCTTTCTAGACATTCAGCTTTATAATATTTTTTAAATATTCCTCATGAAATGAAAAGGATAGGGTCTAATTTCCTGAATTTCCGCCTGACTGACGTGTCCAAAGTAAACTGCCCGTTACTCAGTCCCAGAAGCTTCTTTGAAAAGTTTTTTGAAAAACAAGCAAGAATTTGGCGTTTTGGTGAGGAGAGCACCGGAACAATATCAGTCTTTCGGCGCGCAAGTGAGAGGGCGCGTGCTCACTAATTTTGCTTTCATATTGAACATACTACTTTCCATATAAAATATTAGAGTTTATTTACATTTTAGAGTACCTGAGGATTAAATAGAAACGTCGTTTGACTTGTTTGGACGAAGTTTAGCGGTAATTTTTTGGACTACTTGGACTGCATGTTGAACGAGTGGATTACTGAAATCGATGGCACCAACTAAACTGACTTTTTGGGATATTTTATTTTATTTTATTTTACCTTTATTTAACTAGGCAAGTCAGTTAAGAACAAATTCTTATTTTCAATGACGGCGTAGGAACAGTGGGTTAACTGCCTTGTTCAGGGACAGAATGAATATAAAGAAGGATTTTATCTAACAAAATGACCATGCATGTTGTAGCTGGAACCCTTGGGATTGCAAACAGAGGAAGATCTTCAAAAGTAAGTGATTTATTTCATCGCTATTTGTGATTTTTAGAGGCCTGTGCTGAAAAATATGTTGGTGTGGGGCGCCGTCCTCCGACAATCGCATGGTACCCTTTCACCGTGAAGCCTATTGTAAATCGGACAACACAGTTAGATTAACAAGAAGGTAAGCTTTTAAATGGTATAAGATACTTGTATGTTCATGAATGTTTAATATTACAAATATTTATTTGAATTGCGAGCCCTCCAATTTCACCGGATGTTGTCAGCTGGCGTCCCGCTATCGGCCCCCTTTATTTTTAAATTTTCCCAAATCTAACATGCCCAAATCTAACTGCCTGTAGCTCAGGCCCTGAAGCAAGGATATGCATATTCTTGGTACCATTTGAAAGGAAACACTTTGAAGTTTGTGGAAATGTGAATTGAATGTAAAAGCATATAACACAATAGATTTGGTAGAAGAAAATACAAAGAGAAAACTAACCGGTCTTTTCTACCACCATCTTTGAAAGGCAAGAGAAAAGTCACAGTTCCAGCCATCACTCTGGTTGTAATTCTGATAGTGTCCACAAGATGGCAGCAGTGTATGTGCAAAGTTTCAGATGGATAACTTGAAAAATCTGTGAACAACAAGACCTTTAGTGTGAAGTCCCCAGGTACATTTGGACAAATCGTGAAGGAGACATTCGCATTCATATTACATTTTTCTGCAAGAATATCGTCAAATCTGTATATTTGGACTTTGATTTAGCTTTTCAAGTATTAGTAGCCATATTTTAAGTTCAACATTTGCAAAACAACCAGTTTTCATAACTTCAGCTCTGAATATCCTTATAATTTTTGTCCAAAATGAAAAGGCATGCTGTCGTACAAGGTTAGTAGCTACATTATACAACATATACATGGTTTCCAGATACTCCCATAAAGCCCAGCTCATTGGCTATCTAGCTAGCTTTGTTTGACCCCGATTGGTGCTTATTTGCCAAAGATACAGTCGTTCAGGTGATGGCTCCCGCATCATCGGCGTGCCATGAAGGCGTCGCTCTCTGATCAATTATGGTGTCCTATAGGATATACGACACCCCTAATGAAATAGTGAAGTCTTGTTACCTTCTAGGATCTCTGAGGAATAGATATGAATGTGATTTGACTTGTTGAAACAACATTTAGGGTGAGATTTAGACAGATTCCTTTCTTTGCAAATTGAATGAGTGGAAATATGAAATTGATCGTGCATGCTATATGGATGTTTTTTGGATATGAAAAAGGATTTTATCTAATAAAACTATCAATCAATCAATCAAATGTATTTATGAAGCCCTTCTTACATCAGCTGATGTCACAAAGTGCTGTACAGAAACCCAGCCTTAAACCCCAAACAGTAAGCAATGCAGGTGTAGAAGCACGGTGAATAGGAAAAACTCTAGAAAGGCCAGAACATAGGATGAAACCTAGAGAGGAACCAGGCTCTGAGGGGTGACCAGTCCTCTTCTGGCTGTGCCGGGTGGAGATTATAACAGAACATGGCCAAGATGACAGTCCCAGATGATACACTTCATGTTATCTATGGGACCCTTTGGATGATAAATCAGAGCAATAGTTCAGAATGTAGGTACACATTTCACCTTCAGAGGTGAATTTATCAAACCTATTACGAAGAAAAAAGTTTTTTGTTGGGAGCTCTCCTCAAACAATTGTTTGGCATTTTCTCACAGTAATAGCTACTGTAAATTGCACAGTGCAGTTATATTAACAACAATTGAAGCTCTCAGCCGATATAAGACACTTAAATGTACCGACATTTGTTGTTTCTCTAAAATCTGCGATCTTGATATAACACACTGCATGATTTAAGATTTTTTAAGTTTCTAGTCTCCCTCTCCAGAGCAGAAATTAAAAATAAAAAGAGCCTTTATTGTCTATTAGATAGTGATTCTCCAGGCTTCCGCTTTCTCAATAGACTTTTCTATTGTTCTATAGTCCCTTTTAACGTTGTTCCCCCTTTTTTTGCCAAGTGGTGCCAATCCAAGACTGCCAGTGCTGAACCCTCAGGGAGGGAAATGGAAATGGGGATAGCTAGTCAGTTGTACAACTGAATGCCTTCAACTGAAATTTGTCTTCCGCTTTAGCCCAACCCCTCTGAAGCATCACTGAGCAGGTTTTCCATTTTGCCTGTCTAGACTCAAACACACACACACGTCCCCAACACACACACACATCCACAACACACACACGTCCCCAACACACACACACACACACACACACACACACACACACACACACACACACACACACACACACACACACACACACACACACACACACACACACACACACACACACACACACACACACACACACACATACACACACACACACACACACATCCCCAACACACACACACACATCCACAACACACACACACACATCCCCAACAAGAACAGGGGTGTATATAAGATCCAGACATAGAACGCAACCCGCTCACAAGATGCTGAGCGATCACACTGTATGTGCAATCAGTGCCATTGCTCTCTATCCACAGTGTTTGCCTGTGAACTACTGGGCCGGTTTGACATGCCTAGTTTGTTCAAGGCAGTGGATGTCAAGATAGAGGGCATTTTCCCTGTATTCAACAAACAAGAGAACAGCAATACCTCTTTTGTGAAGAAGCCAGTTGAAGTGTGCTGGGTAAGTGTGTCACCAACCTTTACCATGAAATAACAGTTGTGTGTCTCTTTCATACTGTATGTCTGTTCATTCTGTTTATTAACTCATTTTTTTAACCTTTTCTTCTCCTGAAAACCTGCTCTGGCAGATGTGACTTGCGGGCCTTTCGCTGGACCCAAGTGATGATGTTTGCGATTGATGAAATAAACAAAGACAGTAGTTGTCACGTCCTGACCAGTAAAGGGGTTATTTGTTATTGTAGTTTGGTCAGAACGTGGCAGGGGGGTGTTTGTTTTTTGTGGTTCGGGGTTCATTGGGATATGTGTTTAAGTAGAGGGGTGTTTGTTTAGAGTATTCCGGGGTTTTTGGTTATGTTCTATGTTTTGTATTTCTATGCTCTGTCTATGTTGTGTATTTCTTTGTATTGGCCTGTATGGCTCTCAATCAGGAACAGCTGTACATCGTTGTTGCTGATTGGGAGTCATACTTAGGTAGCCCTGTTTTCACCTGTCCTTTGTGGGAAGTTGTTTTTGCATTGCTGTGTGTAGCCTGCAAGACTGTTAGTCGTTCGTTAATTTTTCTTGTTTTTGTTACGTCTTCTAATAAAAGTTAAAATGAGCACTCAACCCGCTGCGCCTTGGTCCACTTCATATGACGGCCGTTACAGAACTTCCCACCAACAATTGACCAAGCTGCGGGGTAAGGAGCTGGAGAAAAGCTATCGGGAGTCGTGGACCTGGGAGGAGATTTTAGCTGGGGCTGGACCATGGAGGAAGGCTGGAATGGACTGGGACTGTTATATCGGAACATGGCTGGCATGGAAGCCTGAGAGGCAGCCCCAATAAAAAAATTGGGGGGGCACACGGGTAGTTTGGCTGGGCCAGGGTTAAGTCCCAAGCCAACTCCTCGAGCTTACCGGAGGCAGCATGTTACTGGTCAGGCCCCGTGCTATGGGGTGAGGCGCACGGCGTTGAGGCCGAGCATTCACAGGCCGGTGTGCGCGGTGCCAGCATCCCGCATTTGCCAGGGGGAAGCGGGCATCCAGCCAGTAAGGGTGGTGCCAGTACTGCGCTCGAGACCACCAGTGCGCCTTCACGGCTCAGTGTATCCTGTTCCCGCTCCTTGCACTAGCCCTGAGGTGTGTGTATCCAGTCTGGCGTGTCCAAAGCCAGCACCACGCACCAGGCCTTCAGTGCGTCAGCCCAGTCCAGCTCGTCCTACTCCTGCTCCTCGCACTAGCCTTGGGGTGCGTGTCTCCAGTCTGGTACCTCCACTACCAGCCCCACGCACCAGGCCTCTAGTGCGTCAGCCCAGTCCAACTCGTCCTGTTCCTGCTCCTCCCACTAGCCTTGGGGTGCGTGTCGCCAGTCTGGTACCTCCACTACCAGCCCCACGCATCAGGCTTTCAGTGCGCAGTCCCCGTCCAGAGCTTCGGACGACAGTACCCCGTCCAGAGCTTCCGGTAACAGTGCCCCGTCCAGAGTGTCGAGCAACAGTGCCCCGTCCAAAGTGTCCGGCAACAGTTCCCCGTCCAGAGTGTCCGGCAACAGTGCCCGGTCCAGAGTGTCCGGCAACAGTTCCCCGTCCAGAGTGTCCGGCAACAGTGCCCGGTCCAGAGTGTCCGGCGACAGTGCCCCGTCTAGAGACGGCCCGCAGTCCGGAACCGAGTGAGACGGCCCACAGTCCAGAACCGAGTGAGACCGCCCACAGTCCGGAACCGAGAGAGACGGCATACAGTCCAGAACCGAGAGAGACGGCCTACAGTCCAGAACCGAGTGAGGCGGCCTACAGTCCAGAACCAAGTGAGGCGGCCTACAGTCCAGAACCGAGTGAGGCGGCCTACAGTCCGGGACCGAGTGAGGCGGCCTACAGTCCAGGACCGAGTGAGATGGCCTACAGTCCGGAACCGAGAGAGACGGCCCACAGTCCGGAACCGAGAGAGTCGCCCTACAGTCCGGAGCTCCCAGAGTCGCCCTTCAGCCCGAGGTCTACAGCGACGTGCTTCAGCCCGAGGTATTCAGCGGGGGTGGACAGGTTAGGTGGGGGACTAAGGCCAGAGCCTGAGCCACCTCCACAGTAAGAGGATTGGGGAGGGGGGGTGTAGCACGGGAACCGTCGGTGACGGCAGCCACCCTCCCTTCCCTCCCTTTAGTTTGGGGGGTTTATTTTGTGTTTATTTTTTGTGTGAGGTGCATCCGGGGTCTGCACCTTTGGGGGGGGGGGTACTGTCACGTCCTGACCAGTAAAGGGGTTATTTGTTGTTGTAGTTTGGTCAGGACGTGGCAGGGGGGTGTTTGTTTTATGTGGTTCGGGGTTCATTGGGATATGTGTTTATGTAGAGGGGTGTTTGTTTAGAGTATTCCGGGGTTTTTGGTTATGTTCTATGGTTTGTATTTCTATGCTCTGTCTATGTTGTGTATTTCTTTGTGTTGGCCTGGTATGGCTCTCAATCAGGAACAGCTGTACATCGTTGTTGCTGATTGGGAGTCATACTTAGGTAGCCCTGTTTTCACCTGTCCTTTGTGGGAAGTTGTTTTTGCATTGTTGTGTGTAGCCTGCAAGACTGTTAGTCGTTCGTTCGTTTTTCTTGTTTTTGTTACGTGTTCTAATAAAAGTTAAAATGAGCTCTCAACCCGCTGCGCCTTGGTCCACTTCATACGACGGCCGTTACAGTAGTCTACTACCCAACGTCTCCCTAGGCTATTGTATCCTTGACTCGTGTGCATCTCCCACCAATACTTTACGGGCTGCTCTGACGTTGGTTAGCAGTCCAGAGGAGATCGAGCCTACTGCCCCATGCCCCTCTACTATATCTGCCCTTATAGTTGAATCAGGCTCTTCTCAGTCCTTGGCTGTGGCTGGGTGTCTAGTTAATTGTAATGTTTACATGCCAGGTGTGTGTTCTCATAATTGCAAATCAAAATAATGCCCAGAGTGAAGAAAGAAAGCATTTTTATTGACGTTCTTCTTCATTCTTCTTCTCGACATGTGCATGTCTGAGTATTAGAGCTAAATACCAGAAATGTTTTCATACCATCCCCAGCAACTACCACCAGGCTAAAGTTTTAGCAGCCCTGGTCAAGCATTTTGGCTAGACTCGGATTGGGGCGATACAGTCTGATAATGACTAGGAACTATGGATAATGGTGTCCTAGCCTTGCATTGCGTTCGTTGGGACAGTGCTACGAACCTACCCAAGTAGTAAAATCCTTGATGTGGTGGACATTATCAAACAATCATCAGTCCAAGTCATCCTGTTAATTGTTCCTGAGAGGGACCTTTACCCACTGATGAGGGAGGCGGTGAGACAAAACCTAACAGACATTCAGTGGATCACCAGTGAGGACTGGATCACTACACCTCAGAAATATACAGCTCCGTCAGTGGGGCCATAGGATTTGTGGTGCGGAATAAGGCCATCCGCAAAACTGCAACACTTTCTCATGGGCATCACTCCCTACACAGTTCCAAAGGCTGCCTCAGTGAGGGATTTCTGGGAGAAGAAGGTGGGTTGTTGGCCTCTCTCAGCCGGTGAGCCCTCAGGCTCTGAGAGGAGCAGTAAGACCTGTACTGGAGCAGAGACACTTGTGGACTCACAGGATCTGTTCTTCAACGTCACACAGCTGACATGGTTTTACAGTGTCTATAAAGCAGTGTATACTATTGCACACGGCCTTCATCACTTAATATTTTTCAAAAAAGAAAGGGAAAGCCCAATGAGACCGTGAGTGAATCTATCACAGATACAGCCTACTGAGGCGAGCTGGTTGGAAAAGGATTGGCTTCTTTCTTGTGATACTTATATTCATGAAATAACATGCATATTTCTCCATCTTCTCATCGTTAGGTCATTGATCAACTAAAGACGGTGCGTTTCATAAATCAATTTGGTGATTTTGTGTTCTTTCACAAAAATGGAGACCCCCCTTGCCTTGTATGACATCCTCAACTGGCAGCTGAGGGCAGGGCAGGTGCAGCATGTTTGGATTAGCTGCTAACCAGGCCTACTAGCTCAGCATCCAGGAAGATAGCATAGTCTGGAGGACTGCGGCACTCGGGAGGCCATAGGTAAGCCTATAGTCAACACACTGGAATATCAACATGTAGGTTTACAGTATATACACTGGAATATCAAAGGTAGGTTTACAGTATATACACTGGAATATCAACAGGTAGGTTTACAGTATATACACTGGAATATCAACAGGTAGGTTTGCAGTATATACACTGGAATATCAACAAGTAAGTTTATAGTATATACACTGGAATATCAACAAGTAGGTTTACAGTATATACACTAGAATATCAACAGGTATATTTACAGTATATACCCTGGAATATCAACAAGTAAGTTTATAGTATATACACTGGAATATCAACAAGTAGGTTTACTGTATATACACTAGAATATCAACAGGTAGGTTTACAATATATACACTGGAATATCAACAGGTAGGCTTACAGTATATACACTGGAATATCAACAAGTAAGTTTATAGCATATACACTGGAATATCAACAAGTAGGTTTACAGTATATACACTGGAATATCAACAGGTAGGTTTGCAGTATATACACTGGAATATCAACAAGTAAGTTTATAGTATATACACTGGAATATCAACAAGTAGGTTTACAGTATATACATTAGAATATCAACAGGTAGGTTTACAGTATATACACTGGAATATCAACAGGTAGGCTTACAGACAACACGCTGGAATATCAACAGGTCAACGAGGGGCTGTGCGTTCTATGGAAAATAATGAACAATGTGGAAGGTGTGTTCCACAATGTCCTATCGGAGTGGAACTAACCTTCAATGAAGTTGGATTATTTTCCAGAGAATGCAGAACACCTCATTGATTATCCCTTTTATGCCATGGCTATAATTGAGCACATTTGACGCTAGGAATGTGTTCAACATTCACTGAAGTAGCTAGCAAGTTTACAAGATAGCTAAGGCTAAGTTACCTTACAAACCAAACAAACAGACTTGCTAACTAACCAAAACATCAGCCTAACTTGCTATTATGAAAATTGAATTCAACAATGCCAACAATGATTTCCATTAGACTTTTGTATTCTAAAGCAGCTCAAACATAGCACATTTAAGAATGAACTATAGACATTGAATACTACCTTGCTGATATACCGGGCATTATTTAAGCAATAAGGCACCTCAGAGTTTGTAGTAAATGGCCAATATACCACGGCCAAGGGCTGTTCTTACGCACGACGCATCGCAGAGTGCCTGGACACAGGCCTTAGCATATTGCCATATACCACAAACCCCTGAGGTGCCTTATTGCTATTATAAACTGGTTATCACCATATTTAGAGCAGTAAAAGTGAATGTTTTGTCTTACCTGTGGTATACGGTCTGACACATGAATAACATATGACATGAATAACATACAGCTGGCAGGTTATACACGGTACCGGCAGGATAGAACATCAGCCTCTGGTCTGGTAAGACAAGGGGTGAAGGTCTATGTATATTTGTAAACAACAGCTGGTGCACGATATCTAAGGAAGTCTCAAGGTTTTCCTCGCCTGAGGTAGAGTATCTCATGATAAGCTGTAGACCACATTATCTACCGAGAGAGTTTTCATCTATATTCTTTGTAGCTGTCTATTTACCACCACAAACCAATGCTGGCACTAAGACCGCACTCAATGAGCTGTATACGGCCATAAGCAAACAGGAAAACGCTCATCCAGAGGTGGCACTCCTAGTGGCCATGGGCTTTAATGTAAGGAAACTTAAATCCATTTTACCTCATTTCTACCAGCAAGTTAAATGTGCAACCAGAGGGAAAAAAAACTCTAGACCACCTTTACTCCCCACACAGAGACACGTACAAAGATCTCCCTCACCCTACATTTGGCAAATCTGACCTTAATTATATCCTCTTCATTCCTGCTTACAAGCAAAAATTAAAGCAGGAAGCGTCTTTGACTCGGTCAATAAAGAAGTGGTCAGATGACGCAGATGCTAAGCTACAGGACTGTTTTGCTAGCACCGACTGGAACATGTTCCTGGATTCCTCCGATGGCATTGAGGAGTACACCACATCAGTCACTGGCTTCATCAATAAGTGCATCGATGACATCGTCCCCACAGTGACGGTACGTACATACCCCAACCAGAAGCTATGGATCACAGGCAACATCCGCACTGAGCTAAAGGGCAGAGCTGCCACTTTCAAGGAATGGGACTCTAACCCCGAAGCTAATAAGAAATCCTGCTATGCCCTCCGACGACACATCAAACAGGCAAAGCTTCAATACAGGACTAAGAACGAATTGTACTACACCGGCTCCGACGCTCGTCGGATGTGGCAGGGCTTGCAAACTATTACAGACTACAAAGGGAAGCACAGCCGAGAGCTGCCCAGTGACACGAGCCTACCAAACGAGCTAAATTACTTTGAGGCAAGTAACACTGAAACATGCATGAGAGCATCAGCTGTTCCGGACGATGTGAGTAAGACCTTTAAACAGGTCAACATTCACAAGGGCGCAGGGCTAGACGGATTACCAGGACGTGTACTCCGAGCATGCGCTGACCAACTGGCAAGTGTCTTCACTGACATTTTCAGCCTCTCCTTGTCTGAGTCTGAAATACCAACATGTTTCAAGCAGGCCATCACCATAGTCTTCCTAAATGACTACCGACCCATAGCACTCACGTCTGTAGCCATGAAGTGCTTTGAAAGGCTGGTCATGGCTCACATTGTCACCATTATCCCAGAAACCTTAGACCCACTAAAATTTGCATTCCGCCCCAACAGATCAACGGATCTGCACTCCACACTGCCCTTTCACACCTGGACAAAAGGATCCAGTTGCTCCCTCTGTAACTGGATCCTGGACTTCCTGACTGGCCGCCCCTTGGTGGTAAGGGTAGGTAACAACACATCCGCCACTCTGATCCTCAACATGGGGGCCCCTCAGGGGTGCGTGCTCAGTCCCCTCCTGTACTCCCTGTTTACTCATGACTGCACGGCCAGGCATGATTCCAACACAATCATTAAGTTTGCAGATGACACAACAGTGGTAGGCCTGATCACTGACAACAATGAGACAGCCTATAGGGAGGAGGTCAGAGACCTGGTCATGTGGTGCCAGGACAACAATCTCTCCCTCAATGTGTTCAAGACAAAGGAGGAGATTGTGGACTACAGGAAAAGGAGGATCGAGCATGCCCCCATTATCATTGATGGGGCTGTAGTGGAGCAGGTTGAGAGCTTCAAGTTCCTTGGTGTCCACATCACCAACAAATTAACATGGTCCAAGCACACCAAGACAGTCATGAAGAGGTTATGACAAAACCTATTCCACCTCAGGAGACTGAAAAGATTTGGCATGGGTCCTCAGATCCTCAAAAAGTTCTACAGCTGCACCAGCGGGAGCATCCTGACCGTTTGCATCACTGCCTGGCATGGCAACTGCTCGGCCTCCAACTGCAAGACTCCTGAATATCTAATCAAATGGCTACCCTGACTATTTGCATTGCCCTCTATTCTACACTGCTGCTACTCTCTGTTATTATCTATGCATAGTCACTTTAATAACTCTACCTACATGTACATATTACCTCAATTACCTCGACTAACTGGTGCCCCCGCACATTGACACTGTACTGGTACCCCCTGTATTTAGCCTTGCTATTGTTATTCTATTGCTGCTCTTTAATAACCTTTTAATTTGATTTGTTATTTAAGGTATTTTTCTTAACTGCATTATTGGGTAAAATCTTCTTAAGGATCGGCCCCTTTTGTTTCATTTTTCGCCTAAAATGACGTACTCAAATCTAACTGCCTGTAGCTCAGGACCTAAAGCAAGGATATGCATTTTCTTGGTACCATTTGAAAGGAAACACTTTTATGTTTGTGGAAATGTGAAAGCAATGTAGGAGAATATAACACATTAGATCTGGTAAAAGAAAATACAAAGAGAAAACCAAGCCTTTTTCTGTACCATGATCTTTGAAATGCAAGAGAAAGGCCAACATGTATTATTCCAGCCCAGATGAAGTTTAGATATTGGCCACTAGATGGCAGCAGTGTATGTGCAATGTTTTAGAATGATCCAATGAACCATTGCATTTCTGTTCAAAATTTTGATTCAAGAATGCCCAAATGTGCCTAATTTGTTTATTAATAACTTTTCATGTTCAAAACTGTGCACTCCTCAAATAATAGCATGGTATTCTTTCACTGTAATAGCTACAGTTAGATTAACAAGCACTTAAGCTTTCTGCCAATATCAGATATGTCTATGTCCTAGGAAATGTTCTTATTACTTACAACCTCATGCTAATCGCATTAGCCTACGTTAGCTCAACCGTCCCGCAAGGGACCCACCAATCCTGAAGAAGTTTTAAGGGTTTTTAAGTAAGGACTTCACTGTAAGGTGAATACCTGTTGTATTCGGCACACGTGACAAATACAATTTGATTTGATTTGGTATACCACGGCTGTCAGCCAATCAGCATTCAGGGCTCTAACCACCCAGTTTATAAAGGAAAAAAATGCATGCTCTAGAATGCCCTTCAAGACAATCAGAAAAGAGTATTCAACAATGCCATGGTAGACCACGTGATACTGTAGGTATCCAGCTGCTTTTCGAACGTTGCTATGGGCACAGCCAAACAACGGAAGTGATGGGTTCGACTTCTGCTTTACTTCCCTACTGCAGCTTGCTGGTGGTAAACTTGCTATAGTAAATTATTTCAAAGAGTCCATTTATAGAATATATAACAGTCAGGTTAACAATATAAGTGTATACGTGTAATTTTATATTTATTTAATTCAAGGTCGCTAACGTTAGCTAGACCAACTAGTAGGCTTGTTCTGTTGTGATAATAACGTTAGCTAGACCAACTAGTAGGCTTGTTCTGTTGTGATAATAACATTAGCTAGACCAACTAGTAGGCTTGTTCTGTTGTGATAATAACGTTAGTTGTGTTATGGTAGACTACATTACGGCGTGGCCATCCACCAACCCAATAACTATAACAATAACTATCATGATAAACTATAGGTGTAACGTTCGGCGTCTAGTGACGAGGAAGCGGACCAAAACGCAGCTGGGAGCGAATACATGTTTATTCAACGAACTAGAATTAAACATGTACACAAAATCAAGAAAAATGCCGATACGTTACTTGCTCAAAAACAAAGAGACAACAACCCACAAACATCGTGGGGGGAAAGGAACTTAAATGTGATTCCCAATCAGACATAACTAGCGACAGCTGTCTGATTGGAAATCACCCCCGAGCCCAACATAGAAATAAACCACAAAGAAAGGCTATAACAAAACATAGAAAATAAACCATAGAAATACCACACCCTGACCAAAATAGCAGAGTTCCCCTGGTCAGGGCGTGACAATAGGATGCACTGGAACTATAAAACATTGGTGAGCATCCACACTTGAGAAAAATGTATCGTTCTACAGTCCTACACCTGTCAAGCAACTGATCAACGCATCCTACTGAACCCTGCCTATTTAATAAGGTGCCAACATAAGACCGACCTTTCATGAGGTCTCTAACGCACTGCTTCCGTGTGACCATTCATTGCTTTCAGGGTGTGCTCATTGTCATAGTGACAACTGCAAATGATACTTCAATGTACATGTGGCCTAATGAAAAATATTATAGTGAATCGTATTTAAATGCAGCAATCGAACAACAAACGCCATTTAGCCTGCATATATTTTACAGCAAGTATGTCACTGCCTCGTTGCTCAAGTGGTTTGCAAGTGATTTCCGTTTTTCTAAATGTTGTCAATTCCTTTCGGTCTTCTTTTTCACTGTGCTCTCTCTGTATGTCCTGTGCAACTATTTGCAATGAATCAGCGCAACAATGTCATAACCTGCCAAAAGTGATCACACCAATGCACGTTCTCTCCTCAACATTCCCCGACATGCATTCTCTACGCTACTTTAACATTCAGCAATTATCAAGAGAAAGCCTGCTTCTTTCCCCCAAAAAGCCTATTAAGCCTAATATAAAAAAATATATAAAAATAAATGTCCTATGGAAACATTTTAACAAACGACAGTGATGCACTCAGCTATGGTTATTAAAATACCAAGTATGTGTGCCTTGATTATCTTTGTTTTTTATTATGAGCTTTGCTTTTATGTAGCTAGCAGTGTAAAGAAATGTCTTCTCAGATCGCTGAGTGCTAAATAATCACATTTTCGTACTATACTACTTCCTCCTGCTGCTGCTAAGCAAATCTATGGAAGGTGTTTAACCACAAATCTATGGAAGGTGTTTTATCACAAATCTATGGAAGGTGTTTTACCACAAATCTATGGATGGTGTTTTATCACAAATCTATCGAAGGTGTTTTATCACAAATCTATGGAAGGTGTTTTATCACAAATCTATGGAAGGTGTTTTACCACAAATCTATGGAAGGTGTTTTATCACAAATCTATGGAAGGTGTTTTATCACATGACCATTAATGACTAATAATCAGCCTTTTATGTACTACTTGTTTTATTCCAATTTATATTTGTTTTACCAAGATGTGTGCAGATAAGTCAAACGCTAATCAATAATGCACCATAAAATCTCATTGGAGTGTCTGGTTTTATTTCAGAATAAAGACCACATTTGTACATTTTATTCAATTTAATATAATATTATGCAAATTCCTCCTAACCTATGAAAAATATTTAACATATTAACATGGTCAATATTGCACGTAACTCAGTGGTGAATGTAATATAAACTAGTACAACTTTTTATTAATAAAATATATTGATTCAACATACTGATCAGGAATCATCACGTGGAAATCTATTATCCTTTGAGCATCATGTGCTTCCTGCTGTTTTTCTCTGGTCTGAGCATTACAATGTAACACTTAGGGGCAAATATACAGACCAGGAGGCCAAAGGCCGAGGCTAGAATGGCAAAGACATGGACGGCCACTGTGTACTTTCCTGCTGTGCTCACATACACAGGGATAAATGTTATCCATACAGCAAAGAAGATCAGCATGCTGAAGGTGATGAACTTGGCCTCGTTGAAGTTGTCCGGCAGTTTCCGGGCCAGAAAGGCCAGGATGAAGCACATGCAGGCCAAGAGGCCGATGTATCCCAGAACGCACCAGAAGGCGACTTCTGACCCCATGGCACAGTCGATGATGATGACAGAGCTGATGTGGCTGGTGTTGAGGTTGGTGTAGGGAGGTCTGGTCAGCAGCCAGATGAGACAGATCAATCCCTGTCGGCCAGAGGGAACCATATCGGATTTAATATTGATCAAATTATTCAATAGTCTGATTCATTTGAATGTCTTTCACTTAGGCTGCATTTAGTCAGGCAGCCCAAATCTAGGCTTTAGCCCAGTTAATGGCAAAAGATCAGATCTGATTGGTCACAAGGCTGGCTGACTGTGTTAACGCAGCCTTAGAAGGTAGAAGTCAATGAAAAGAAAAGCAACAAGATCAGAATAGTACCTGGACGGCAGTGCACAACACAACACTGGCTCTCTGCTGGGCAGGGCCGAACCACTTCATGACATCACTTCCTGGCAGGGTGGCCCTGAAGGCCATGAGGACCACCATGGTCTTGGCAAGGAGGCAGGAGATGCAGAGGGCAAAGCTCACCCCGAACGCTGGGTACCGGATCCGGCACAGCCAATCAGAGGGCTCCCCGATGAACAACAGGCCAATCAGGAAGCAGACGGAAAGGAAGGAGAGGAGAAGGAAGCTCAGCTCCATGTTGTTGCCACGGACGATGGGAGTGTGTCGGTTGGCAACAAACACCGCCAAGACAGAGAGTGAGGCACAGGCCCCAAGAATGGATACCACACACAGGACGACACCCATGGACTCCTGATAGGACAGGAACTCTATGGTCTTTGGAACACAGTGGTCTCTGGCCTCGTTTGGCCACGTGACGTCAGAGCAGCGTATGCAGTTTAAAGAATCTGACAGAGAGGAAAGAGAAAACAGGGATTGCAACAGCAACACTGTTTTTTTAGTTCTGACCAATGACTGATGAGAAAGGCTTAGAAGTAAGGGAAAACACACCAGTTTGATTGCTGACCTCCCCCTCAGCACAGGGGATGCAGTCGAAGCAGCAGACAGGCTCCCCCTTCTTCCTGGCTACACGGGTGCCTGGGGGACAGCTCTCACTGCACACTGATCGAGCTGCCTGGGGGCAGAGGGGCACCACTCAGATATACTGATACATCTCGCGTGTAATAAGCGGTGTGCAGGAAAGTGTTTCAGAACGCTTTTCAAACTAGCCAAATGTAGTTTATAAAATGCCAACTTGATATTCTTCAATGGCGTTAAGAAGACAACAAAGAACAGACTGAGAAGAAAACGTAGAACCAAGCACCTAGACTGTGATATAGGGCGCACCTGCTTTCCCACAGGCCACTGAATCACTGTGTCATTTATGACCAGGTCTCGGCCATCGGCCAATGAGGCGTCATAGAACCCCACTTTAACTAATCGCAGGGAGCCATCCTGCCCCCTCTGCCAGTTCATGAGGTCATAGGAAGCGATGGGGTCACCGTTGTGGTCAAAGCTGACCTCCTCCCCGAGTGTGGAAAACTTCACCTGCTTCATGTAATGTAATAGCTGGGGAAAGAGGAGTGGAGAGGGTGAGACGAGAAAATATGCACTCTACTCCACCTACTGGTGTGTGTGTGTGTGTGTCTGCATGCGTGCGAATGAGAAACAGGCATAGATATCTATTCAGCAATAACGAGCAAAGTATCTTCAGCTATAGACTCACCTGCCATGGTTTAACATGCTTTGGGTCCCCACAGGTGCCATTGATAAAAGGCCCCTGCCCATCCACACAGTTGGTCATATCCTGCAGGGCATGGGCGATGAGATACACAGCCTTATACACATTATAGGACACTCTGAGCTGGCTCACATCAGCATAGGGTGTGTACACATCCCCCAGATCCTCTCTTCCACTACAGGGCTCTCTGTCCAGGTAACTGATGGAGTGAGTGTGTGTGTTTAAGGAATCGTTCACTCTACAGTTGAATGTCTCTTCCCAGAACTCTGCCAGGAAAGCCGACTGACTTCTGTCGGATGGTCCTAGTCTGGTCAGGAAGTCTTTGAGCCCGGGAATAACATCAGCCTTCCGTATTCCAAATCCCAGCGTTCCTGTCAGGAGATCTCCAAACTCTCCCCACAGGGACTTGGAGGTGGCCCAGGCCTCGCTGGCGATCAGTTGCAGCCCTGTGATATTCCGATGGAGACACTCCCTGAGGATACTCCGAAGCTCCGACTCACCGGAGAAATTCAGGAGGACTCGGGAGGACGACCCCTGGGTAACAATTACAAGAATAACAAAATGTATAATCATGTGCTTTGAAGACATCATACGTTTATTTCTTTGCTAACCTGGATAGTGTCCACTAGCTGTCCCACAGCATGCTGGGTAAGGACCACTGGGTAGAAGTGGACGTAGGCAGCACACATCCCAAAGTGAACAGACTCCTGAAGAAACAACTGGATGGCAAAACGGGCATAGTCAGACTCCACCCCGATGACGCCCACCCACGTCCAGTGGAAGTAGCGTACCAGGCGAGCCAGGGCTCTTATCTGAAAGGCATCACTGGGCATGGTGCGCATGAACGTAGGGAACTGCTTCTGGTCACTCAGGCAGCTGCAGGAGGCAAAGTAGCTCACCTGAAAGAAGAGGGAACAGCAGGTTAAAAGTCCACTCTGTAAGATGTACTCAAGCATTACATATAGCTTTTAATATTTACAATATATATGAACTCAATTTCATGAATTTTTTTAATAACATTTGAAGATATGAATTAACATGTCTCCTGCCAAAGTAAAAATACATTACAGATGTGGGATCTTCATTTGTCTAGTATTGTCACAGCAAAATAATCCTGCAGCAACAGAATATGAACATTTAGTCCATTGTGTAGCTTGATTGGTGGTCAGGCTATTAGATGGCCCAAATTAGCCTACACTGTTAATATAACGTACGTCAGTGTGGTTTTCCAGTGAATTTATGTAAATCGCCAAACTCATCTGCATTTCTTGCGGTGCAGAAAAATTCTTAGCAACAAAAGAGTGATCAAATTAAGATCCCTTACCTGTATATTATGATCTACAAGCCAGTCCAGAGCAGAGAGAACAGCAGGTTAAATGTGCACTCTGTAAGTTCTACTCAAGCATTGCATATAGCCCTTCATTTTCATGTAGCAATCAAGGAAAGCATTTCCATAATAAAATGTATAGAATCTTGAAAGTAGCTTTTAAGTCATGAAATAGTATGGCTCCTGTCAAAGTAACAGTACGTACATAACAATCAGACATGTAACTGTAAAAGCTTCAAGACATCTGTATTTTAGGGTATTTCCGTTTCGGCTATTGTTATGAGCCATACTTTTACCAAGGATCTACCTCCATCAAAAGCCATTTATCAACTATAAGAAGACGATTACACAATGATAAAAGTGCAATATACGTAACCCTAGTCTCACCAGGGGTATTTGAAAGGAGCCCAGAGTTCTGAGCACAGCCATAGACACTCCAGAGGCGGCATCTCCTATGATAACAGGGGACACAGCCCTGCGTACAGCGGCACAGTCCGAACCTGGACCCTGACCTGCTCCCCTGGAGTCTGCCCCCCATTCTGGCTGCCCGTTGACCAGCAGCAGGGAGCCTCTCAGGGACACAGGGACATGGTCACAGCTGTCCCGGATATGGAACCCCAGTGTCAGGTGTGGGAGCAGGTCCCTTCGTTGGTTGATCTCTCTCACTGCGAACATCATGGTCTCCATCCAACGCAGGGCCCTGGCACTGAAACTACAGGGAAGAGAATAGCAAGTGGCTTAGAAGCAATGCACGTCAGAGAGAAAGAGACAAACAGACAGACAGAAAACATTCTTAATTTCCCATCACTTACTACTCATATGTAGTCTGTTGCGGTTCCCATTGAAATGATGTCACAGAGGACACAGGACTATAGTGGAGCGGGAACAAGCCCCCAAGAACCACGTCTCCCTCCTGATAGAAGCTGCTCGTCTCTTCTTCCCCCAGGAAAGTGCACCCGTCCTGGGCTGCAGCAGAGCAAATCCGGCTGGCCCACAGGCGAAGCCCCAGCAGCAGGAGTCTGGCAGAGAGGTGTGCCATGGCAGGCAGAGAGTGGATGTATGATGTGAGATCAGTTAGGGCTTCCAGTCCTCGTCTAACCCCCAATTCTCACTTGTGTGGCTGTGGGTACGAGGTTTGGTCCCTATATAGGCCCAGGTTGTCATGACATCACTGCAGACAAGGTCCTACTTTTCCATGTTTTTATTGCAGTGCATTCTCTAATGAGTAGATCTTAGTTGGAACAATAGCAAAGCCCTTACCCCGCCTCTATTTTGGTAAACAAAAAAAAGGATGTGTCTGGAAAAATGTAACCACTCTCAGATTAATAGACAGAGAAATTAATGCAAGGACTGACCATCCATGATATTAAAATTATAGTTTTAACCATGTTGTGAGGCTATACAGTGTTTGTTTACATTTACATTGTTTACAGGGATCATTCACCCCCATAATCAAAGTGGATGTCAGACATTTTCGTACCAGATTTCTCGCTCAACAGTAGGTGGCAGTGTCTGCATTGCATTGGAACAAAGCTGTGTCGTATTGTCTGTGTGTGATGTCACCGCAATTTATACCGAGGGAGGGTAGTAATATATTGATCTTTTAGTGCAGTGGGCTAAATCAGGGTCACAGATGTTTATTGGTAGTCTTAAACAAATCTACTTTGAAACAAAAGTATACACCTCACACACATGGTTATGGGCTAAAGAAAGGAACACTCCTGTACCATGTCAGATAGAGAGATGAAATGTATTACATTTTAAGTTTTCATCCCAATATTACACTTTATTTATATACATCACAGAAGACTGAAGTATAGCAAAATCAATTGACATAGAAAAAACACCACATTATTATTTCAAAATGTATAATGTTGATTAATTATGAAATGATGAGAAATATTAGTAACATTCCACCCATGAGGCCACTAGAGGGAGATTTGGTCATTTGACTGCAGGAAAGTGCTTCAATACCTTTGTATAGGCCTCTTAATAAAATATCATGAAATAAATTACAATCACTTAAAACACAGTGTGAAGTGTGTTATATTGCGTGGGTTTCTTATTACCTATCATACATGTTGTCTGCCATAAAAGTCCCAGTCTGCCTCTCCAAGCCACTGTGAGTGTTTGGGAGGGAGGGGTGCGGATCACGTGAAATCCACGGAGATACCAAATTAAATCAGATGAAATGATGACGAGACCAAGGAGTATAAAACAGAACAACCTGAACAGTCTGTGTGGGAGGATATCAGCTTGTCTATGAGCAGGAGGATCTCTCTGCATCGATCGGACCAGTCTGAGGATGTCTCTTCTTCTGTGGTGGTCCCTATACTACCCTGTCTCTATTTCCCCTCTGACAGAAGCCACCTCTACCCAGCCAGCCTGCTCCCCGCAGGGGGCCTTTGAGCTGCCTGGGTTTTCAGCCCAGGGTGACTTCATGATGGGGGGGATCTTTCCCCTTCACTACCGGGTGGAGCTGCCTGGCACGGACTACACCCACCAGCCTCTGGCAGCACTGTGTCAAGGGTGAGCTGACTCACAGGGGGCCTGGATGTGTGGCTCAAGTCCTACAGTCCTCTCTCTCTCTCTCAGGGGCCTGGATGTGTGGCTCAAGTCCTACAGTTCTCTCTCTCTTTCTTTCTCTTTCTCTCTCTCTATCATTCTCTCTCTCTCTCTCTCTCTCTATGTGAGCTGAGTTACTGGGTTACTGGGGGCCTGGATGTGTGGCTCAAGTCCTACTGTAAACAATAAGAGTTTGTGGAGAATAGGTTCTGATTGCCAGGTCCCATTGAGGTCACACAGGTCCCATTGATTGCCAGGTCCCATCTTTGACCTCTACTGTGAACTCTTGTCTACTGGAATCTCCTCTCCTTTTCTGTGTTTTCCTCCTAATCCCTTAACACCGTGTTCTGTGGTGGGATTGTTGCCACGTTCATTGAGATCAAATTTCTCGGTCTAGTTGTGTTGTTCAGACAAGACTGACCATCAGTGGAAGTGGAAATGGGGAAACATTCTCTCTCTCTCTCTCTCTCTCTCTCTCTCTCTCTCGCTCTCTCTCCTTCTGTTTTTCTCTTTCTATCTCTCTCTCTCTCTCAGGTTTGACCCGAGGGCTTTCCGCTGGGCTCAGACCATGAGGCTGGCAGTGGAGGAAATCAACCAGAGTGAGCAGCTGCTGCCCAACCACACGCTGGGCTACAAGATCTTTGACTCGTGTGCCACGCCAGTCACGGCTCTGAGAGCAGTGTTGGCGGTGCTGAACGGACAGGGTGAAGAACAGAGCCCTATGTGTTCTGGTGCCAGCCCGTTAATAGCCATGGTAGGGGAGTCTGGCTCCTCACAGTCCATTGTTTTGTCCAGAACTCTGCAGCCCTTCAGAATCCCCATGGTGAGTGATGATGTTTATCTTTGCAGGGTTCAGATCAGGGTTGTAGTGCTGCCAGAGCTCACCAGAACCTTGCTCCGCCACTTCTCACAGTGGTGCCAGTTTACTACAGTTAACTCCAAGCTGAATCAATATCTGCGAATTCACATAATTTTCTGTTAGTACTCTACAGAATTGAATAGAGTAAAGTGACTGTTAGATCAAAAACACCACTTCATTTCTCATGAGATTTTAGGATGATAAGCTGAGTGGTCACATTTCTTTTCTCATCCGGCCTAAACTCAACATTGTGCCACAAGCGACTGGACCATAATCCAGGTAAAGTAAGCCTATGCTATTTGTTACCACCATCTGCTCTCATTTGCTCACGAAACCACAGTTAAGCCCTACATAATTCAATAAGATCTAAATGTATATTCCCATGAGACTGATTATGATCAAATGATTGGATGGTTCACTGGTAAAACGAGAATAATTATCATTCACGATTGACAGAACTATTTATTGAGACAATATGTGTGGGTATGGCCAGACATTGCATTTGGAGAATGCCTTTAATACATATTCTAAAATGATATTCAATAGGCTGCATCAGTCAGTACAAACTTTGAATGAGAAATTATGACTTTATTATTTTAGATGTGGGCTCCGGTACATCAGAAAGTGGCACTACACCACTGGTGCTGATGAAAAGGCATTTCTTGTTTTTAAGTTAAGATCCACTGTTGAACTAGGGGGAACGGAATAAAATTCAGATTCTGTGGATCAGTATTCAAATTTACAAATGTTGAATTATCTTAGTGTAAATAGCTAATCTACTATTCAAAAAGGATGGTGTGTCTGTGACTCTGAACACATATTTAAAAGCGCTTATCAACAACTTGTAGCTAGAATTACATAGTTTGTTAACAATTTTATTAAATATGTTGTCTTTTGTTTATGACTACTGTAAATACGATTAGCGCTCTCATAAATAATACATGATTTGTATATATATTAATGTACTTTACATTTTGTAATAATGGTATATGTGGTTTACATGCACACCTTGAAATTATTAAGTGAAGTTAACGTTTGCTTAAAATAGGTGTTCTATGTTCTTTCAGATTAGCTATTTCTCCACCTGCTCATGCCTGAGTGACAGGAAAGAATACCCGACGTTCTTCAGAGTGGTTCCAAATGACGACTATCAGGTGAAGGCCATCGCCAGTCTGCTTCAGCGTTTCGGCTGGAAGTGGATCGGTGTGATCCGCGAGGACCACGACTACGGCCACTTCGCCCTGCAGGGCCTGAAGAGGGAGATCCAGAACACAGATGTCTGTCTGGCCTATGATGAGATGATCCCTAAAGACTACAGCAGAGAGAGGGTCCTGCAGATCCTGGAGGTGATGAGGCACTCCACAGCGCAGGTGGTGATAGTCTTCTCTGGGGAGGGAGAGTTATACCCTTTCCTCAAGGAGTTTGTCAAGCAGAACATCACTGGTACCCAGTGGGTGGCCAGCGAGGCCTGGGTCACTGCCAATGTGCTGGCAGAGACGTATCCATTCCTGGATGGGACTATTGGCTTTGCCATCCGCTCAGGGAAAGTCCCAGGGCTCAGGGACTACCTGCAGACGGTGAACCCCCGCAGGTACCCCTCTAATCCCCTGGTGCAGCAGCTGTGGGAGGCTCTGTATGGCTGCTCTCCCTCTCTGTCCCCCTCCAGCCCCCTGATTCCCCCCTGCTCAGGGCAGGAGACTCTTCTGGAGCAGCACTCAGCCTACATGAACACCTCCAGCCCCAGAGTGGCCTATAATGTGTACAAGGCTGTGTACGCCATTGCTCACTCACTGCACAACCTCCTCCACTGCCAGGCTGGGGCAGGACCCTTCCACAACCGCTCCTGCGCTCACAGCACCAACGTTCACCCCTGGCAGGTATGTGTCAATTACTTACTAAAGTGGGGCGGAAGCATATCATTATGTAAATAACTAAACAGATGAATGTTGAAAAGATTTTGGTGTGTCAACAAATGAAATTAGATTTAGTTAAAGAATGAGATAATTATTTTCCTCTTATCATAGCTCCAGCAATATCTCCAGGACGTGTCCTTCAATGTATCTGGAGAAAATATGAACTTTGACCAGAAAGGGGACGCCATCCCATCCTATGACCTCATCAACTGGCAGAGGGGGCCAAACGGAGGTCCCCGCTTTGTCACAGTGGGGCTGTATGATGGCTCAAAGGACTCTGGGAAGGAGCTGGCAATCCAGCAAGAGAAGATAATGTGGGCGAGGCATCAGAGCAAGGCAAGCTGCTCACACTGTGTATTTAACCACATCAGATGCCAACTGTTGACGTTGTGTAGAGAGTCCTGGATGTAAGTTCCTCTGCATTGTGAATGTAAACATATTATTATAGCTATTTTTAAACAGGATTATTTGTCCTGAAATATTTTGGTTTCTCCAAAGCTTGTATTGCAGGTAACCCAGTCGATGCGTTCCAATGCTTGATGTCCTTTTCTTATTCTCTAACCATCCTACTAGAACTGTCAGTGAAATTTCTCCAATGATCTCATATTGAGTTCCCTATAGTGGCTGGAATAATATGAGTATTAAGGTAGCATTAAATAGTCTGAAGATATTGATCTTTGATTTGTTCAGCTGGTGGTCTCCGTGTGCAGTGCCAGCTGTGCTCCAGGATCCAGGAAGGCTGTCCGTCGTGGGGAACCTCTGTGCTGCTTTGACTGTGTACCATGTGACAGCGGCAAGATTAGTAATCAGACAGGTGAGGACAGATATACCCTAATCAATATAATGATTTACCTGTAGATTAGTAATCAGACAGGTGAGGACAGATATACCCTAATCAATATAATGACTTACCTGTAGATTGGTAATCAGACAGGTGAGGACTCTGATTAATGTTAATCAACAGAACAACTTTCTTTTGGTAGATTTTATAGTCTCTCTAGATCCAGTTGAGTGCAGTATGTACATCCTGGCCATGTGTTGTGTTAGAAAGAGCCAGCAGCACGTCCTCCACCAGTCATCTTATTCCTGTAGCCTCCTTTAACCCTAAAAAAGTATTTTTTGTTTAATAGTGCCAACGGGTAATACCCCATTTACCCCAAATTGGTAATGATTGCAAAGAGACACTGTCTATCAAGCAGTAACACTTTTTTATTTTATTAACCATTTTGTAACATGAGAAAATTGTTTAAATTCCCCAAAATACGCATATATTTTTACATTTTCACACATTTTTGTTTTTTGTATTTTTCATGTTTTTAACATATATTTTGATTTGATTTGATTTATTATGATCCCCATTAGCCGATGCCATTGGCGACAATTAGTCTTCCTCGGGGTCCGACATATAGCAAAAAATACATTACAGACAAAAGACGTTACAATTTACAAACATTTAAATGCATTTACATACATGCAGTGTATGTGCTGATGAATGTGATACATTTCATCCACTTGTTATGAAGATTTGTCTGTTATTCATTCAAAGTGTTCTGCAATACTCAGAGGCTGAGAAATTGGCGATTGAGTTAATCTTTCATATTGGTACGACTTAAGATGGTCACCGATATGGGCGATATAGGCGAATAAGATGGACACCGATATGGGCCATATAGGCGATCAAGATGGACACCGATATGGGCCATATAGGCGAGTAAGATGGACACCGATATAGGCGATTAAGATGACCACTGATATGGGCGATATAGGCGATTAAGATGACCACCGATATGGCGATTAAGCACCGGTGACATCAGACTTTTAGCTCTAACTTTGGAACGCTATGGGCTACCAATTGCATCTGAAAAATTAGACTCTGGACTTGGCATGGATACACAGACAGGCAACTAAACATGTATTTATAGTGCCCCCCCTAGGGGCCAAATCTGGGGCGGGTCCATATCTATACATGTAAGGATACATTCATCTACCTCTCTGTGCCAAATTTGATCACAAAGTTTAACTTTTGAGTTCACATTTTCAGCTGAGCCACTATGCATATCTAGTATACAAAGAAATTTCAGAAGGATAAAAAATAAAAGAGTTTTGAAATTATGAGAATTTACCCTTGTTGGTACTTTAAGGGTTAACCTATGTACACCAGTCCCATTTCTGCCACCAAATGTCACTGTAGAATATCGCATGACTGCATCAAATACTCAAAATTCCTAAGCTGTTTCTCTCTGTTTTTTGGTGTAGATTCTATAGACTGCAAAGAATGTCCCGAGGACTACTGGTCAAACACTGATGGAACAATGTGCATCCCCAAAGTGGTGGAGTTCCTTTCCCATGATGCAATGGGGATAGCCCTGACTGTGATCGCTGTAGTGGGCGCCTGTCTGACCGTGTCCATCCTGGCGGTCTTCCTCCATCACAGGACCACTCCCATCGTCCGTGTCAACAACTCTGAGCTGAGTTTCTTTATCCTTCTCTCCCTGACTCTATGCTTCCTGTGTGCGCTGATGTTCATCGGGGAGCCCACCTCCTGGTCCTGCATGCTGCGCCACACCGCCTTCAGCATCACCTTCTCCCTCTGCATCTCCTGCATCCTGGGCAAGACTCTGGTGGTCCTGGCAGCCTTCACTGCTGCCAGGCCTGGGAACAACATTATGAAGTGGCTGGGGCCTAAACAGCAGAGGGTCATCATATTCTCCTGTACCCTGGTTCAGGTGCTGATCTGTGCTGCCTGGCTCATGGCTGCCCCTCCCTACCCCTCCAGAAATATCCAGGACCAACACTCTAAGATCATTCTGGAGTGCAGTGTAGGCTCCCAACTGGCCTTCTGGTGCGTTCTCGGATACATCGGCCTCTTGGCCTGTCTGTGCTTCATCCTGGCTTTTCTGGCCAGGAAACTGCCAGGCAACTTTAATGAGGCCAAGTTCATCACCTTCAGCATGCTGATCTTCTGTGCCGTGTGGATCTCCTTCATCCCTGCCTACGTCAGCTCTCCTGGGAAGTACACAGTGGCTGTAGAGATCTTTGCCATCCTGGCCTCCAGCTTTGGGCTGCTGTTCTGTCTGTTTGCTCCAAAGTGTTACATCATCCTCCTGAAGCCAGAGAAGAACACTAAACCACATCTCATGGGGAGGAAATAAAAATGCATAGATTAATGAGGACACATTTATTTGTCATAGTTCTCAGTTTAATTTTGACCTACTGTAAACCCATAAATGAAATAGATGTTTATTGTGTCTTTGGGACATTTTTGTGGAATGTGGCAAGCTAGAAATTATACTTTTTTTGGTTGAATTACTGTACCATTTTCCTGATCAAAGATATAGCTCACCCAAGTTAGCAAATGTTATGGTTACTGTATCTAGAGCAAGGGGGGGGGCAAAGTACGGCCCGCGGGGCACTTCAATCCGGCCTGTGAGGCATACATTTTTATTTTTTTTCTCCCCAATTTCGTGGAATCCAATTGGTAGTTAAAGTCTTGTCCCATTGCTGCAAGTCCCATTGCTGCAACTCCCATACGGACTCGGGAGAAGTGAAGGTCTTAAGCCGTGCTTCCTCCGAAACACAACCCAGCCAAGCCGCACTGCTTCTTGACACAATGCCCACTTAACCCGGAAGCCAGCCACACCAATGTGTAAGAGGAAACACTGTACACTTGGCGACCACGTATGCGCACGTCCCGCCACAGGAGAACGCTAGAGCGCGATTCGACAAGGAAATATTGGCCTGCCAAACCCTCTCATAACCCAGATGATGGTGGGCCTGCTGTGCGCCGCCTCATAGGTCTCCCAGTCACCGCCAGCTGTGACACAGCCTGGGATCGAACCCGGGTCTGTAGTGACGCCTCAAGCACTGCGATGTAGTGCCTTCAACTGCAGCGCCACTCAGGAGGCCTCTGCAAATAGATTTAAACAAATAGTTGGTCCCCAAAGACATGCGTCACTCCGTTGAATTTCAAAATCCCGACGTGGCCCTCGAGCCAAAAAGTTTGCCTACCCCTGATCTAGAGAGAGGCTTAGTCATGCTATAGTCATGATACGTTTTTGTTTTAACAATGATTGTTTTATTATGAGTAGACAGTAGTTATTATAGATGTTTTCTTTTTTTATTGTTTTAACTTAGCAATTTTACTGTGTTATCTTCCTTTTTTCATATTATTCTGGTTACTAAGCATTGCTTTTTTGTTAATTTTTTTGTCCTTTGAAAACAAAATGGTGCATCTCAAGAGATTTCATCCTGAAAACTGTCAAATAAATAAAGAATTAAATGCTACAGCATTTGAATCGTGCTACCAGAGGTTTTACACACTATAATGCTAATGCTATGTCGTACAGTGGCTTGCGTAAGTATTCACCCCCTTGGCATTTTTCCTTTTTTGTTGCCTCACAATCTGGAATTAAAAAGGATTGTGGCGGGGTTTGTATAATTTGATGCCTACCACTTTGAAGATGCAAAATATTTTTTTATTGTGAAACAAACAAGAAATAAGACAAAAAAACACAACACTTGAGCATGCATAACTATTCACCCCCCCAAAGTCAATACTTTGTAGAGCCACATTTTGCAGCAATTACAGCTGCAAGTCTCTTGGGGTATGTCTCTATAAACTTGGCACATCTAGCCACTGGGATTTTTGCTCATTCTTCAAGGCAAAACTGATCCATCTCCTTCAAGTTCAACTGTTCTGCCTGCGGCTATGGAACCCTGACCTGTTCACCGGACGTGCTACCTGCCCCAGACCTGCTGTTTTCAACTCTCTAGAGACAGCAGGAGCGGTAGAGATACTGTCAATGATCGGCTATGAAAAAGCCAACTGACACTTACTCTTGAGTTGCTGACTTGTTGAACCCTTGACAACTACTATGATTATTATTATTTGACCATGCTGGTCATTTATGAACATTTGAACATCATGGCCATGTTCTGTTATAATCTCCACCCGGCACAGCCAGAAGAGGACTGGCCACCCCTCATAGCCTGGTTCCTCTCTAGGTTTCTTCCTAGGGTTTGGCCTTTCTAGGGAGTTTTTCCTAGCCACCGTGCTTCTACACCTGCATTGCTTGCTGTTTGGGGTTTTAGGCTGGGTTTCTGTACAGCACTTTGAGATATCAGCTGATGTAAGAAGGGCTATATAAATACATTTGATTTGATTTGAAGTTGGATGGGTTCCACTGGTGCACAGCAATCTATAAGTCATACCACAGATTCTCAATTGGATTGAGGTCTGGGCTTTGACTAGGCCATTCCAAGATATTTAAATGTTTCCCCTTAAACCACACAAGTGATGCTTTAGCAGTACGCTTAGGGTTATTGTCCTGCTGGAAGGTGAACCTCCATCCCTGTCTCAAATCTCTGGAAGACTGAAACAGGTTTCCCTGTATTTAGCGCCATCCATCATTCCTTCAATTCTGACTAGTTTCCCAGTCCCTACTGATGACAAACATCCCCACAGCATGATGCTGCCACCACCATGCTTCACTGTGGGGATGGTGTTCTCGGGGTGATGGGTTTGCGCCAGACATAGAGATTTCCTTAATGGCCAAAAAGCTCAATTTTACTCTCGTCTGACCAGAGTACCTTCTTGCATATGTTTGGGTAGTCTCCCACATGCCTTTTGGCGAACACCAAACGTGTTTGCTTATTTTTTTCTTGAATAAAGGATCGGACCCTTTTTTCAATTTTCACCTAAAATGACATACCCAAATCTAACTGCCTGTAGTTCAGGCCCTGAAGCAAGGGTATGCATATTCTTGGTACCATTTGAAAGGAAACACTTTGAAGTTTGTGGAAATGTGAAAGAAATGTAGGAGAATATAACACAATAGATCTGGTAAAATATATTTTTTTGGTACAATCATCTTTGAAATGCAAGAGAAAGGCCATCATTTATTATTCCAGCCCAGGTGCGATTTACATTTTGGCCACTAGATGGCAGCAGTGTATGTGCAAAGTTTAAGAATGATCCAATGAATCGTTTAAAATGTTGTATCAAGACTGCCCAAATGTGCCTAATTTGTTTATTAATAACTTTTCATGCTCAAAACTGTGCACTCTCAACCAATAGCATGGTATTATTTCACTGTAATAGCTACAGTAAATTGGACAGTACAGTTAGATTAACAAGAATTTAAGCTTTCTGCCAATATCAGATATGTCTATGTACTGGAAAATGTTCTTGTTACTTACAACCTCATGCTAATCGCATTAGCCTACATTAGCCCAACCGTCCCACAGGGGACCCACCAATCCTGAAGAAGTTTTAAGCAATGGCTTTTTTCTGGCCATTCTTCTGTAAAGCCCAGCTCTGTGGAGTTTACGGCTGAAAGTGGTCCTATGGACAGATTCTCCAATCTCCGCTGTAGAGCTTTGTAGCTCTTTCAGGGTTATCTTTGGTCTCTTTGTTGCCTCTCCTTGCCTGGTCCGTAGGTTTTGGTGGGCGGCCCTCTGTTGGCAGGTTTGTTGTGGTGCCATATTCTTTCCATTTTTAATAATGGATTTAATGGTGCTCCATGGGATGTTCAAAATTTCTGATATTTTTTTGTAACCCAACCCTGATCTGTACTTCTCAACAACTTTGTCCCTGACCTGTTTGGAGAGCTTCTTGGTCTTCATAGTGCCGCTTGCTTGGTGGTGCCCCTTGCTTAGTGGTGTTGCAGACTCTGGGGCCTTTCAGAATAGCTGTATATATACTGAGATCATGTGACAGATCATGTGACACTTAGATTGCACACAGGTGGACTTTTATTTAACTAATTATGTGACTTATGAAGGTAATTGATTGCTCCATATTTTATTTAGGGGCTTCAAAGCAAAGGGGGTGGATACATATGTATTTTTTCATTTCACTTCACCGATTTTGACTATTTTGTGTATGTCCATTACACGAAGTACAAATAAAAATCAATTTAAATTACAGGTTGTAATGCCACAAAATAGGATAAATGCCAAGGGGATGAGTACTTTTGCAAGGCACTGGTGAACAAACTGTAATCATACCCTCATCCCTAGCCTAGACACCCCTTTATAGTACAGTATAAACTTGTGATGATGTGATGATGTCAGATGCCTTCTAAACAGATGTCCAATCCAGAGCTTGTCTTGTCAGTAATGAGATGCAGAGAGACGATAGGTCATATATATAACTGCTCTCCTGCCCTCTCTCTGACTGTTAGAGGGGATAGGAGTGAGGATGTCTCTGCTGTTCTTGTGGTCTCTATCTTCCTCCCTCACACTCGGCCCATCCTCCACCCTAGCCACAGACTCAGAGTGTGTTCTGCTGAGTGGCTTTGATCCTGGGTTCGTGGCTGATGGTGACTTTGTCATTGGGGGTATTTTCCCCTTGCACTACAACCAGGAGATGCCAGACGTTAACTACACCTACCAACCAACAGCAGTCAGGTGCAATGGGTGAGTTTTCAGTGTTAACCAGTAATACTCTTTTTGACCTGTAGCCTCTTTCCCTCGTGTAGTTTCTAGTTCTATTTGACTCCTTTTATCATCACTTTCTCCTCTGTGTTTTTCTCTCTCTCTCCTCATCCTTCCTCTCCTCCTCATCTCTCTCACTCTCTCTCCTCATCCTTCCTCCCCTCCTCCTCCCCTCCTCCTCCTCTCCTCCTCATCTCTCTCCTCATCCTTCCTTCCGTCCTTCCTTATCTTTCTTTCCTCATTCTTCCTCCCCTCCTCATCTCTCTCACTAACATCTGCCTCTCTCTCTCTCTCTCTGTGTGTATTCAGGTTTGACCCGAGGGCTTTCCGCTGGGCTCAGACCATGAGGCTGGCGGTGGAGGAGATCAACCAGAGTGTGCAGCTGCTGCCCAACCACATGCTTGGCTACAAGATCTTTGACTCATGTGCCTATCCTCTGACAGGGCAGAGGGCTGCTCTGGCAATGTTGAACGGACTGGGCCAGGCTCACACTCACATGTGTTCTGGTGCCTCTCCTCTCTTGGCTGTTATCGGAGAATCCGGTTCTGCTCAGTCTATTGTCGTATCCAGAATCCTGCAGCCCTTTAAAATACCCATGGTAGGGCTCCACTGAGAGTTCAGCTATGTTAAGGATTTACCTTTTTATTATTTGACTTATCGATCAACTGATACTGTACAACCTTTCTGGTTCTCTGTGTGTAAATATGTATATGAAGAGGTAATTTCCAAAAAACGCTTTTTACAGCAGTTGTTCACATTTGTGTTTTTTTTTCATCAGAAGTGATTGCTTATGGGTACCTTCATGTGTGTGTCACATATTACTGTTCTCAGATTTTTTATTCAAACATTTTAGAAAATGTGTTTATTCGAAAAAACACTATATAGCCATTGTTTAGCTGCAATGGAATGTACATATCCTGTCTATTTGACTGTGATATGTGATTGTCTCACTGAGCTATAGATAAATGCACTTACTGTAAGTCACTCTGGATAAGAGCATCTCCTATATGACTAAATTGTAAAATGTAAATGTTTTACTTACAGATCTCATATTACTGTATTGAATTATTATGATTATGATTATATATATTACTGTGTAAAACCTAGCAGTCCTACTTATTTCTCTGAAAATGAGGCAGATGTATATAATTTAGTAAAAAAACATGATTATTTGTCTCTCTGAAATGAAACCATCAAGTGATAGATTTTAAACAAATAAATGCATCATTAAACAACCCCATGCCATGATTAGATTAGAGAAAAAACACAGCAATCTCTTTAACCATTTCAGCAATAAAAGCTAATTAGCAATAAAAGCTAATTAGCAATAAAAGCTAATTTACCAACATTTCTGAAAATGTATACGTAGCGTTTTGGAAAGAAACTCTTCATATGAGTGTTCTTGTGTCTGTATTGTAAGGAGAACGAGTGTTTTACTAACAACGTCTTTCCTCAGATCAGCTACTTCTCGTCGTGCGCGTGCCTCGGTGACAGGAGGAAGTACCCCACCTTCTTCAGAGTAATCCCCAACGATGACTACCAGGTGAAGGCCTGGAATTAAATAAAAAAGGATTAGGCAATGATCTCATGAATCTCGGGATTCTTCAGGAAATATTTCTGAAGTGGATCTCCCTGCAGTCAACTTAAATGCAGTGAATCAAAGTATGTTCACTTCCTGATCTGTTATGACCTAGTTTCTGTCTAATCCTCCTTTCTTCTATCCCAGGTGAAGGCTATGGCTCAGCTGCTGGTGCGGTATGACTGGCGCTGGGTGGGGGTGGTGCGTGGGGACCATGAATATGGGCACTTCGCCCTACAAGGGCTGCTGAGGGAGCTAAAGGGGACGGGGGTGTGTGTGGCCTACCAGGAGATGATCCCTCTGCTCTACAATCAGCAGAGAGCCCTGGAGATCATAGAGGTATGAAGAGAGGGAGAGAGACTGTTCTGTCCCTGACGCAAATGTGTCTTGCATATATAAAAAAAACGAGTACTATACAAAATTAAAGGTTATATCTCTCCCTGTCTTCTCTCTCTCTCCCTGTCTCCCCTCTCTCCTCTCTCTCTCCCCTTCTAACTCCTCTCCCACCCTGTCTCCTTCTCTCTCCTTCCTCTTCCCTCTTCTGCCTCCATCTTTCTCACCTTTACCTTCTATTATCTTCTCATCTCTCCCCACTCTCTCTTCTCTCTAGGTCATGCGTAGCTCCACAGCCAGGGTAGTGGTGGTGTTCTCTGCCGAGGGGGAAATGACTCCCTTCCTGAAGGACTACATGGCACAGAACATCACAGGGATCCAGTGGGTGGCCAGCGAGGCCTGGGTCACTGCCTCTCTCTTCACCACCAGCGAGTACTTCCCCTACCTGGGGGGCACCATCGGCTTTGGGATCAGGCAGGGACAAATCCCAGGGCTCAGGGACTACCTGCAGACGGTGAACCCCCGCAGGTACCCCTCTAACCCCCTGGTGCAGCAGCTGTGGGAGGCTCTGTATGGCTGCTCTCCCTCTCTGTCCCCCTCCAGACCCCTGATGCCCCCCTGCTCAGGGCAGGAGACTCTTCTGGAGCAGCACTCAGCCTACATGAACACCTCCAGCCCCAGAGTGGCCTATAATGTGTACAAGGCTGTGTACGCCATTGCTCACTCACTGCACAACCTCCTCCACTGCCAGGCTGGGGCAGGACCCTTCCACAACCGCTCCTGCGCTCACAGCACCGACGTTCACCCCTGGCAGGTATAGGTATTGTAACTATCTGGACCGTTTGAAAAAAGAATACAACAGATCATCTACTGTACCTGTTCAATATCTGTCATCTCTAGCAAATCCATATGCTAATTGACAGCTATAGGGCTTCATACTACTCTGCAAAAATATCACATATCTTTTTTTTCTGGTTTTGCAATGTTTCTTCAAAGCTGCAGCACTATCTACAAGAACTTGCCTTTTACATTTCTGGGGAGGAGGTGAATTTTGACATGAAAGGGGATTCCATTCCGTACTATGACATCATCAACTGGCAGAGGGGCTCGGGTGGGAACATGGAGTTCATCAACGTCGGTCTGTTCGACGGAGCAAAGGACTCTGGGAAGGAGTTGGTGATCCAGGAGGAGAAGATCGTGTGGGCGGGGCATCAGAGCAAGGCAAGCTGCTCACACTGTGTATTTAACCACATCAGATGCCAACTGTTGACGTTCTGTAAGGTGAGGTGGAGGTAAGTAGGTGGAATGGGATAGGTTGGGATTTGATGAAATACTGTGATTCCAATGTAAGATGCATGTTGGTCTTGCAAAGTGTCCCTCTCACATAGTGTGAAGTTAAAAACTAATAGTAATGAAGACAATACATTTTATGCTAAATGTATACAACTGGTTCACGGTGAACCAGCTTAATCAGTGTTGTCTCTGTGGTGTTCAGCTGGTGGTCTCCGTGTGCAGTGCCAGCTGTGCTCCAGGATCCAGGAAGGCTGTCCGTCGTGGGGAACCTCTGTGCTGCTTTGACTGTGTACCATGTGACAGCGGCAAGATTAGTAATCAGACAGGTGAGGACAGATATACCCTAATCAATATAATGATTTACCTGTAGATTAGTAATCAGACAGGTGAGGACAGATATACCCTAATCAATATAATGACTTACCTGTAGATTAGTAATCAGACAGGTGAGGACTCTGATTTATGTTAATCAATAGAACAACTTTCTTTTGGTAGATTTTATAGTCTCTCTAGATCCAGTTGAGTGCACTATTTTTTTTTTTACATTTAATTTAACCTTTATTTAACTAGGCAAGTCAGTTAAGAACAAATTCTTGTTTTCAATAACGGCCAAGGAACAGTGGGTTAACTGCCTTGATCAGGGGCAGAATGACAGATTTTTACCTTGTCAGCTCGGGGATTCGATCTAGCAACTATGCACATCCTGTCCGTGTGTTGTGTTGATGCTGACAGAAAGGGCCTTGTGTTGTCCAGCAGCACGTCCTCCTCCAGTTGTCTTATTCCTGTAGCCTCATTTAACCCTAAAAGCACCAAGGTATTTCTTGTGCCAACGGGTAATACCTCCAGTTACCCCAAATTGGTAATGATTGCAAAGAGACACTCTGTCAAGCAGTAACACTTTTTATTTGATTAACCCTTAGTAACACAAGAAAATTGTTTAAATTCCCCAAAATAAGCATATATGTAAAACATTCCACACGTTAATCGTCAAATTTGATGTTTAAAAAAAAAACAGATGTTTGTTTTTATCAGATTTCTGGATCAATTTCATCCATAGCCACTAGTGTGTGTTGATAAATGTGATACATTTCATCCACTTGTTATGAACTTGGTCTGTTATCCAATCACAGTGTTCTGTGATACTTAGAGGCTGAGAAAATGGAGGTTGAGCTAACCTGACACCGGTACGACCTAAAATGGCCGATATGGCTCTAACAAATTCTTGACTTTGTATAGAGACATTGACTGGAAGCTTAATAAGAATTTACATTTGAGTTATTCTTTAGTTCTATTGGCTGCCCCCCCCCCCCCCCCCCCCCCCCGAGGCCAAATCTGGAGTGGCTCCACATCTACAGTGCATTTGGAAAGTGTTCAGGCACCTTCCCTTGTTTAACATTTTGTTATGTTACAGCCTTATACTAAAATGGATTAAATAAAAAAAAATCCACATCAATCTACACACAATACCGCATAATGACAAATTAAAACAGAAATACCTTATTTACAATAGTATTCAGACCCTTTGCTATGAGACTCGAAATTTAGCTCAGGTGCATCGTGTTTCCATTCATCATCCTTGAGATGTTTCTACAACTTGATTGGAGTCCCCCTGTGGTAAATTCAATTGATTGGACATGATTTAGAAAGGCACACACCTGTCTATATAAGGTCCCACAGTTGACAGTGCACGTCAGAGCAAAATACAAGCCATAAGGTCGAAGGAATTGTCCGTAGAGCTCCAAGATAGGATTGTGTTGAGGCACAGATCTGGGGAAGGGTACAGAAACATTTCTGGTCCGCAAGAACAGAGTGGTCTCCATCATTCTTAAATGGAAGAAGTTCGAAACCATCAACAATCTTCCTAGAGCTGGCCGCTCTGCCAAACTGAGCAATTGGGGAAGAAGGGCCTTGGTCAGGGTGGTGACCAAGAACCCGATATTCTCTCTGAAAGAGCTCCAGAGTTCATCTGTGGAGACTGGAGAACCTTCCAGAAGGACAACCATCTCTGCAGCAATCCACCAATCAGACCTTTATGGTAGAGTGGCCAGACTGAAGCCACTCCTCAGTAAAAGGACCTTCTCAGGACCTCAGACTGGGGCAAAGGTTCACCTTCCAACAGGACAATGACCCTAAGCACACAGCCAAAGCAATGCAGGAGTGGCTTCGGGGCAAGTCTCTGAATGTCCTTGACTTGCCCAGCCAGAGCCCGGACTTGAACCCCATCGAACATCTCTGGAGAGACCTGAAAATAGCTGTGCAGCAACGCTCCCCATCCAACCTGACAGAGCTTGATATGATCTGCAGAGAAGAATTGGAGAAACTCCCCAAAAACAGGTGTGCTAAGCTTGTAGCGCCATACCCCAAAAATCTCGAAGCTGTAATCCCTGCCAAAGGTGCTTCAACAAAGTACTGTGTAAAGGGAATAGTGAATACTTATGTAAATGTGATACTTGCGTTTTTTATTATTAATAATACACTTGCAAAAATGTCAAATCTGTTTTTGCTTTCTCATTATAGGGTATTGTGTATAGATTAAAAAAACAATTTCATACATTTTAGAATAAGGCTGTAACGTAACAAAATGTGAAAAAAGTCAAGGGATCTGAATACTTTCCGCATACACTGTATATCTTTTCAGGGTACATACATCTACTTCTCTGTGCCAAATGCTCTGTCACAAAGTTGAAAATTCAGTCAACATTTTCAGCTTAGCCACTGTGCGCCAATATTATACAAAATAGATCATATTTTAACGTTTCTCTGTATAAAAAAAAATAGTTTTGAAATTATGACAATTTACCCTTGTTGGTATTTTAAGACTTATGATCTGTACACCAGTCCCACATCTGCTACCAAATGTCACTTACCTGTAGGATATCACCTGACTCCATCACATACCCATCAATGATAAATTCATATTCTCTTTCTCACTGTTTTTCTGTGTAGATTCTATAGACTGCACAGAATGTCCCGAGGACTACTGGTCAAACGCTGATGGAACAATGTGCATCCCCAAAGTGGTGGAGTTCCTTTCCCATGATGCAATGGGGATAGCCCTGACTGTGATCGCTGTAGTGGGCGCCTGTCTGACCGTGTCCGTCCTGGCAGTCTTCCTCCATCACAGGACCACTCCCATCGTCCGTGTCAACAACTCTGAGCTGAGTTTCTTTATCCTTCTCTCCCTGACTCTGTGCTTCCTGTGTGCGCTGATGTTCATCGGGGAGCCCACCTCCTGGTCCTGCATGTTGCGCCACACCGCCTTCAGCATCACCTTCTCCCTCTGCATCTCCTGCATCCTGGGCAAGACTCTGGTGGTCCTGGCAGCCTTCACTGCCGCCAGGCCTGGGAACAACATTATGAAGTGGCTGGGGCCCAAACAGCAGAGGGTCATCATATTCTCCTGTACCCTGGTTCAGGTGCTGATCTGTGCTGCCTGGCTCATGGCTGCCCCTCCCTACCCCTACAGAAATATCCAGGACCAACGGTCTAAGATCATTCTGGAGTGCAGTGTGGGCTCCCAACTGGCCTTCTGGTGCGTTCTCGGATACATCGGCCTCTTGGCCTGTCTGTGCTTCATCCTGGCTTTTCTGGCCAGGAAACTTCCAGGCAACTTTAATGAGGCCAAGTTCATCACCTTCAGCATGCTGATCTTCTGTGCCGTGTGGATCTCCTTCATCCCTGCCTACGTCAGCTCTCCTGGGAAGTACACAGTGGCTGTAGAGATCTTTGCCATCCTAGCCTCCAGCTTTGGGCTGCTGTTCTGTCTGTTTGCTCCAAAGTGTTACATCATCCTCCTGAAGCCAGAGAAGAACACTAAACAACATCTCATGGGGAATAAAAAGTAGTGAATGAGTAATACAAAATGTATTTTTCCTTATGTATGTGCTTTTGTTACTTAAAATGTACAGTTTATCCCATATAGGCTACAATCTACACTGAGTAAACAAAACATTAATAACAACACCTGATCTTTCCATGGCATAGACTAACCAGCTGAATACAGGTAAAAGCTAAGATCCGTATTGTTGTCACTTGATACATCCACTTCAATCTGTGTAGATGAAGGAGAGGAGACAGGTTAAGGAGAGGAGACAGGTTAAGGAGAGGAGAGGAGACAGGTTAAGGAGAGGAGAGGAGACAGGTTAAGGTGAGGAGAGGAGACAGGTTAAAGAAGGTTTTTTAAGCCTTGAGACGATTGAGACATGGATTGTGTATGAACGATTAGTGGAATCTCTGTGGGTAGCTGGACAGGTAGGATGACTGACAGTGAATGTGAACAGGTGGCCACAGGTCAGGTGACAGAGGATGAGGCAGGAATTCCTTTAACCATGAAGTAGTATATTTACTGGGTAGTCTGTGCTGCATAACAAAGGAAACAGAATAACATGTATCCAATCGAATTCATAGCATGTATCCAATCAAATTCATAATCACAAAGATCAAATCATAACAATCATTCATTCTTAACATAATTAGGTCATTCAGTTCAATAGGAAATCAACAGGAATCATCCTTGAGGCATTTAGGCTCATAACTATTCATCATAATCATGAGAAGACTAATACAAATAATTCAATCAGTGATCAGTTATTCAATATATAATCCCCATCAGTTTGATATCAGAATTGATCAGTTCAGCAAACAATGACGTTTCATATTTCACCCTTTCAAGTTTGTCTTCATATGTACATGTAATTTCAATGCATATTACCATATCGATGGCATAATTGGCCTGTGATGATCTGTAGGGCCGTGATCATTGACCATTTACATTACACAATAGGTTTGAAGCGCGCTCTCCAAGCCGCGCTCCGCGGTAGTAACTATGAACAATAATTGATGGCCCGCTCTCCCGATCGCAACAGATAGTTCAGATGAAAGGTTCAGATGAAAGGTAACAGATTCGGTGGAGTTACGTGGATTCATGGACGCACAGAACTTTTGGATTAGATGTAGTTAACCTGTTGAGGACGGACGTTCCGCTAGCGGAACCCCGTTCCTTCTGCGGAACCCCTAGCCAACAGCCAATGTCATCGCACGGCGCGAAATACAAAACCAACTAAAATTCCACAATTCAATTTTCTCAAACAATCCACTATTTTACACCATTTTAAAGATAAGACTCTCGTTAATCTAACCACATTGTCCGATTTCAAAAAGGCTTTACAGCGATAGCAAAACATTAGATTATGTTAGGAGAGTGGATAGACACAAATAATCACACAGCCATTTTCCAAGCAAGCATATATGTCACATAAACCCAAACCACAGCTAAATGCAGCACTAACCTTTGATGATCTTCATCAGAAGACACTCCTAGTGTCACGTCCTGACCAGTATAGAGGATTATTTGTATTATTTGGTCAGGGCGTGGCAGAGGTATGTTTGTTTTGTATGGTGGTTTTTTTTGTGTATAGCTTAGAGGGGTGTGTTATTTATGTGTTCCGGGGTTTTGTGGTGTATGTTTTAGTATGAGTAGGTTCTAGATTAAGTTTTCTATGTGCAGGTTTGGTTGCTGGACTCTCAATTGGAGGCAGGTGTTTCTAGTTGCCTCTGATTGGGAGTCCTATAAGTAGGTGTGTGTTTTGTTTGTCACTTGTGGGTAGTTGTTTGTTAGCACTGCTTTTGTTTAGCCTGCCACACTGTTCCTGTCGTGAGTTTTGTTTATTGTTTTTTTCCTCGTGTTCTCATTTAAAATAAAAGATGATGAGCACGCAATCCGCTGCATATTGGTCCACTTTGTCCGACAGCGATTTCAACATATCTTCAGACGAAGAGGAATGTGACACCTAGGACATTATGTTATACAATACATGCATGTTTTGTTCAATCAAGTTCATATTTATATCAAAAAACAGCTTTTTACATTAGCATGTGATGTTCAGAACTAGCACACCCACCGAAAACTTCCGGTGAATTGACTAAATTACTCATGATAAACGTTGACAAAATACATAACAATTATTTTAAGAATTATAGATACAGAACTCCTTTATGCAATCGCTATGTCCGATTTTAAAATAGCTTTTTTGCAACATTCTGAGTACATAGCTCGGCCATCCCGGCTAGCTATTTTGACATCCGCCAACTTCGAGGTCACCTAAACTCAGAATTACTATTAGAAAAATTGGATTACCTTTGCTGTCCTTTGTCAAAATGTACTCCCAGGACTTCTACTTCAACAACAAATGTTGTTTTGGTTCCAAATAATCCATAGTTATATCCAAATAGCTCCGTTTTGTTCGTGTGTTCAGGTCACTATCCGAAGGGTAACGCGCGAGCGCATTTCGTGACAAGAAATTTCAAAATATTCCATTGCCGTACATAGAAGCATGTCAAACGCTGTTTAAAATACATTTTTTATGCTATTTTTCTCGTAAAATATTGATAATATTCCAACCGGGCAACGTTGTATTCATTCAAAGAGAGAAAGAAAAACATGGCGAGTTCTCGTGACCGCGCATCTCCAGTCTCACTGTCCCCAGGCTGACCACTTACAAACTCTGCTCCTATACTTTGCCCAGAGACAGCAGACACCCCATTCCACTTTCTGGCGGCTTTAGAGAGCCAATGGAAGCCTTAGAAAGTGTCACGTTACAGCACAGATGCTGTAATTTCGATAGAGATGTAACAGAAGGACAACAAATTGTCAGACAGGGCACTTCCTGCATGGAATCTTCTCAGGTTTTGGCCTGCCATATGAGTTCTGTTATACTCACAGACACTATTCAAAGAGTTTTAGAACCTTTAGAGTGTTTTCTATCCAAATCTTTCTGGGCAGGAGTAGTAACCAGATTAAATCGGGTACGTTTTTTATCCGGCCGTGAAAATACTGCCCCCTATCCCAAAAGTTAATGGGTAAAAAAAAAACTTTGCGGGAATTACTGTATAGAGCCAGCGTGCCAAGAGTACTAGACTGTAAGGGAAATACTGTTTAGAGCCAGCATGCCAAGAGGACTAGACTAAGTGAAATTCTGTTTAGAGCTTGTGTGCCAAGAGGACAAGACTGTAAGAGAAATACTGTTTAGAGCTAGTGTGCCAAGAGGACTAGACTGCAAGTGCCAAGAGGACTATAAAGCCTGGTCTCAACCTGGTGTTACCCCGTCATCCCTTTCTTAGTGTTCCTCTCTGGTCTCAGCCTGGTGTTACCCCATCATCCCTTTTTTAGTATTCCTCTCTGGTCTCACTAAGAAGATGTAACATTTAGGTGCAAAGATGCACAGCAGCAGACTAGAGGACTAGATGATAAAACTAGAGGATAAGATGGTGAATATCTCCACAGCTACAGTGTACTTCCCAGGAGAGCTGACGTAGGCAGGGACAAAGGAGATCCACACTGCACAGAAGAACAGCATGTTGAAGGGGGATGAGCTTGGCCTCGTCGAAGGTGTCAGGGAGGTGTTTGCATCCCAGGAAGGCTAGGAGAAGACAGACCGAGGCCAGCAGGTTGACGTAGCCCAGTACCAGTTAGAACCCCGGGGACCAGGGCTCCTTTACACTCCAGCACCACCATGCTGGTCAGACCCTGGTACGAAGAGTTCCTGAACGGGATGGAGAGAGCCGTGGAAGCCAGTAAACACAGAGACACACCTAGGGGAAGTAGTGGAACAATAAGCATCATATGGTTGGCAATCATGACTGTCTGCAAAAGGTTATGTAGTAGAACTAGCTCTACCTGAGGGACGGTGGAGCAGAGCATCAGCACAACAGCTCTACCTGAGGGACGGTGGAGCAGAGCATCAGCACAACAGCTCTACTTGAGGGACGGTGGAGCAGAGCATCAGCACAACAGCTCTACTTGAGGGACGGTGGAGCAGAGCATCAGTTCAACAGCTCTTCCTGAGGGATGGTGGAGCAGAGCATCAGTTCAACAGCTCTACTTGAGGGATGGTGGAGCAGAGCATCAGTTCAACAGCTCTTCCTGAGGGATGGTGTAGCAGAGCATCAGCACAACAGCTCTACTTGAGGGACGGTGGAGCAGAGCATCAGCACAACAGCTCTACCTGAGGGACGGTGGAGCAGAGCATCAGTTCAACAGCTCTACCTGAGGGACGGTGGAGCAGAGCATCAGTTCAACAGCTCTACCTGAGGGACGGTGGAGCAGAGCATAAGTTCAACAGCTCTACCTGAGGGACGGTGGAGCAGAGCATAAGTTCAACAGCTCTACCTGAGGGACGGTGGAGCAGAGCATCAGCACAACAGCTCTACCTGAGGGACGGTGGAGCAGAGCATCAGTTCAACAGCTCTACCTGAGGGACGGTGGAGCAGAGCATCAGTTCAACAGCATCAGTGTCCTCTGCTGGGAAGGTCCAAACAGCTTCATAAGGGCATTGGAGCCTGGTACAGTGGCCCTGAAGGCCAGCAGCACCACAATGGTCTTAAAATGGTCTTAACCAGCACCACGTTGATCCTGTCTGTAACCACTAGAACTCAGGACACCTAGTGCACTCAAAGGAACCCGCATGGGAGGACATGATGCACACACACATTGGCCTATATAAAATGATAATCAAATCATGGTATGACGTGTCACTGTGTGTAGCTGTCTGGTTGCTGATCTCCGCAGCAGCACAGGGCAGGCAGTCGAAGCAGCAGGGAGGCTTTCCTGGATTATGGGCCAATCTGCTGCCAGGGGTGCAGGTAGGCACTGCACAGAGACACTCACCTGGGGAGAGACACAGAGCACAGTGACACACACAGGCCCTCACCTGTGCCTATTGAACACTGCATAGGGGAGAACACTCTGAACCCACAGAAAGGCCCCTAATTTACTTTAGTTCTAGTTAAGTCTTATTTGCGGAAAGTTGAATTCAGATAAGGAAAACAGAATAATAAATGTTGCTTAAATGGAAACATCACCCAATTCGACACCACAACTTCTATTACAACCCACCTGTGATTGCCCTCCTGTCCACATGATTGTGCTGTCTTTCATCTGCAGCTGGTGGCTGAGGGAGGGCAGAGCCATCATAGCTTCCTACCTTCTGTTACTTGATATCTCCACTGCTGACCTTCTGCCAGTTATTAACATCATAGAGGGGAAGGGGCTTCCCATTGGCATCAAACTGATTGCTGAGATTCAGCCTCTTACTGTATGTTGGTGTAAGAGCTGATGGAAAAGAGAGGGCGGTATGCAGTACCAACACTTAACATTGAGGGATGATTAAATATGACTAGAAATAGATTAATAATCTTATTTACACACGCATACACACAACCCCAAACACACATCATTCCTGTCTGTGTAAAATACGTGCTGGTGTTACACTTCTCCTGAGCAATGGTATACGGCAAGTAGCCTAGTGGTTAGAGTGTTGGGCCAGTAACCAAAAGGTTGCTGGATTGAATCTCGGAGCTGCCAAGGTAAAAATCTGTCGTTCTGCCCCTGATCAAAGCAGTTAAAATTTCTTTGGGATAGGCGTACCGCTAGTGCCCGGCCTCGACAACATTCGGTGAAATTGCAGAGCGTGAAATTCAAATTACAAAATCGTAATATTAAACATTCATGAAAATACAAGTGTCATACATCATTTAAAAGCTTAACTTCTTGTTAATCCAGGTCAGATTTCAAAAAGTCTTTACAGCGAAATCACACCATGCGATTATCTGAGGACAGCGCCCCGCACACAAAAGCATGACATACATTTTCCAACCAAGCAGAGGCGTTAAGAAAGTCAGAAATAGCGATAAATTAAATCACTTACCTTTATAGATCTTCATCTGGTTGCAATCACAACGGCCCCAGCTATATTACAAATGGTCCTTTTGTTTGATAAAGTCCATCTTTTGCCCTCACCGGAAAGAGCTACAAACACTACAGCCAAAATGGGAACCGCTTACAAAAACTACAAATTCTAGCTAATTTTTCAAAAAACAAGCCTGAAACTCTTTCTAAAGACTATTGACATCTAGTGGAAGCCCTAGGAACTGCAATCTGGGAGGTATTCATTTTATATTCCCATTGACAGCCATTGTAATCAGTGGTGAGCTGAAAAAAGAAATTCTGAATGGATTGTCCTTGGGTTTTCGCCTGCCATATCAGTTTTGTTATACTCCCAGACAGTATTTTAACAGTTTTGGAAACTTAGAGTGTTTACTATCCAATACTACCAATTATATGCATATCCTAGCATTCTGGGCCTGAGTAACAGGCAGTTTACTTTGGGCACCTCATTCATCCAAACTCCCCCTATCCCGAATAATTAAACCCACTGTTCCCCGGTAGGCCATCATTATCAATAAGAATTTGTTCTTAACTGACTTGCTTAGTTAAATAAAGGTTACATACACATTATGGGAGATCCTGATCTGAGCCGCATCATAGTAACTGCTCTGTGATCCTCTGAAACAGTACAGATAGGAGTTAACCCAGGACCTTTAGACCCAACACCATCTCCAATGCCCGCCCCAATATCCATCTTGTAGTCAAACAGTTCCTCCCAGAACATATTGATGAACTCTGACCCCTGTGTGGGCGAGGGCCTGACCTTCAGCAGGAAGTCCCCCAGGCCAGGGATACTGACTCCAGGGAAGGAGAAGCCCAGGGTGCCCTGTAGCAGCGAGTGAAACTGGGGGGAGGTGAGCAGGCTGGCCGCATCCCTATCACGTTCCTCGCTGCCAGCTGAGGATGAGGAATTTAACAATTGGAATTGTTTGTTGCTTATCCACATTCACATTTTATTTAATTTTTTTACAATAAAAGTTGAAGAAAGGAAAAATAAATAATGAAGTATAGCCCTAACACAATATTATTATTTTAAAGGGGAGAACTCACCTCAGAGAGAAAGCCCAGCATCTGGCCCTCTGTAGCGAACCACCACATGAGCCTTGAGCTCTGGAGGGCCATGGCACGTAGCCCAACTGGGGAGGGAAAATTGGGGATGATGAGTTGGAGCGCCAGGCAGCCTACCTGGTCCTTCAGCTGCTGTGTAAAGGCCTGGATGACATAGTGACTTTAATCGTCCGGGATTCCCAGCATGCCAACCTGCGCCAGCCGAAGTGGCTCACCAACTGGACTAAACCTCGGACATAGGAGGAGATAAATAAGTGAAGGTTTTGACTGAGGACATGGCATACAGTTGCAAGAAGTATGTGAACCCTTTGGAATTACCTGTCCTTCTGCAGAACTGTTTCATAACATTTGATCTGATCTTCATCTAAGCCACAGCAGTAGACAAACACAGTCTTCTTAAACTAATAACACACAAACAATTATAGTTTTTCATGTTTTTATTGAACACGCCATGTAAACATTCACAGTGCAGGATGGGAAAAGTATGTGAACCCTTTGATTTAATAACTGGTTGACCCTCCTTTTTGCAGCAATAACCTCAATCAAACATTTTCTGTAGTTGCGGATCAGACCTGCACAATGGTCAGGAGGAATTTTGGACCATTCCTCTTTACAAAACTGTTTCATTTCAGCAAATTCTTGGGATGTCTGGTGTGAACTGCTCTCTTGAGGTCATGCCACAGCATCTCAATCGGGTTGAGGTCAGGACTCTGACTGGTCCACTCCAGAAGGTGTGTTTTCTTCTGTTGAAGCCATTCTGTTGTTGATTTACTTCTGTGTTTTGGGTCGTTGTCCTGTTGCATCACTCAACTTCTGTTGAGCTTTAATTGGTGGACAGATAGCCTTTCCTGCAAAATGTCTTGATAAACTTGGGATTTCATTTTTCTGTCAAAGATAGAAAGCTGTCCAGGCCCTGAGGCAGGAAAGCAGCCCGAAACCATGATGCTCCCTCCATGATACTTTACAATGGAGATGAGGTTTTGATGTTGGTGTACTGTCCCTTTTTTTCCACACAAAGTGTTATGTGTTCCTTCCAAAAAACTCAACTTTAGTTTAATCTGTTCACAGAATATTTTGCCATTAGCGCTGTGGAACATCCAGGTTCTCTTTTGCGAACTTCAGAAGGCAATGTTTTTTTTGGACATTAGTGGCTTCTTCCGTGGTGTCCTCCCATGAACACCATTCTTGTTTAGTGTTTTAAGATATCATAGACTCGTAAACAGAGATGTTAGCTTGTTCCAGAGATTTCTGTAAGTCTGTAGCTGACACTGGACATTCCTTTAGCCAATAGTGGAGAGCAAGAGAGAGTCCTCTCCTGCTTAATTTACAACCGAGTGTGAGCTGTCAACCCGGTAGTTCCCTTCGCCCCCTGCGGATAGAGAAGGTCTGCTTATTGTCAGCCAAAGCTGATCTGACCCATTGTGATCCTCACAGGACAGTCATGACACTGTGGTTGTGTTCATGAAAAGAGTAAATGTAGTGGGCAGGCTGATTGCTAGTGGAATATTTGTAAGGGATGTGTTTGTACCAATTTCTCCTCTTTCGTCTCTATCGACAAGGGTTGTAGTTGCGGATCTGCCTCCGTTTATTACGGATGATCCGGAAAGAGCTAAGTTGTTTTGGTGAATTTGCTAGTGGTCTTGATTTACTGTCAGCTGGTTTTCAGGCAGATGCTGTCGTGGAAATACTTCTTAAATATCTCTGAGACACTGGGGCTTGTGAAATCAAAATAGACTTTATTACAAAGTAACAAGCACAGTTGGTCCATGGAGCAACTGCCGGTCCCAGACTCGGAGATCTCTTTTTATACAGTCAAAACTGTTCGCTGCTCTGGCACCCCTATGGTGGAACAAGCACCCTCACGACGCCAGGACAGCGGAGTCAATCACCACCTTCCGGAGACACCTGAGACCCCACCTCTTTAAAGTGCAAAAGGGAAAATAAATAAACATGAATATGTGGTGTGGTATTTGTTTTTTACTGGTTTCACTTTTTGTGTAGCAACAGTTCACATATCGTGTTTCTCTGACACTCTCACATCTCATCTCCTACATGCGACTCTGCCCCCCTCCCCCCCTGCCTCCCCTACCAGCCAACCCCTGCCACCCCTCCCCTTGCAATCCCTCCCCCCTGCCTCGCCTCCTCCCCCCAACTCCCTCCCCCTTAAATCCCTCCCTCTGCCTCCCCCCTGCCACTCCTCTCCCTGCCTTATACTGTCAACCTCCACTGACACTATAAAAGAGAGGGAGAGAGAGTAAGCAAGAGAGAGGGGGAGAGACAGAGTACAGCTATGAGGGTCAGGCAATATATTAACCTTTACCTATCTATAATCATGATTCTGAACTCCTCATCTCTGAGCCTTCTATTGAACGACTCCTCTGCCTCATCCTCTTCCTTGTCCTGTCGTCTGCGGGAGCAGTTCAGTCTGAATGGGATGTACCAGAAGGGTGATGTGATTCTGGGAGGTCTGTTTGAGGTCCACTACTTCACTGTGTTCCCTGAGCTATCTTTCAATTCAGAACCCCAGCAGCTCTACTGTGAGGGGTGAGTATTCATCTACTGGACTGAACTGAACTGGACTGGACTGGATGTGTGTCTGCAACTCTCCTATAAAGGACAGAGAGACATCCCTACTATAAGAAGCCTCACTATGATCAGTGTTAACCAACCCTGGTCCCGGAGACCTACTGGGTTCGTGTTACATTGGTGAATAGTACATTAATTAATTGTGAATAGTACATTGCAGTATCAAAAAATCTGGGAATTAATTGTGTGCATTCCATTGTTTTCAATCCTTATTCCTGTTTTCTAAGCACATATCCCTTTAAGATAAAGCTATTTTATTATCTATCCTTGACAAAAGTAATTTGTTTTCTTCTCCCAACGCCTTAAGACAACAATCTCTCACACACACCCCTTAAGAGGTGCACAGGGTTCAACACCTCTAGAGTGATTTAAAACATTTACAAATTGATTGAATGTTCCTTTTCAGTTTTACCAGTCGGGGTTTCAAGCAGGCCCAGACTATGGCGTTTGCTGTAGATGAGATCAACAGAAACCCTGACCTTCTGCCCAACATCAAGCTTGGATACCAGCTCTATGACAACTGCCTGAAGCTGGGAGTATCGCTCCGTGCTGCAATGTCATTGGCCAGTGGGACAGAGGAAGAGTTCCTATTGGATGAGACTTGTTCTGGGTCACCCCCGGTGCTAGGGATTGTGGGAGACCCAGGGTCCACACACTCCATTGCCATCTCCAGTGTCCTAGGGCTGTTCCGGGTTCCCATGGTAAATCAGAAAGAATAGAAAGATGACAACATTATTGGAAATGTCCTTCTTGTATTCCAAATCCCCACTTTGAGTGAGAAACAGCATGTTTAGGTCTTAAATGTGTCCAGGCATGAAACTTTTCTATTTCATTAATTCAATGAAGAAAAAAAAAATAATCATTGTATATTTCTCTCCCTCAGGTGAGTCACTTCTCCACATGTTCCTGTCTGAGCAACCGGGGAAAGTACCCATCCTTCTTCAGAACCATCCCCAGTGACGCCTTCCAGGTCTGTCACTAAGAAGGCTACAATGACATGATTACACAGTGAACCGTCAGTTGCCATGTGTACTCACTATACCCTTTATACTGTATAACAACATTACAGTTAAATAAAAGGTTCAATAACAAAAAAAAAGCTTAGATTAGGTTAAATAAAAGGTGACAAAAATAATGTATTTCATTTATGTTGATCTCTCTATACTCTCCAGTCTGTAATAACATCAGTAATGTCTAATCCCTGTTGATGTGATCTCAGGTGCGAGCCATGATCCAGATCTTACATCGGTTGGGTTGGACCTGGGTGGGCCTGGTGTTCAGTGATGATGACTACGGATTTCATGCTGCCCGGTCTTTCCACTCAAGCCTGGCCGAGTCAAGGGGCTGTGTGGCCTATTCCCAGGTCCTGCCCAAAGACAACCGCCCCACAGAGCTGCAGAGGATTGTGGGAGAGATGAAGAGCTCCACTGCTCGTGTGGTGGTGGTGTTCTCCAATGAGGCCTACCTGCTCCCTCTGATGGACGAGGTTCAGAGATGATTTTATCTTGACACTTCATCTAAAACAACACTTACAATACATTCAGATTTTAGTATCAGAGGCTCTAATCCAGAGAGATTTACACTTCATAATAATAATATTAGTAATACCATTTAGCAGATGCTTTTATCTAAAGTGACTTACAGTCAGTGATGTGTGCATATATTTTATGTATGGGTAACCCTGGACAGTTAGTGCATCCATCCTAAGATATCTAGGTGGGACAACCACATATCACAGTCATAGTAAGTACGTTATTTCCTCAAATACATTCTACAGACATTATTACAGCCATAACAGCTGTAGGATGTTACCCCTCTCACAAACAACAGTGTGTAAAAGTGTTACAGCATATTACCATTGTGGTGTTCTAAAAACCAAGATTATAAAATATAAAACCCGTTTTACAAGGTGGTGGTGCAGAATGTGAAGGGTCTCCAGTGGATCGCCAGTGAAGCCTGGACCTCCTCCACTGTGTTTCACACCCCCCGTCTCATGCCCTACCTGGGGGGTACTCTGGGTATCGCCATCCGTCGTGGAGAGATACCCGGCCTAAGGGACTACCTGCTTAACGTCCGCCCTAACGACCAACCTGCCAATAACCCTGGAAACAATATGGTGAAGTATTTTTCTGTCTTTTAACTCTAACCATATATTTAATTACTTTATACATTATGTTTAAAACATTTAAAAGGCTACTTTGCCTATAAATACTACAATACAGAAGAAAAAAATGAGTTTTCCTCTATAACATTTCCTTCTCTGTTCTGGTAAGGTGAGACAGTTCTGGGAGGCTGTGTTTGGGTGCAGGTTGGAGCCCCCAGCAGGTTGGGTGGAGGCTGGGGGTGATGTATGTACAGGTCAGGAGGACCTGAGGGATGTGGAGACTAACTATGGGGACGTGTCTGAGCTCAGGCCGGAATATAACGTGTATAAGGCAGTGTACGCCCTGGCCCATGCCCTGCATGACCTATTGCAATGTGTGCCAGGGAGAGGACCGTTCAGTGGGCACCGCTGTGCCAGCCTACAGAGACTGGAGCCCTGGCAGGTGGGATACATTCACACACACAAACAGATGCAGACATACACTTTGACAAATGTTTACTTATGTTTACTGTTTTCTTAGTCAAGGTCCCCAGACTACATACTATCTTTTGGATTCATAATCTCTTCCATTTGCTCTCTTCCCTCTGTTCCCTCCATCTCCCTCCTCTGACCAGCTGGTCCATTACCTGGAGAGGGTTAACTTCACCACAGAATTTGGCGATCGCGTTTCTTTCGATGACAACGGGGACGCCCTGGCTATCTATGACATCATGAACTGGGCGTGGCTCCAGGACGGGAGCGTGCAGGTAGAGAATGTGGGTGTGATTGACGAATCAGCCCCCGCAGGACAAGAGCTCACTCTGGACGTGGACAGAATTTTCTGGAACTTTGAGTCAAAAAAGGTTATTTGTAAAGTTATACAGTAATATAGCATATTTCACTACTGCAACAGAAACAGTGTAAACTTATACCAGTGGAGGGCAAAGAAGCATTAAATATCAGTGTGTAAATGTGGGAGTATAAATATGGTCATATGAAAGTCTGGTATTCTCCCTCCTAGGCTGTCGTTGTAAATAATAATTTGTTCTTTAACTGACTTGCCTATGAAAATAAAGGATGAATTCCCCGTCGCCTTCGTCCTTATAGCCCCCACGATCAGTGTGCAGTGAGAGCTGTCCCCCAGGCACCCGTGTAGCCAGGAAGAAGGGGGAGCCTGTCTGCTGCTTCGACTGCATCTCCTGTGCTGAGGGAGAGGTCAGCAACACCACAGGTCAGTGAAATTAATGTCATTTAAAGAATTTGAGGGTGGTTTGGGGCTGTAGAAAAGGTTTTCCACATATTCTTTGTCTGTCTTTCTGTCAGACTCGGCAGAGTGCTTGAGATGTCCAGAGGACTTCTGGTCCAGCCCGGAGCGTGATCTCTGCATCCCTAAGGGGGTTGAGTTCCTCTCCTACCAGGAATCACTGGGCATCTCCTTGATGACTGCCTCGTTGCTAGGAGCCCTCATCTGTGCAGTAGTCCTCGGAATCTTCACCCGCTACAGGAACACGCCTGTTGTCAAGGCCAACAACTCTGAGCTGAGCTTCCTGCTTCTGCTGTCACTCAAACTCTGCTTCCTGTGCTCGCTGCTGTTCATTGGCCGGCCCCGGCTGTGGACATGTCAGCTAAGGCATGCAGCATTTGGTATCAGCTTTGTTCTCTGTGTCTCCTGTGTACTGGTGAAGACAATGGTGGTACTGGCTGTGTTTAGGACCTCTAAGCCTGGGGGCAATGCAAGCCTGAAGTGGTTTGGTGCAGTGCAGCAGAGGGGAACAGTCCTGGTTCTCACCTCATTCCAGGCTGCTATCTGTACAGCCTGGCTGGTTTCAGCCTCTCCAACTCCACACAAAAACACGCGCTACCATATTGATAAGATTGTATATGAGTGTGTGGTGGGGTCGGTAGCAGGGTTCGGAGCGTTATTAGGCTACATCGGAATTCTGGCGTTCCTTAGCTTCCTCTTGGCTTTCCTGGCTAGGAATCTTCCAGACAACTTCAACGAGGCCAAGTTCATCACCTTCAGCATGCTGATCTTCTGTGCTGTGTGGATCTCCTTCGTCCCTGCCTACATCAGCTCCCCTGGGAGGTACGCAGACGCTGTGGAGATATTTGCCATCTTAGCTTCCAGCTTTAGCCTCCTGGTGGCTCTGTTCGGCCCAAAGTGTTACATCATCCTGCTGAGGCCAGAGAGGAACACCAAGAAGGCTCTGATGGGCCGGGCCACAACCAAGACATAGGGAGAATCTTCATTCCATTTCCATTATACCTCACGTCCTCTCTCCTCGCCTTCTTCTCAAAACACATTAGATAAGAAGGTTTGGAAGGGCGGGATATCTAACCTTCTCATTTATTGGGTTTTGAAAAGGAGACCGAGGAGAGAGGACACGAGGAATCACGTAAATGAAATTGAGATCCTCCCATAGGCTCAATACCAAAACAACAGTTTACAGTTGATTCCTCTCCTCGTCTTCTTCATGTCCTCTGCGCTGATCTGAAATATGAACACTAGGTGGAGGTACAATGCCTGCTAGGGATTTGCTTCACACTCTTTCAATGCAAAGAAAGGAAAGGAGACATGTGTAGTAACAGAGTATGATGGTCTCAAATAGTTTTTAGTACCTCCTTTTAGTTTCCACTTCTGTTTGTAGTTTGATGGCATTAAATCATATCAAATTAAAGAGATTTAATTGTTATGTTAGTACCCTAGTGATGTGTAGTAGCCTGGAATTGGTTCTAATTATCATGTTCTGTGACAAAATATTAATCACATAATAAATGATTTCTTTCCTTGGGCTTTTAAGTAGGTTTTTGATTTACTTCATTTGTCTATGTGTGTGACTTTAACCTCTATGGGCTAGGTGGGACGCTTGCTCAACAGCCAGTGTAATCCCGTGGCGCGATATTCAAATACCTTAGAAATGCTATTACTTCAATTTCTCAAACATATGACTATTTTACACCATTTTAAAGACAAGACTCTCGTTAATCTAACCACACTGTCCGATTTCAAAAAGGCTTTACAACGAAAGCAAAACATTAGATTATGTCAGCAGAGTACCCAGCCAGAAATAATCAGACACCCATTTTTCAAGCAAGCATATAATGTCACATAAACCCAAACCACAGCTAAATGCAGCACTAACCTTTGATGATCTTCATCAGATGACAATCCTAGGACATTATGTTATACAATACATGCATGTTTTGTTCAATCAAGTTCATATTTATATCAAAAAGCAGCTTTTTACATTAGCATGTGACGTTCAGAACTAGCATACCCACCACAAACTTCCGGTAAATTTACTAAATTACTCACGATAAACGTTCACAAAAAACATAACAATTATTTTAAGAATTATAGATACAGAACTCCTTTATGCACTCGCTATGTCCGATTTTAAAATAGCTTTTCGGTGAAAGCACATTTTGCAATATTCTGAGTAGATAGCCCAGGCCATCACGGGCTAGCTATTTAGACACCCACCAGGTTTAGCCCACACCAAAGTCACATTTACTATAAGAAAAATTTTATTACCTTTGCTGTTCTTTGTCAGAATGCACTCCCAGGACTTCTACTTCAATAACAAATGTTGGTTTGGTTCAAAATAATCCATAGTTATGTTCAAATATCCTCTGTTTTGTTCGTGCGTTCAAGACACTATCCGAAGGGTAAATAAGGGTGACGCGCCCGACGCATTTCGTGAGAAAAAAATTCTAAATATTCCATTACCTTACTTTGAAGCATGTCAACCGCTGTTTAAAATCAATTTTACGCCATTTTTCTCGTAAAAAAACTATAATATTCCGACCGGGAGTCGTTGTTTTAGTTCAAAGACAGAGAAAATAAAAACATGGGGTCGCCTCGTGCACGTGCCTCAGTATCATTGTCCTCTGATAGACCACTTACCAAAGGCGCTAATGTTTTTCAGCCAGGGGCTGCAAAGACATCATTCAGCTTTTTCCCGGGTTCTGAGAGCCTATGGGAGCCATAGGAAGTGTCACGTTACAGCAAATATCCTCAGTTTTCAATAAAGAGAGTCAAGAAGCCAAAGAAATTGTCAAACAGGATATAAAATGTACCCGATTTAATCTGGTTATTACTCCTGCCCAGAAACTAGAATATGCATATAATTATTTTATTTGGATAGAAAACACCCTAAAGTTTCTAAAACTGTATAGCATGTGACGTTCAGAAAAAGAATACCCTCGGCAAACTTCCGGGGAATTTACTAACAATTTACTAAATTACTCACAATAAACGTTCACAAAAAGCATAACAATTATTTTAAGAATTATAGATACATTACTCCTCTATGCACTCGATATGTCCGATTTTATAATAGCTTTAAGGATGAAGCACATTTTGCAATATTCTGAGTAGATAGCCCGGCATCACAGGGCTAGCTATTTAGACACCCGGCAAGTTTAGCCTTCACCAAAATCACATTTCCTATAACAAAAATGGTCTTACCTTTCCTGTTCTTCGTCAGAATGCACTCCCAGGACTTCTACTTCAATAACAAATGTAGGTTTGGTCCCAAATAATCCATAGTTATGTTCCATCAGCGACGTTTTGTTCGTGCGTTCTAGACACTAGCCCAATGGTAAATAACGGTCATGCGCATGGCGCATAACGTGACAAAAGATTTCTAAATATTTCATTACCGTACTTCGAAGCATGTCAACCGCTGTTTAAAATCAATTTTTATGCCATTATTCTCGTAAAAAAGCGATAATATTCCGACCGGGAATCTGCAATTAGGTAAACAGCCGAAGGAAAATACTGCACAGGGTCGAATCGGGCACGCGCCTAATTCCATTGTCCTCTGATGGGCCACTTGGAAAAGGCGATAATGTGTTTCAGCCTGAGGCTGCCTCGTCATCGTTCAGGTTTTTCCCGGGCTCTGAGAGCCTATTGGAGCCGTAGGAAATGTCACGTTACAGCTAAGATCCTGACTCTTCAATAAACAGAAGCAAGAACAACAACACCTTGTCAGACAGGCCAGTTCCTGCATGAAATCTTCTCAGGTTTTTGCCTGCCATAGGAGTTCTGTTATCCTGTTGAGGATCTTATCCCGATCTTATCCCGGTATTGGGATTCATTGTCATGTGACCATGGCGGGGAATTCAAAACTGCAAGAGTAATCATTTCAAAAAATCAAATAATCAACTATTTTCCTCCATTTGAAAGATATATCTCCTAAATCTAACCACGCTGTCCGATTTTCAGAGGCATTACGGAGAATGCATAAAGTTAGGTTATGTGAGGAGAGTACATTGACAATAGCTGCGTGTAATGTTTAGCCAATTCAAAGAAGGGCATCAACAGACAGAAAACTAGCTAGAATTATGCACTTACCTTTGACAATCTGCATCAGATGACACTCATAGGACATTATGTTATACAATACATGCATTTTTAGTTCCATCAAGTTCATATTTATATCCAAAAACAGCATTTACAGTCGCGGTGAAATTCAGAATTTTTTTCGGCTCGAATGCACCCAGTGAATCCAGCATTACAAATCACGGAATTACTATTCGAAAACATTGGTAAATTATAATATTGTCATTCAAAGAATAATATATTATCATCTCGTAATTGCTACCGAATGGCCAGATCTCAAAATAACTTTACTGGGAAATCACATTTTGCATAAACTGGGTACTATGCTAACAACAATAAGCTATATGCTAAGCTAAGCTAAGCTATACCGTTAGCATTAGCATCATCTAATATCGATAATAACATTCTAAATATCCCCTTACCTTTGATTATCTCCATCAGAAGGCGCTGCCAGAGATCCCAGGTCCAGAACAAATGTGGTTTCTTTTGACAAAGTTCATAATTTATGTCCAAATAGTTAGCGTTCAGTAGGCTCCCACAAAATGAGGTGGGCAGTGTAAAGTCACGTCGAAAAGCTAAAGAAAACCTAGTAAATAATCTATTTACGTTTGTTTAAACATGTCAAACGTTGTTTAGCACTAATCTTTTGTTCCATTTTTAACGTGAAACATCAGTAAACATCAGTAATATTTTCACACAACCTATCAAGTGTCTAGAATAAACGATAATGACAAAGGCACTCTTCTCAGATTCATGCGCAGGCGCAAAAAATGAAGTGATGACGTGTCAACTTGTAAGCTTTCTAATTCGGTCTGTATTCATGACAGATGCTTCCAACAACTTTCTAAAGATCGTTGACATCTAGTGGAAGCAGTAGGAGTTGCGAACTGAATCCTTTCTCACTGTGGTATCTTTAAAACAATGACACTAAATAGTACAGTCACAAAATTCTCATTTTTTTTAATCTATTTTTCACAGGTTTTTGCCTGCAATATGAGTTTTGTTATACTTACAGACACCATTCAAACTGTTTTAGAAAATTCAGAGTGTTTTCTATCCGAATGTGTTAATAATATGCATATCCTAGCTTCTGAGTTGGTGTAGGAGGCAGTTAAAAATGGGCACATATTTCTTTCAAAATTCTCAATACTGCCCCCGTGGCCCGTAGAGGTTATACTCACAGACACCATTCAAACAGTTTTAGAAACTTTAGGGTGTTTTCTATCCAAAGCCAATAATAATATGCATATTCTAGTTACTGGGCAGGAGTCGTAACCAGATTAAATCGGGTACGTTTTTTATCCGGATGTGAAAATACTGCCCCCTAGCCCAAAGAAGTTAACATCAAATAGTTTGCAATGACTTTTCTCCCTATAGGAATACATTGCCCCAAAATTCAACCTGAAGCCTATGTGGGTTATGAATGCCTTATGAACCTGTCTTTGATGACAATCCATCGGGCCACTATGAGCTCTACCTGTGACGATTCTAAGCTTCATGTGCCAAACAGAAGTTTTTAGAAACACCCTAAAGGTGTTTTTATATAACCAACCTGCAGATTGTGAAAATCACTGTATTCACCCCTGTGTAAATCAGTCAGTTCTTAACGTAAAGACTTTACACTCAGGATTCTGTAAGAGCATACCCCAATAAGAACATGTGTTTACTTATAGCTTCCTAGAGAAACCGGAAGTTGTAAAAAACACCCTAAAGGTGTTTTGATATAATCAACCTGCAGAATGTGAAAATCACTGAATTCAACTCTGTGTAAATCAGTCAGTTCTTAACATAAAGACTTTAAACTCAGGATTCTGTAAGAGCATACCCCAATAAGAACATGTGTTTACCTATAGCTTCCTGTGCCAACGGGAAGTGCCTTAAAATGGTGTCGAAGTTGCAGTTTCGAAGGGTTAAAAAGTTCAGATCTTTTCAAAACTTCACATGTGTAATTAGGCAACCCTCATGAACTAAAAATCAGTCATTTATCCCATCAGATGTCAAAGAAAAGCTCTCTCACACACACACGCACACACACACACAGACACACACACACACGCACACACACACTAACACACACACAAACACACAGCAAGGATGGAGTGACACAGTGCGGTGCTTAAAGACACACAGAGTCTGCAATGGCATTACCATTATCTCTAGGCTGTGCCGAGTTCAACGAGATGCCCCGCTTGACCGTAGCTCACTCGGTCTGAGCGCAGCGACCATGAGAAAAAGTAGGCCCAAAATGAAGCCTGGTCCTAAATTTCAAGTGCTTTTGGGTGACAGCGGCAGAACAATTAGGGTTAGAACTACAATTCAACCTCAGGAATGTTCCTGAGGTCGTCCCGATATGTGCAAGCCTAACCGTGACCGTGTGGCATTAACCCTTAACAGTGAAAAGAAGGTGTTTAAATCAAACAGTTTGCAATGACTTCTCTCCCTATAGGAATACATTGCCTATTCCCCCTAATTGAACATGAAGCCTATGTGGGTTATGAATGCCTTATGAACCTGTCTTCGATGACAATCCATCAGGCTACTGTGAGGACTACCTGTGTCGATTCTAAGCTTCCTGGAGCAACCGGAAGTTCTTAAAAACACCCTAAAGGTGTTTGATATAGCCAACCTGCAGATTGTGAAAATCACTCAATTCAACCCTGTGTAAATCAGTCAATTCTTAACGTAAAAACTTAAAACTCAGGATTCTGTGAAAGCCTACCCCAACGACAACATGTGTCGATTATAAGCTTCCTGTGCCAACCGGAAGTGCCTTAAATTGGGGTCAGAGTAGCTGTTTTGAAGGGTTAAAAAAGTCACATATTTCCAAAACTTCATATGTGCGACTAGGCAACCCTCATGAACTGTAAATCAGTCATTTATCCCATCAGATGTCAAAGAAAAGCTCTTACACACATCCTAAAGATTGATTCTTTACATCGTTTGACATGTTTCTACAAACTGTAATGACATTTTTGAGTTTTCGTCTGATATGCGCGTCCTGAATTTGGATTTATAAACTGAAGGAGCGAACAAAAAGGAGGTATTTGGACATAATGGATGGACTTTATTGAAAAAACAAACATTTATTGTTGACCTGGGATACCTGGGAGTGCATTCTGATGAAGATCATCAAAAGTAAGTGAATATTTATAATGCTATTTCTGACTATTGTTGACTCCAACATGGCGGATATATTGTATGGCATGTTTTTGTGTCTGAGCGCCGTACTCAGATTATTGCTTTTTCGGTAAAGCTTTTTTGAAATCTGACACAGCGGTTGCATTAAGAAGAAGTTTATCTAAAGTTCCATGTATAACACTTGTATTTTCATGAACATTTATGATGAGTATTTCTGTAAATTGATGTGGCTCCCTGTAAAATCACCGGATGTTTTTGGAGGCAAAAGTTAGCTGAACATAAAGCGCCAATGTAAACTGAGATTTTTGGATATAAATATGAACTTTATCGAACAAAACATACATGTATTGGGTAACATGAAGTCATATGAGTGTCATCTGATGAAGATCATTAAAGGTTAGTGATTAAATTTCCCTCTATTTCTGCTTTTTGTGACTCCTCTCTTTGGCTGGAAAATGGCTGTGTTTTTGTGAGTAGGTGCTTACCTAACATAATCATATTGTTTGCTTTCGCCGTAAAGCCTTTTTTAAATCAGACACTGTGGCTGGATTAACCTGTTGGGGCAAGGGGCAGTATTTTTACGGCTGGATAAAAAACGTACCCGATTTAATCTGGTTACTACTCCTGCCCAGTAACTAGAATATGCATATAATTATATAATTATGCAAGACTCTCGTTAACCTCTACGGGCTAGGGGGCAGCATTGAGAATTTTGGAAAAAATATGTGCCCATTTTAACTGCCTCCTACACCAACTCAGAAGCTAGAATATGCATATTATTGTTCAGGTTTGGATAGAAAACACCCTAAAGTTTCTAAAACTGTTTGAATGGTGTCTGTGAGTATAACAGAACTCATTTGGCAGGCCAAAACCTGAGAAGATTCTGTACAGGAAGTGGCCTGTCTGACCATTTCTTGCCCTCCTTGATCATCTCTAACAAAAACAGGGGATCTCTGGCATGACGTAACACTTCCTACGGCTCCCATAGGCTCTCAGAAGCCGAGAAAAAGCTGAATGACGTAATTCAAGGCCCAGGCTGAAACACACTAGCGCGTTTGGCAAGTGCTCTATCAGAGGGCCATCAGACTGAGGCTCGTGCATGAGGGGATAGCATGCTTTTACTTTCACTCTCTTTGTAATAATAAACGATTTCCCGGTCGGAATATTATCGCTTTTTTACGAGAAAAATGGCATAAAAATTGATTTTAACCTCTATGGGACCGGCGGGACGAATTCGTCCCACCTACGTAACAGCCAGTTGAATCCTGTGGCGCGATTTTCATAACGTTTGAAATGCTATTACTTCAATTTCTCAAACATATGACTATTTTACAGCTATTTAAAGACAAGACTCTCGTTCATCGAACCACACTGTCCGATTTCAATGGCACACTTGACTCAGTAATCCACCGGTTTCCCTCATTCAAAATGCATACAAATGAATCCCAAAGGTTACCAATAAACTTCATCCAAACAAGTCAAACAACATTTCTAATCAACCCTCAGGTACTCTAACATGTAAATAAACAATCAAATTTAAGACGGAGAATAGTATGTTCATTACCGGAGATAAATAACGAAGTGCGCTCCCTCACCGATGTGTGCCACAACTACAGACAAAATGGGAGCCACTTAGAAAAACTACAAACTCTAGCTCATTTTTCAATAAACAAGCATTTAACTCTTTCTAAAGACTGTTGACATCTACTGGAAGCCCTAGGGACTGCAATCTGGGAGGTATTCCTTTGATATTCCCACTGACAGCCAATCTATGAGTGGTGAGCTCAAAAAATTAAATTCCCGGATGGATTCTCCTCGGGTTTTTGCCTTATCAGTTCTGCAATACTCACAGACATTATTTTAACAGTTTTGGAAACTTCAGAGTGTTTTCTATCCAATTATATGCATATCCTAGCTTCTGGGCCTGAGTAACAGGCAGTTTACTTTGGGTACGTCAGTCATCCGAAATACCGAATACTGCCACCGGCCCACAAGAAGTTAATGGTCATGAACCTATGGTGTAAGGAAAAAAAGAACCAACCATTTATCTAACGTAATTTACGAGAAATAATTAAATGTCCGTTGATTGATGGTTAAATCATTTATTTTTTTTAAGTTATGGACAGCTGCAGCGTGTTCAGACGAATCCGTTAAGGCAGATTTCAGAGCTCTACGTGATTTCTTTGATTTTATGTGATTTTCTGAACTCACACACACACACAGTCAATGGGGAGTGACACAGTGTGAGGCTTACAGACACACAGAGCCTGCAATCAAATCAAATCAAAGTTTATTTGTCACGTGCGCCGAATACAACAGGTGTTGTATTTCACCTTACTGTGAAATCCTTACTTACAGGCTCTAACCAATAGTGCAAAAAAGGTGTTAGGTGAACAATAGGTATGTAAAGAAATAAAACAACAGTAAAAAGAAGTGAAAAATAACAATAGCGAGGCTATAAAAGTAGCGAGGCTACATACAGACACCGGTTAATCAGGCTGATTGAGGTAGTGTGTACATGAAGATATGGTTAATGTGACTATGCATATTTGATGAACAGAGGGTAGCAGTAGCGTAAATGAGGGGTTGGCGGGTGGTGGGGCACAATGCAGATAGCCCATTTAGCCAATGTGCGGGAGCACTGGTTGGTCGGGCCAATTGTGGTAGTATGTACATGAATGTATAGTAAAGTGACTATGCATATATGATAAAAACTGTTGAGAAGCCTTTTTGTCATAGACTTGGCACTCCGGTACCGCTTGCCATGCGGTAGTAGAGAGAACAGTCAACAACTGGGGTGGCTGGGGTCTTTCACAATTTTTAGGGCCTTCCTCTGACACCGCCTGGTGTAGAGGTCCTGGATGGCAGGCAGCTTAGCCCCAGTGATGTTCTGGGCCGTACGCACTACCCTCTGTAGTGCCTTGCGGTCGGAGGCCGAGCAATTGCGTACCAGTCAGTGATGCAACCAGTCAGGATGCACTTGATGTTGCAGCTGTAGAACCTTTTGAGGATCTCAGGACCCATGTCAAATATTTTTTGTTTCCTGAGGGGGAATAGGCTTTATCGTGCCCTCTTCACAACTGTCTTGATGTGTTTGGACCATTCTAGGTTGTTGTTGATGTGGACACCAAGGAACTTGAAGCTCTCAACCTGCTCCACTACAGCCCTGTGTCGATGAGAATGGGGGAGTGCTCGGTCCTCCTTTTCCTGTAGTCCACAATCATCTCCTTAGTCTAGGTTACATTTACATTTTAGTCATTTATTACATTTTTAAATACTGCCCCCCCTGTGGGAATCAAACCCACAACCCTGGCGTTGCAAGCGCCATGCTCTACCAACTGAGCTACAGTGGGACTACGTTGAGGGATAGGTTATTATTATGGCACCACCCGGCCAGGTCTCTGACTACCTCCCTATAGGCTGTCTCGTTGTTGTCGGTGATCAGGCCTACCACTGTTGTGTCATCTGCAAACTTAATGATGGTGTTGGAGTCATGCCTGGCCATGCAGTCGTGGGTGAACAGGGAGTACAGGAGGGGACTGAGCACGCACCCCTGGGGAACTCCAGTGTTGAGGAAGTGTTGCTACCTACTCTCACCACCCTCACCACCTGGGGGTGGCCCGTCAGGAAGTCCAGGATCATGTTGCAGAGGGAGGTGTTTAGTCCCAGGATACTTAGCTTAGTGATGAGCTTTGAGGGTACAATGGTGTTGAACGCTGAGCTGTAGTCAATGAATAGCATTCTCACATAAGTGTTCCTTTTGTCCAGCTGGGAAAGGGCAGTGTGGAGTGCAATAGAGATTGCATCATCTGTGGATCTGTTTGGGCGGTATACAAATTGGAGTGGGTCTATGATTTCTGGGATAATGGTGATGATGTGAGCCATTACCAGCCTTTCAAAGCACTTCATGGCTACGGACGTGAGTGCTACGGGTCTATAGTCATTTAGGCAGGTTGCCTTTGTATTCTTGGGCACAGGGACTATGGTGGTCTGCTTGAAACATGTTGGTATTACAGACTAAATCAGGGACATGCTGAAAAAAAATGTTTTCCCTCTGGTTGCACATTTAACATGTTGATAGAAATTTGGTAGAACTGATTTATGTTTCCCTGCATTAAAGTCTCCGACCACTAGGAGCGCCGCCTCTGGGTGAGTTGTTTCCTGTTTGCTTATTTCCTTATACAGCTGACGGAGTGCAGTATTGGTGCCAGCATCTGTCTGTGGTGGTAAATAAACAGCCACGAAAAGTATAGCTGAAAACTCTCTATGCAAGTAGTGTAGCCGGCAATTTATCACAATATATTCTACTTCAGGCGAGCAAAATCTAGAGACTTCCTTAGATTGCAAAAGTTACTTGCGTTCGAACTATCAAAGAACCGTCAGACCTAGAGCTCTGAAACTTTATAGGAAACTTTACATACATGTTCTAGAGCTTAAGTCAATAGTGCATGGTGAGTTATGTGGCTCTAGAAGGTTCTCAGGCCGAGACAGAGCCTTGTCCATTTGCAATGACTTAGAAAAGTCCCAGAATCACAACAATCGGTGCATTGAAACTGACTCGGCCCATAGAAACGGCGCCTAAAGTTTCTGTCTGATAGCTCATTCGGGGACCCCGTAGCAACACCCGGAAAAAGTGAACTTTCAGCACTAATTAAGGTCGCTGCTCGGGCTCCGAATGACCTATCGAGCCGAAACTCGGGGTCACCTCAGCTAGGCCTACACATAATGTCAGAACTGGACCTGCAGCTTGCACGTAGCTACGTGTTTTATGTTTTTATTATGGATTAACTTCTCTAGGGGGTGTGGGACGCTACCGTCCCACCTGGCCAACATCCGGTGAAATTGCAGAGCGCCAAATTCAAATTCAATTACTATAAATATTTAACTTTCATAAAATCACAAGTGCAATACATCAAAATTAAGCTTATCTTGTTGTTAATCCAGCCGCCGTGTCAAATTTCAAAAAGACTTTACGGCGTTTTGTTCGCGCATTTTGTTCAGTAATCCACTGTCTCAAACAACATCCGATGAAATTGCAGAGCGTGAAACTCAAAAAAACTGAAATTCTCATAATAAACATACATAAAAGATACAAGTGTTATACATCAGCTTAAAGATAAACTTCTTGTTAATCCAACCGCTGTGTCAGATTTCAAAAAGTGTTTACGGCGAAAGCAAACCATGCGATTATCTGAGAACGGCACCCAGCAGACAAATCGTTACAAACAGTAGCCAGCCAAGTAGAGAAGTAACAAAAGTCAGAAATAGCGATAAAATGTATCACTTAACTTTAATGATCTTCATATGGTTGTACTCCCAAGACTCCATGTCACACAATAAATGTTCATTTTGTTCGATAAAGTCCCTCTTTATATCCAAAACCTCTGTTTTGTTGGTGCGTTTTGTTCAGTAATCCATTGGAACAATGCGCAGTCACAGCAGGCAGATGAAAAATCTAAAAAAGTACCATAAAAGTTTATAGAAACATGTCAAACCATGTTTATAATCAATCCTCATGTTGTTTTTGTCATAAATAATTGATCATATTTCAACTGGACAATAGCTTCATCAATACAAAAGGAAAAACAAGAAAGGTGCGCTGTCACGCGGTCACACTGTCACGACTCCCACCGAAGGTGGCGGCCCCTCCTGCTCGGGTGGCGCTCGGCGGTCGTCGTCACCGGCGTACTAGCTGCCACTGATTCCTTTTGTTTTCCCCCTTTCTGTTATGTGCCCTGTGGCTCAGTTGGTAGAGCATGGTGTTTGCAATGCCAGCATGGTGTGTGCAACACCAGGGTTGTGGGTTTGATTCCCACAGGGGGCCAATACAAAAAAAAAAATGCATGAAATGAAATGTATGCACTCACTACTGTAAGTTGCTAAGTGACAAAAATGTAAATGTTTGCACCTGTCCTTAGTTGGGTTGATTAGCGGGGCTATATTAGCTAGTTGGCCCGCCTGCTCTTTGTGCGGGATTATTTCTTTGTTACGCGCTGTGTGTATTTAGCGCTAGTGCGTGGTTTTGCGCTCACTTGTTTTGTCCCTTGTGTTTGGGGCACTTTGATATTTGTGTGCGCTCAGTTCGCTATTTGGGGTGGCTGGTGTTTTGCTGTGTCGCTCATTAAAAGCCATCACCCATATCGCTGCTTCCTGCGTCTGATTCCTCCTCCATTACGCCCAAGCATTACAGAATTCCGCACCACCTATGGAGTCAGCAGGAGCAGCTGCCAACCCCCATCCCTCGATGGAGGAACGCGTGCTCCATCATACATCAGTCCTCCACTGAATTGGATCCGCGATGGATCAAATAATGGAGAGGATGAACTGTTGGGAGAGGAGTGGTCTCCTCTCTCCACCTCCGGCTCCTCCGACTCAGCCACCTCCGCCTCCCACTGCATCTGGCTCTGGCGCGCTTCGTCTGGCGCTCCCGAGGGAGTATGATGGAGCGCCTGCTGGGTGCCAGGGATTTCTGCTCCAGCTCGAACTGTACCTGGCCACCGTCAGACCTGCTCCCTCGGGGGAGGAGAGCATGAGTGCCCTCGTTTCCTGCCTGACGGGCCGAGCTCTGGAGTGGGCCAATGCAGTCTGGAATGGTCCGGACTCGGCGAGGGATCACTATCCAGAGTTCACCCGCCGGTTTTGGGCCGTGTTTGACCACCCTCCGGAAGGAAGAGTGGCGGGTGAGCGGCTGTTCCACCTCAGGCAGGAGACGAGGAGCGCTCAGGACTTCGCATTGGAGTTCAGGACCTTGGCTGCTGGGGCGGGGTGGAACGACAAGGCCCTGATAGACCATTACCGGTGTAGTCTCCGGGCGGATGTCCGCAGGGAGCTAGCCTGTCAGGACACCGCTCTTTCTCTCGATGAGCTCATCGATATGTCTATCCGACTGGACAATCTGCTGGCTGCACGCGGGCGTTCGGAAAGGGTCCAGTACGTTCCACCTCCGTGCACCCCCACCCCTACTCCTATGGAGTTAGGGGTGGCTGTGCCGAGTGGCAACGGAGGAGGTGGCTCCTTTTGTACCAGCTGTGGTCGGAGAGGACACACGGCCGACCGGTGCTGGAGGAGTCAGTCTGGGAGTCGAGAAGGCAGGCAGAACACTTCTTTGTCACCCCAGTTGAGTCAGCATCAAACTCACCCATAACCCCGAATTGTAGGTCACATGTTCTTATTAATTTTGTTTTCTGATTTTTCTCCCTCTTCCCAGCGTAGGGCGCTAGTCGATTCAGGCACAGCTGGGAACTTTATGGATCACGGACTCGCTATTAAGCTGGGCATTCCGCGAGTGCCGATAGATTCCCCCTTCTCTCTAGATAGCCGGCTATTAGAGTCAGGGCTGGTCAGGGAGTCTACGGTTCCACTGGACATGGTAACGCAGGGGAATCATAAGGAACGGATTAGTTTCTTTCTTATCGATTTGCCTGCATTTCAGGTGGTGCTGGGGGTCCCCTGGCTGGCTGATCACAATCCCCGGATTTCGTGGAAACAGGGGGTTCTCCAGGGGTGGTCCGAGGAGTGTGCAGGTAGGTGTCTAGGAGTTTCCATAGGTGCCACGTTGGTGGAGAGTCTAGACCAGGTGTCCACCGTGCGCATTCCCCCTGAATACGCCGATTTGTAAAAAGAGGGCGACCAAATTACCACCTCATCGACAGGGGGATTGTGCGATAGATCTCCAGGTTAACGCTGCGCTTCCTAAGAGTCACATGTACCCCTTGTCACAGGAGGAGACGGTGGCTATGGAGACATATGTCACGGAATCTCTGGCACAGGGTACATTCGGCCCTCCATCTCACCCGTCTCCTCAAGTTTATTTTTTGTGAAGAAAAAGGAGGGAGGTCTGCGTCTGTGCATTGATTACAGAGGTCTAAATGCTATCACGGTGGGGTTTAGTTACCCACTACCTCTCATCGCTACGGTGTTGGAATCATTTCACGGAGCAAAATTCTTCACAAAACTGGATTTCAGGAGCACGTATAACCTGGTGCGTATTAAGGATGGAGACGAGTGGAAAACCGCATTTAGTACCACATCGGGCCATTATGAGTACCTCGTCATGCCGTATGGGTTAAAGTCACCCAGAATTGTGAGGGGTGAGCCATCCTCAGGAAAGGAGCTTATCAAGGCGTCAAGCTCATTGATGAACTCTCCAAGGGAACCTGGAGGGCGATAAATGATATGGATGTTAAGCTTGAATGGGCTAGTGACTGTGACAGCATGGAATTCAAAGGAGGAGATAGACAGATGGGTCAGGGGAGAAAGAGAGAATGTCCACTTGGGATAGATGAGGATTCCAGTGCCACAACCCCGCTGACCAGATGCTCTCGGGGTATGCGAGAACACGTGGGCAGACGAGGAGAAAGCAGTAGGAGTAGCAGTGTTTCCTGTGGTAATCCATGTTTCCGTCAGCGCCAAGAAGTCGAGGGACTGGAGGGTAGCATAGACTGAGATGAACTCTGCCTTGTTGGCCGCAGACCGGCAGTTCCAGAGGCTGCCGGAGACCTGGAACTCCACATGGGTTGTGCGTGCTGGGACCACCAGGTTAGAGTGGCAGCGGCCATGCGGTGTGAAGCGTTTGTGTGGCCTGTGCAGAGAGGAGAGAACAGGGATAGACAGACACATAGTTGACAGGCTACAGGAGAGGCTACACTAATGCAAAGGAGATTGGAATGAAAATTAACTAAACAACTGCGGAAGCGAGAGAGCAGGGCCTCCCTCACTAACCATTCACTGAAACACTCAAATATAACTTTTCCAACTTCCACTTTAGAAATTATAATTGATGTAAACTACAGTGGTTCAATGTGTCCAGGAATAGGCTCAAACTTAGTTTATTCAGCTAGATAACTTGGTACAGTATTCTTCCGTGAAACCCACCCGGTGCACCGTATCCTATGATGCCGTAGCTAACTAGCATGCTAGCATCCAATAACACACGGTTAGCACCAATTCTTGGTTACAAAAAACTACCAATGGATCATTCGTGTCCGTGTCTAGTTCCTTTCATAACGCAGAAGTAATTAAACGTTGGCTAGCTAACACAAAGTCAGTCCTGCTAGCTACACAAGTGGACTACACAACTCGAAAGTTCAGAAAGTTAAGCTTACGTTGCAAAAATCTTATTGACTAAAAATGATACAGTACTGCTAGCTCGTAGAGTTGGCTAGCTAGCAGGGGCTGCGTTTACCTTTATCTTTGATACAAAGACAACTATGTAGCTAGCTAACATTACACTAATCAAATCGTTCCGTTGTAATGTATTTAGTTTCTACAGTACTGCTAGTTGGTAAAGTTGGCTAGCTAGCAGTGGCTGTGGTTTTGTGGTGTTGACGCCGTGCTCTAATATACTGCAGAAATGCCCAATTGACTAGCCCGTTGAACTCGGGATTGCCAGGCAGTGATAGCGGTGCCTCTCCAACGATCTTTGGTGTTGATTTCAACCTGTCAATTTGGTGATGGTTCATCACTGTTTAATTAAACTTATTGCAAACAGACAAAAGTCAGCCATCAAGTCAGCGTCCATCAGTCAATAAGATATCATTCTGACACCAAACTGACACAGACTGACACCAAGCCCACTTTGTCCAACTTGTTTAGAAGCCAACTGTCACATGTTTTAGAACCAGCCAAAATTCACAACGCCTTCTGTTTAACCTGTTATGGTATAGGGGGCAGTATTTTCACGGCTGGATAAAAAAATGTACCCGATTTAATCTGGTTACTAATCCTACCCAGTAACTAGAATATGCATATACTTATTATATATGGATAGAAAACACCCTAAAGTTTCTAAAACTGTTTGAATGGTGTCTGTGAGTATAACAGAACTCATTTGGCAGGCAAAACCCTGAGACAGATTCTGACAGGAAGTGGATACCTGATGTGTTGAATTGACTTTAAGCCTATGCCATTGAAAAACAAAGGGGCTGAGGAATGTTTTGGCACTTCCTATTGCTTCCACTAGATGTCACCAGCCTTTACAAAGTGTTTTGAATCTTATACTGTGAGATCTGACCGAACAAGAGCCTTGGAATGGTGATGGCCCATTAGACACCTGGCGCGCGAGTTGATGTTGGGTACTCTCGTTCCAATACGGTTTAAAAGAGAACGCAATCGTCCGCCTTGAATTTTATTCATGTTCTGGTTAAAAAACGCACTAATGATTTATGCGATACAACGTTTGACATGTTTGAACGAACGTAAATATATTTTTTCCGTTCGTGAAGTGAAGTGAAGTCCGGCTGGCTTAGATCATGTGCTAACAACACGGAGCTTTTTGGACATAAATGATGAGCTTTTTTGAACAAAACTACATTCGTTATGGACCTGGGATTCCTGGAAGTGACATCTGATGAAGAGAATCAAAAGGTAATGGATTATTTACATAGTATTTTCGATTTTAGATCTCTCCAACATGGCGGTTAGTCTGTATCGCAAAGCGTATTTTTCTGGGCGCAGTGCTCAGATTATTGCAAAGTGTGATTTCCCAGTAAGGTTATTTTTAAATCTGGCAGGTCGATTGCGTTCAAGAGATGTAAATCTATAATTCTTTGAATGACAATATAATATTTTACCAATGTTTTCTAATATTAATTCATTATATTGTTGCGATGACTTGACTGCCGGTTATTGGAGGGAAACGATTTCCTGAACATCAACGCCATAATAAAACGCTGGCTAAGTGTTTTTGGATATAAATATGAACTTGATAGAACTAAAAATGCATGCATTGTCTAACATAATGTCCTAGGAGTGTCATCTGATGGAGATTGTAAAAGGTTAGTGCATAATTTTAGCTGATTTTATGGTTTTGGTGACGCCTGTCTTTGAATTGACAATACAGTACACACAGCTATTGTCAATGTACTCTCCTAACATAACCTAACTTTATGCCTTCGCCGTAAAACCTTTTTGAAATCGGACAACGTGGTTAGATTAAGGAGATGTTTATCTTTCAAAGTGTGTCAGATAGTTTTATGTTTGAAAAACTTGAATTTTGACATTTATTAGGTTTCAAATTTGCCGCTCTTGAAATGCACCTGCTGTTGATAGGGTGCGCCACGGGTGGCACGCTAGCGTCCCACATAGCCCCAAGAAGTTAACCTCACTAGGGTAGGGGGCACTATTTTCACCTCCGGATGAAAAGCTTGCCCAAAGTAAACTGCCTGCTACTCAGGCCCAGAAGTTAGGATATGCATATAACTGGTTGATTTGGATAGAAAACACTCTAAAGTTTACAGAACTGTTAAAATAATGTCTGTGAGTATAACAGAACTGATATGGCAGGCGAAACCTGGGGAAATCCATCCAGGAAATGCTATTATTTTGAAATGGCTGTTTTTCCATTGAAAGCCTATCCACCATACAAAGACTTATGACCCAGTTCACGATCCCTATGGCTTCCACTACATGTGGCCAGTCTTTAGACATTTTACTCTGAAAAATGAGGGAGAAACACAACTTTCAGTGAGAGGACAGTGGAAATTTCCAGACATGAGTCCTGCGCGTGTCTAATGCTTGGGCGTAGTGGAGGAGGAATCAGACGCAGGAAGCAGCGATACGGGTGATGGCTTTTAATGAGCGACACAGCAAAACACCAGCCACCCCAAATAGCGAACTGAGCACACACAAAAATCAAAGTGCCCCAAACACAGGGGACAAAACACAGTGTGCGCAAAACCACACACTAGCGCTAAATACACACAGCGCGTAACAAAGCAACCAACAGAGAAACAATCCCTCACAAAGAGCAGGCGGGCCAACTAGCTAATATATCCCCGCTAAACATCCCAACTAAGGACAGGTGCAAACAATAACAGAAAGGGGGAAAACAAAAGGAATCAGTGGCAGCTAGTAGGCCGGTGACGACGACCGCCAAGCAACACCCGAGCAGGAGGGGGCGCCACCTTCGGTGGGAGTCGTGACAGTACCCCCCGACGCGCGGCTCCTGCAGCGCACCGACACCGGCCTCGAGGTACGACCCTCAGGGCGATCCGGGCGGAGGCAATAGAAATCCTTCAACATGGATGGGTCCAAGACGTCCTCCGCCGGTACCCAGCACCTCTCCTCCAGGCCATACCCCTCCCAGTCCACGAGGTACTGAAGGCCCCTCACCCGGCATCTCGAGTCCAGAATGGCCGTATGCTGTACGACGGGGACCCCCGATGTCCAGACCTCCGGCACCTCACCTTCCTGTAGGGGACCAGCTACCACCGGCCTGAGGAGAGACACATGAAACGAAGGGTTAATATGGTAATAGGAAGGGAGTTGTAACTGATAACACACCTCGTTTATCCTCCTCAGGACTTTGAAGGGCCCCACACACTGCGGCGCCAGCTTCTGGCAGGGCAAGCGGAGGGGCAGGTTCCGGGTCGAGAGCCAGACCCTGTCCCCTGTACGAACACGGGGGCCTCACTGCGGTGGCGGTCAGCACTCCTCTTCTGCCGTCCACTGGCTTGCTTCAGGGATTCACTGACGGCTCTCCAGGTCTCCTTGGAGCGCTCTACCCATTCCTCCACCGCAGGAGCCTCGGTCTGGCTCTGGTGCCATGGTGCCAGGACCCTCTGGTAACCCAAAACACACTGAAAGGGTGACAGGTTAGTGGAGGAGTGACGAAGTGAGCTCTGGGCTAACTCCGCCCAAGGAATGTACCTCGCCCACTCCCCTGGCCGGTCCTGGCAAAACGACCACAGAAACCTGCCCACCTCCTGGTTCACCCTCTCCGCCTGCCCATTACTCTCGGGGTGATAACCGTAGGTCAAACTGACTGACACCCCCAGACGCTCCATAAACGCCTTCCAGACCCTGGATGTGAACTGGGAACCTCGATCAGAGACTATGTCCTCCGGCACCCCGTAGTGCCGGAAGACGTGGGTAAATAGGGCCTCCGCAGTCTGCAGGGCCGTAGGGAGACCGGGCAACAAGAGGAGACGGCAGGACTTTGAAAACCGATCCACAACCACCAGGATCGTAGTGCTCCCCTGAGACGGGGGGAGATCTGTCAGGAAGTCTACAGACAGGTGCAACCATGGCCGTTGCGGAACGGGGAGGGGATGTAACTTCCCTCTCGGGAGATGCCTAGGAGCCTTACTCTGGGCGCACACCGAAAAGGAAGAGACATAGAACCTCACGTCCTTAGCCAAGGTGGGCCACCAGTACTTCCCCCTGAGACCCCGCACTGTCCTCGCCACACCAGGATGACCCGAAGAGGGTAGAGTGTGAGCCCACCGAATCAATTGATCACGGACACCGAGTGGCACGTACATGCGACCCACGGGACACTGTGAAGGCGCAGGTTCCAATACTAACGCCCGCTCGATGTCCGAGTCCACCTCCCATACCACCGGTGCCACCAGCCTAGACGCTGGAATGATGGGAGTCGGATCGATGGGCCGGTCCTCAGTGTCATAGAGACAGGACAGAGCGTCAGCCCTCGTGTTCAGGGAGCCTGGTCAATAGGAAATCGTGAACCTAAACAGGGTGAAGAACATGGCCCACCTTGCCTGACATGGATTCAGTCTCCTAGCTGCCCGGATATACTCCAGATTCTGATGGTCGGTCCAGATGAGAAAGGGGTGCTTAGACCCCTCAAGCCAGTGTCGCCACACCCTCAAAGATTTTACCACCGTTAGCAACTCCCTATCCCCCACATCATAGTTACGCTCCGCCGAACTGAGCTTCTTCGAAAAGACAGCGCAGGGGCGGAGTTTCAGTGGCGTACCCGAGCGCTGTGATAGCACGGCACCCACCCCAGCCTCGGATACGTCCACCTCCACTATGAAAGCTAGAGAGGGGTCCAGGTGCGCCAACACGGGTGCTTCGGTGAACAGCACCTTCAACCTCTTGAAGGCTCCGTCCGCCTCAGTCGACCACCGCAAACGCACCGGCCCCCCCTTCAGCAGTGAGGTAATGGGAGCCGCTACCTGGCCAAAACCCCGGATAAACCTCCGGTAGTAATTGGTAAACCCTAAGAATCGCTGCACCTGCTTCACAGGGGTTGGAGTCGGCCAATTACGCACGGCCTTAACGCGGTCACACTCCATCACCACCCCCGTGGTGGAAATGCGATAACCCAGGAATGAGACGGCTCGTTTGGAGAACACACACTTCTCAGCCTTGACGTATAGGTCATGCTCCAGCAGTCTCCCAAGCACCTTGCGTACCAGGGACACATGCGTGGCGCGGGTGACGGAATATATCAGAATATCATCGACACAGACAACCACGCCCTGCCCGTGCAGGTCCCTGAGAATCTCGTCTACAAAGGATTGAAAGACGGCTGGAGCATTCTTTAACCTGTTGGGGATAGGGGGCAGTATTTGCACGGCCGGATAAAAAACGTACCCGATTTAATCTGGTTACTACTCCTGCCCAGGAGTGTCAAAATAGCTAGCCGTGATGGCCGAGCTATGTACTCAGAATATTTCAAAATGTGCTTTCACCGAAAAGCTATTTTAAAATCTGACACCGTGATTGCATAAAGTAGTTCTGTATCTATAATTCTTAAAATAATTGTTATGTGTTTTGTGAACGTTTATCATGAGTAATTTAGAAAATTCACCGGAAGTTTTTGGTGGGTATGCTAGTTCTGAACATCACATGCTATTGTAAAAAGCTGGTTTTTGATATAAATATGAACTTGATTGAACAAAACATGCATGTATTGTATAACATAATGTCCTAGGAGTGTCATCTGATGAAGATCATCAAAGGTTAGTGCTGCATTTAGCTGTGGTTTGGGTTTATGTGACATATATGCTTGCTTGGAAAATGGCTGTGTGATTACTTGTGTCTATGTACTCTCCGAACATAATCTAATGGTTTGCTTTCGCTGTAAACCCTTTTTGAAATCAGACAATGTGGTTAAATTAATGAGAGTCTTGTCTTTAAAATGGTGTAAAATAGTTGATTGTTTGAGAAAATTGAATTGTGGTATTTTAGTTGGTTTTGTATATCGCGCCATGCGATGCCATTGGCTGTTGGCTTGGGGTTCCGCAGGCGGAACGGGGTTCCGCTAGCGGACCGCCTGTCCTCAACAGGTTCCTCCCTACGTCTACCTTTGACTAATTTCTCTCTGCCTCCTTCTTTCCACTCCTCTCCTCTTTTGACCTCACCCTCTCACCATCCCCCCTACTCACAAGGCAGGCAATACGCTTGACGTTATCTTTACTAGATGCTGTTCTTCTACTAATCTCACTGCAACTCCCCTCCAAGTCTCCGACCACTACCTTGTATACTTTTCCCTCTCGCTCTCCTCCAACACTACTCACTCTGCCCCTACTCAGATGGTATTGCGCCATCGCAACCTTCGCTCTCTCTCTCCTGCTACTCTCTCCTCTTCCATCCCATCATCTCTTCCCTCTGCTCAATCCTTCTCCAACCAATCTCCTGATTCTGCCTCCTCAACCCTCCTCTCCTCCCTTTCTGCATCCTTTGACTCTGTATGTCCCCTATCCTCCCGGCCAGCTCGGTCCTCCCCTCCTGCTCCGTGGCTTGACAACTCATTGCGAGCTCCTAAAACAGGGCTCCGGGCAGCCGAGCGGAAATGGAGGAAAACTAACCTCCCTGCGGACCTGGTATCTTTTCACTCCCTCCTCTCTACATTTTCTTCCTCTGTTTCTGCTGCTAAAGCCACTTTCTACCACTCTAAATTCCAAGAATCTGCCTCTAACCCTAGGAAGCTCTTTGCCACCTTCTCCTCCCTCCTGAATCCTCCTCCCCCTCCCCCCCTCCTCCCTCTCTGCAGATGACTTCGTCAACCATTTTGAAAAGAAGGTTAACAACATTCAACCCTCGTTTGTTAACGGGTTACAAGGAGCACATTTTTAAAATGTTTATTAATGCCTTTAGAGGGGTGCATGGGGTCAATGGCTCTGTAGTGACGCCACAAGCACTGCAATCCAGTGCCTTAGACCACTACACCACTCAGGAGGCCTGTACACACCTTTTTTATTAATATACTGCTCAAAAAAATGAATGGAACACTTAAACAACACATCCTAGATCTGAATGAAAGAAATAATCTTATTAAATACTTTTTTCTTTACATAGTTGAATGTGCTGACAACAAAATCACACAAAAATAATCAATGGAAATCCAATTTATCAACCCATGGAGGTCTGGATTTGGAGTCACACTCAAAATTAAAGTGGAAAACCTGTCACAATGTTGCTAGGAGTGGTGGTAGGAGTCAGGCGCAGAGAGCAGAGGTACGGAACTTCGTGTTTATTTGAACAAAAAAACAACACGATCAACGCCAACACAAACGGCGTGGGAAAATTGCCAAGTGCCCAAAACAGGTGCACAGCATGCATATAATAATAAGTAATAAATCGCCAGCACATCCAACGACAAAAGTACAACCTGACGCTAACCAGGCTTAAATAACCAAAATCAAAAGACCAAATGAGGAACAGGTGCAAACAATAAGACATACCAAACGAAAAGGAGAAAGGGATCAGCGGCGGCTAGTAGGTCGGTAACGACGACCGCCGAGCGCCGCCTGAGCAGGCAGGGGAGCCACCTTCGGTGGGATTCGTGACAGTACCCCCCTCCTGACGCGCGGCTCCCGCAGCGCGCCGCCACCGACCTCGAGGGCGACCCGGAGGACGAGGCGCAGGGCGATCCCCATGAAGGCGGTGGAACTCCCTCAGTAGTGGGGGGTCCAAAATGTCCCTCCTGGGTACCCAGCACCTCTCCTCCGCGCCGTACCCCTCCCAGTCGACGAGGTACTGTAGGCCCCCCCCGAAGTCTGGAGTCCAGAATGGCACGTATCCTATACGCCGGGGACCCCCCAATGTCCAGCGGGGGGGGAGGAACCTCCGGCACCTCACCTTCCTGCATGGGACCAGCCACCACCGGCCTGAGGAGAGACACATGAAACGAGGGGTTAATACGGTAGTAAGATGGAAGTTGTAACCGGTAACACACCTCGTTTATCCTCCTCAGGACTTTAAACGGCCCTACACACTGCGGGCCCAGCTTCCGGCAGGGCAAGCGGAGGGGCAGGTTTCTAGCCGAGAGCCAGACTCGATCCCCTGGTGCAAACACAGGGGTCTCACTGCGGTGCTGGTCAGCGCTCTTCTTTTGCCGTCCACTCGCCTTTGTGAGTGCGTCTTTGACGGCTCTCCAGGTGTCCTTCGAGCACTGCACCCAATCCTCCACCGCAGGAGCCTCGGTCTGGCTCTGGTGCCATGGAGCCAGGACCGGCTGGTAGCCCAACACGTACTGGAACGGTGACATGTTGGTTGATGAGTGCCGTAGAGAATTTTGGGCTATTTCTGCCCATGGCACGTATCTCGCCCATTCTCTGGGCCGGTCCTGGCAATACGTCCTTAGAAACCTACCCACCTCTTGGTTCACCCTCTCCACCTGCCCATTACTCTCGGGGTGGAAACCCGAGGTCAGGCTGACCGAGACCCCCAAACGTTCCATGAACGCCCTCCAAACTCTGGACGTGAACTGGGGACCCGATCAGAAACGATGTCCTCGGGCACCCCGTAGTGCCGGAAGACATGGGTAAACAGTGCCTCCGCAGCCTGCAGAGCCGTAGGGAGACCGGGCAATGGGATGAGACGACAGGACTTCGAGAACCGATCCACAACGACCAGGATAGTGGTGTTCCCCTGAGATACGGGAAGGTCAGTGAGGAAGTCCACTGACAAGTGTGACCACGGCCGCTGTGGAACGGGGAGGGGGTGTAATGTCCCTCTAGGCAGGTGTCGAGGAGCCTTGCTCTGAGCGCACACCGAGCAGGAGGAAACATAGAACCGCACGTCCTTACCCAAGGTGGGCCACCAGTACTTTCCCCTCAGGTTCCGCACTGTCCTCTCGATCCCAGGGTGACCCGAAGAGGGGAGATTATGGGCCCATCGAATCAATCGATCACGGAGACCAAGCGGTACGTACTGAACACCTGCCGGACACTGCGATGGTGCAGGTTCCGACCGTAACGCCCGCTCGATCTCCGCGTCCAGCTCCCATACCACCGGAGCTACCAAACACGACGCCGGAAGAATGGGAGCCGGATCGATGGCCCTCTCCTCGGTGTCATATAGGCGGGACAGTGCGTCGGCCTTCGTGTTCTGTGAACCTGGCCGATAAGAGATCGTGAACCGGAAACGGGTAAAGAACATGGCCCACCTGGCCTGACGCGGATTCAGTCTCCTAGCTGCCCGGATGTACTCGAGATTACGGTGGTCAGTCCAGATGAGGAAAGGGTGCTTAGCCCCCTCAAGCCAATGTCTCCACACCTTCAGAGCCTTGACCACAGCTAACAACTCCCTGTCCCCCACGTCATAGTTCTGCTCCGCCGGCCCTAGCTTCCTAGAAAAGAAAGCGCACGGGCGGAGTTTGGGTGGCGTGCCCGAGCGCTGTGATAGCACGGCCCCCACCCCAGTCTCGGACGCGTCCACCTCCACTATGAATGACAAAGAGGGATCCGGATGAGCCAGCACTGGAGCGACGGTAAACAGCTCCTTCAGGCGACTGAACGCTCTGTTCGCCTCTGCTGACCAGCGCAAGCGTGCCGGACCCCCCTTCAGCAGTGAGGTAATGGGAGCCGCAACTTGACCAATGCCCCAGATAAACCTCCGGTAGTAATTGGCAAACCCTAAAAACCGCTGCACCTCCTTTAACGTGGTCGGAGTCGGCCAATTACGCACGGCTTTAACGCGGTCATCCTCCATCACCACCCCCGAGGTGGAAATGCGATACCCCAGGAAGGAAACGGCTCGTTTGAAAAACTCACATTTCTCAGCCTTGACGTACAGGTCATTCTCCAGCAGTCGCCCAAGCACCTTGCGCACCAGGGAGACATGCGCGGCGCGGGTGGCGGAATAAATCAGGATGTCGTCAATATACACCACCACCCCCTGCCCGTGCAGGTCCCTGAGAATCTCGTCAACAAAGGATTGAAAGACGGCTGGAGCATTCTTTAACCCGTACGGCATGACGAGGTACTCATAGTGGCCCGATGTGGTACTGAATGCGGTTTTCCACTCGTCTCCTCCCCGGATACGCACCAGATTGTAAGCGCTCCTGAGGTCCAGTTTCATGAAAAAACGCGCGCCGTGAAATGATTCCACCGCCGTAGCGATGAGAGGTAGTGGGTAACTGAACCCTACTGTGATGGAATTTAGACCTCTATAATCAATGCACGGGCGCAAACCTCCATCCTTTTTCTTCACGAAAAAGAAACTCGAGGAGACGGGTGACATGGAGGGCCGTATATACCCCTGTCTCAGAGATTCCGTGACATATGTCTCCATAGCCAACGTCTCCTCCTGTGACAATGGGTACACATGACTCCTGGGAAGTGCAGCGTTTACCTGGAGATTTATCACGCAATCCCCTCGTTGATGAGGTGGTAATCGGGTCGCCCTCTTTTTATAGAAGGCGATAGCCAAATCGGCATATTCTGAGGGAATGCGCACTGTGGAAACCTGGTCTGGACTCTCCACCGTCGTCGCACCGATGGAAACTCCCTTACACCTGCCTGAGCACTCCTCTGACCACCCTCTGAGAGCCCCCTGTCTCCACGAAATATTGGGATTGTGATTGGCCAGCCAGGGAATCCCCAGCACCACTGGAAACGCAGGAGAATCAATGAGGAAGAGACTAATCCGTTCCCCATGATCCCCCTGCGTTACCATGTCCAGTGGCACCGTGGCCTCCCTGACCAGTCCTGACCCTAATGGTCGGCTATCTAAGGAGTGCACGGGGAAAGGTTGGTCCAACGACACCAGGGGAATCCCTAGCCTTAATGCGAGCCCACGATCCATAAAGTTTCCAGCTGCGCCTGAATCGACTAGCGCCTTATACTGGAAAGAGGGAGAAAACAAGGGGAAAGTTACTAAAACGAACATGTGACCAACAGGGAGCTCTGGGTGAGGTTGGTGCTTACTCACCTGAGATGGACGAGGAGTGCTCTGCCTGCCATCCCGATACCCAGAGGAGCTCCCCCAGCACCGGTCGGTAGTGTGTCCTCTCCGACCACACTGGGGACAAGGGGAGCCTCCTCCTCCGGTTCCCCTGGACGCGACCCCCCCTAGCTCCATAGGTATGGGAGCTGGAGGACCTGGAGGTGGAACCAACAGGGCCCCGTCTGGACGCCCACGCGCAGCCAGCAGATTGTCGAGACGAATGGACATGTCGATCAGTTCATCTAGTGAGAGGGTAGTGTTCCGACAGGCTAGCTCACGGCGGACGTCCTCCCGGAGGCTACACCTATAGTGGTCCATCAGGGCCCTGTCGTTCCACCCCGCTCCAGCAGCCAAGGTCCGGAACTCCAGAGCAAAGTCCTGTGCGCTCCTCGTCTCCTGACGCAGGTGGAACAGCCGTTCACCTGCCGCCCGGCCTTCTGCTGGGTGGTCGAACACGGCCCGGAAACGGCGGGTGAACTCGGGGTAATGATCCCTTGCCGAGTCTGGGCCATACCACACTGCGTTGGCCCACTCCAGGGCACGTCCCGTTAAGCAGGAGACGAGGACGCTTACGCTCTCCTCTCCCGAGGGAGCTGGATGAACGGTAGCCAGGTACAAATCCAACTGTAGCAGGAACCCCTGGCACCCAGCCGCCGCTCCATCGTACTCCCTGGGGAGAGCCAGGCGTAGGGCTCCGGGTCCGGACGTCGGTGGAGGGGTAGATGGTGGAGGGGGATTTGGTGCTGGGGATGCGGTAGGGAGGCCACTCCTCTCCCATCGGTCCATCCTTTCCATCATCTGCTCCATCGCTGAGCCGATTCGGTGGAGGATGGTGGTATGGTGAAGGACCCGTTCCTCCATCGATGGGAGAGGAGGGGAGGCTGCTCCTGCTGACTCCATAGCTGGTGCGGGATTCTGTCACAATGTTGCTAGGAGTGGTGGTAGGAGTCAGGCGCAGAGAGCAGAGGTCCGGAACTTCGTGTTTATTTGAACAAAAAAACAACACGATCAACGCCAACACAAACGGCGTGGGAAAATTGCCAAGTGCCCAAAACAGGTGCACAGCATGCATATAATAATAAGTAATAAATCGCCAGCACATCCAACGACAAAAGTACAACCTGACGCTAAAATAATCCCGCACAACACTGGGCGGGCTAACCAGGCTTAAATAACCAAAATCAAAAGACCAAATGAGGAACAGGTGCAAACAATAAGACATACCAAACGAAAAGGAAAAAGGGATCAGCGGCGCCTACTAGGTCGGTGACGACGACCGCCGAGCGCCGCCCGAGCAGGCAGGGGAGCCACCTTCGGTGGGATTCGTGACAAAACCACACTACAGGCTGATCCAACTTTGATGTAATGTCCTTAAAACAAGTCAAAATGAGGCTCAGTAGTGTGTGTTAGTTCCGGTTTGGAGCGAGCAGTCGCACTTCGCTTCGCTCCACAGGTAATATTACAGTTCATTTCATTACAACGGTTTGGTTTGATTGATCTGAGCAATTTTTCTTAGCTAGCTACATAGCCGTCTTTGTATCAAAGATAATTGTGCAGTTTAGAGTAATTAAAGTAATTATCGAGGCTAGCTATTTTTCGTCCTCCTAACGTAGTCAACACTGCTAGCTAGCTAGTCAACACTGCTAGCTAGCCAACTAGCCAACTTCTACCGACTAGCAGCACTGTAGAAACTATTACATTACATTACAACGGAACGACTTGATTAGTGTAGTGTTAGTGTTAGTTAGCTAGCTACATAGTTGTCTTTGCTGTCTTTGTATCTAAGATAATTGTGTAGTTTAGAGTAATTATCGAGGTTAGCTAGCCAGCCGCGACGCCGTTGTCCAGACTCCAGACTTAGTCAACACACCTAGTCATCAAACCCACTGCTAGCTAGCCAACCGTTACCGACTAGCAGCGCTGTAGATACTAATACATTACAACAGAACGATTTGACTAGTGCAGTGTTAGCTAGCTAGCTACATAGTTGTCTTTGTCATAGCTTGATAATTGTGTAGTTTAGTAATCATCGAGGTTAGCTAGCCAGCTATTTCCGTCCCCCGCGACGCCATTTTTCCAAACCTAGCCAACTATTACCGACGAGCAGCATTGTAGAAACTAAATACATTACAAAGGAACGTCTTGATTAGTGTTATGTTAGCTAGCTACAAAGTTGCTTTTGTATCATGACAAGGTGTAGTACTGAAACTATCGAGGTTACCTAGCCAGCTACACGTTCAAACAAAGTCAACAACGCAGCCACTGCTAGCTAGCCTACTCCACCAGCCAGCAGTACTGTATCATTTTCGTCATTTTAGTCAATAAGATTTTTGCAACGTAAGCTTAACTTTCTGAACATTCGAGATGTGTAGTCCACTTGTCATTCCAATCTCCTTTGCATTAGCGTAGCCTCTTCTGTAGCTTGTCAACTATGTGTCTGTCTATCCCTGTTCTCTCCCCTCTGCACAGGGCATACAAACGCTTCACACTGCGTGGCCGCTGCCACTCTAACCTGGTGGTCCCAGCGCTCACAACCCACGTGGAGTTCCAGGTCTCCGGCAGCCTCTGGAACTGCCGGTCTGCGGCCAACAAGGCTGAGTTCATCTCAGCCTATGCTAGCCTCCAGTCCCTAGACTTCCTGGTGCTGACGGAAACATGGATTACCAAAGATAACACTGCTACTCCTACTGCTCTCTCCTCGTCTGCCAACGTGTTCTCGCATACCCCTAGAGCATCGAGCCAGCGGGGTGGTGGCACTGGAATCATCATCTCTCCCAAGTGGACATTCTCTCTTTCTCCCCTGACCCATCTGTCTATCTCCTCATTTGAATTCCATGCTGTCACAGTTACCAGCCCTTTCAAGCATAACATCCTTATCATTTATCGCCCTCCAGGTTCCCTTGGAGAGTTCATCAATGAGCTTGACGCCTTGATAAGTTCCTTTCCTGAGGATGGCTCACCTCTCACAGTTCTGTGTGACTTTAACCTCCCCACGTCTACCTTTGACTCATTCCTCTCTGCCTCCTTTCCACTCCTCTCCTCTTTTGACATCACCCTCTCACCTTCCCCCCCTACTCACAAGGCAGGCAATACGCTTGACCTCATCTTTACTAGATGCTGTTCTTCCACTAATCTCATTGCAACTCCCCTCCAAGTCTTCCACTACTCGGATGGTATTGCGCCGTCGCAACCTTCGCTCTCTCTCTCCCGCTACTCTCTCCTCTTCCATCCTATCATCTCTTCCCTCTGCTCAAACCTTCTCCAACCTATCTCCTGATTCTGCCTCCTCAACCCTCCTCTCCTCCCTTTCTTCATCCTTTGACTTTCTCTGTCCCCTATCCTCCAGGCCGGCTCGGTCCTCCCCTCCTGCTCCGTGGCTCGACGACTCACTGCGAGCTCACAGAACAGGGCTCCGGGCAGCCGAGCGGAAATGGAGGAAAACTCGCCTCCCTGCGGACCTGGCATCCTTTCACTCCCTCCTCTCTACATTTTCCTCTTCTGTCTCTGATGCTAAAGCCACTTTCTACCACTCTAAATTCCAAGCATCTGCCTCTAACCCTAGGAAGCTCTTTGCTACCTTCTCCTCCCTCCTGAATCCTCCTCCCCCTCCCCCCCTCCTCCCTCTCTGCGGATGACTTCGTCAACCATTTTGAAAAGGTTGACGACATCCGATCCTTGTTTGCTAAGTCAAACGACACCGCTGGTCCTGCTCACACTGCCCTACCCTGTGCTTTGACCTCTTTCTCCCCTCTCTCTCCAGATGAAATCTCGCGTCTTGTGACGGCCGGCCGCCCAACAACCTGCCCACTTGACCCTATCCCCTCCTCTCTTCTCCAGACCATTTCCGGAGACCTTCTCCCCTACCTCACCTCGCTCATCAACTCATCCTTGACCGCTGGCTACGTCCCTTCCATCTTCAAGAGAGCGAGAGTTGCACCCCTTCTGAAAAAACCTACACTCGATCCCTCCGATGTCAACAACTACAGACCAGTATCCCTTCTTTCTTTTCTCTCCAAATCTCTTGAACGTGCCGTCCTTGGCCAGCTCTCCTGCTATCTCTCTCAGAATGACCTTCTTGATACTAATCAGTCAGGTTTCAAGACTGGGCATTCAACTGAGACTGCTCTTCTCTGTGTCACGGAGGCTCTCCTCACTGCTAAAGCTAACTCTCTCTCCTCTGCTCTCATCCTTCTAGACCTATCTGCTAACTTTGATACTGTGAACCATCAGATCCTCCTCTCCACCCTCTCCGAGCTGGGCAACTCCGGCGCGGCCCACGCTTGGATTGCGTCCTACCTGACAGGTCGCTCCTACCAGGTGGCGTGGCGAGAATGTGTCTCCGCACCACGTGCTCTCACCACTGGTGTCCCCCAGGGCTCTGTTCTAGGCCCTCTCCTATTCTCACTATACACCAAGTTACTTGGCTCTGTCATATCCTCACATGGTCTCTCCTATCATTGCTATGCAGACGACACACAATTAATCTTTTCCTTTCCCCCTTCTGATAACCAGGTGGCGAATCGCATCTCTGCATGTCTGGCAGACATATCAGTGTGGATGACGGATCACCACCTCAAGCTGAACCTCGGCAAGACGGAGCTGCTCTTCCTCCCGGGGAAGGACTGCCCGTTGCATGATCTTGCCATCACGGTTGACAACTCCCTTGTGTCCTCCTACCAGAGTGCTAAGAACCTTGGCGTGACCCTGGACAACACCCTGTCGTTCTCCACTAACATCAAGGCGGTGACCCGATCCTGTAGGTTCATGCTCTACAACATTCGCAGAGTACGACCCTGCCTCACACAGGAAGCGGCGCAGGTCCTAATCCAGGCACTTGTCATCTCCCATCTGGATTACTGCAACTCGCTGTTGGCTGGGCTCCCTGCCTGTGCCATTAAACCCCTACAACTCATCCAGAACGCCGCAGCCCGTCTGGTGTTCAACCTTCCCAAGTTCTCTCACGTCACCCCGCTCCTCCGCTCTCTCCACTGGCTTCCAGTTGAAGCTCGCATCCGCTACAAGACCATGGTGCTTGCCTACGGAGCTGTGAGGGCAACGGCACCTCTGTACCTTCAGGCTTTGATCAGGCCCTACACCCAAACAAGGGCACTGCGTTCATCCACCTCTGGCCTGCTCGCCTCCCTACCTCTGAGGAAGCACAGTTCCCGCTCAGCCCAGTCAAAACTGTTCGCTGCTCTGGCACCCCAATGGTGGAACAAGCTCCCTCACGACGCCAGGACAGCGGAGTCAATCACCACCTTCCGGAGACACCTGAAACCCCACCTCTTTAAGGAATACCTGGGATAGGATAAAGTAATCCTTCTAACCCCCCCCCTTAAAAGATTTAGATGCACTATTGTAAAGTGGTTGTTCCACTGGATATCATAAGGTGAATGCACCAATTTGTAAGTCGCTCTGGATAAGAGCGTCTGCTAAATGACTTAAATGTAATTGTAAATGTGTGTGGCCTCCACATGCCTGTATGACCTCCCTACAACACCTGGGCATGCTCCTGATGAGGTGGCGGATGGTCTCCTGAGGGATCTCCTCCCAGACCTGGACTAAAGCATCTGCCAACTCCTGGACAGTCTGTGGTGCAACGTGGCGTTGGTGGATGGAGTTAGACATGATGTCCCAGATGTGCTCGATTGGATTCAGGTCTGGGGAATGGGCGGGCCAGTCCATAGCATCAATGCCTTCCTCTTGCAGGAACTGCTGACACACTCCAGCCACATGAGGTCTAGCATTGTCTTGCATTAGGAGGAACCCAGGGCTAACAGCACCAGCATATGGTCTCACAAGGGGTCTGAGGATCTCATCTCGGTACCTAATGGCAGTCAGGCTACCTCTGGTGAGCACATGGAGGGCTGTGCGGCCCCCCAATGAAATGCCACCCCACACCATGACTGACCCACCGCCAAACCGGTCAAGCTGGAGGATGTTGCAGGCAGCAGAACGTTCTCCACGGCGTCTCCAGACTATGTCACGTCTGTCACGTGCTCAGTGTGAACCTGCTTTCATCTGTGAAGACACAGGGCGCCAGTGACGAATTTGCCAATCTTGGTGTTCTCTGGCAAATGCCAAACGTCCTGCACGGTGTTCGGCTGTAAGCACAACCCCCACCTGTGGACGTCAGGCCCTCATACCACCCTCATGGAGTCTGTTTCTGACCATTTGAGCAGACACATGCACATTTGTGGCCTGCTGGAGGTCATTTTGCAGGGCTCTGGCAGTGCTCCTCCTGCTCCTCCTTGCACAAAGGCAGAGGTAGCGGTCCTGCTGCTGGGTTGTTGCCCTCCTACGGCCTCCTCCACATCTCCTGATGTACTGGCCTGTCTCCTGGTAGCGCCTCCATGCTCTGGACACTACGCTGACAGACACAACAAACCTTCTTGCCACAGCTCGCATTGATGTGCCATCCTGGATGAGCTGCACTACCTGAGCCACTTGTGTGGGTTGTAGACTCCGTCTCATGCTACCACTAGAGTGAAAGCACCGCCAGCATTCAAAAGTGACCAAAACATCAGCCAGGAAGCATAGGAACTGAGAAGTGGTCTGTGGTCCCCACCTGCAGAACCACTCCTTTATTGGGGGTGTCTTGCTAATTGCCTATAATTTCCACCTGTTGTCTATTCCATTTGCACAACAGCATGTGCAATTTATTGTCAATCAGTGTTGCTTCCTAAGTGGACAGTTTGATTTCACAGAAGTGTGATTGACTTGGAGTTACATTGTGTTGTTTAAGTGTTCCCTTTATTTTTTTGAGCAGTGTATATTGTACATTTCATCCAAACACACATTTCATGTACACTATTTTTAACATTGCTTGTTCTAATATTTGTATATTTCTTAATTCCTTGTTGTTGTTGTTGAGTGTATTGTAATCTATTACTGCACTGTTGGAACATAAGCATTTCATTACACTCGCAATAACATTTTGCAAAATATGTGTACGCAACCAATCAAATTCGATTTTTTAAAAATTTGTGTGTGTGTGTGTTTCTCGATTCATCACAGCCTCATTATTAGCCTGGTGCTAGAGAACCCTTAACAGACACCAAGCAATAAACTGGTACATCTGTGAAGGAGGGAGAGAGGGAGGGAGAGGGAGGGAGAGGGAGAGAGGGAGACTGAGAGGGAGAGAGAGGGAGAGGGACAGAGAGAGAGAGGGTGAGAGAGGGTGAGAGAGGGAGAGAGAGAGAGTGAGATAGATAGAGAGGGAGAGGGAGAGGAAGCGGGAGAGGGAGAAAAACAGCTCACCTACAGGACACATGGTGAAATAACTTGGAGGTGTGTAATAGTTCTTTCAATGAAATTCAAAAGGTTTAATTGGCATGGGAATCACATGATCACACTGCCAAAGCAAGTGAATTAACAAAAGTGAAATAAAAAATCAGACAAAACTCACAAAAGTTTCAAAGGAACAGAGACATTTCAAATGTAAATATTATGTCTATATACAGTGTTGTAACTATGTGCTAATAGTTAAAGTACAAAAGTGAAAAAAATAAACATGAATAAATACAACATGGGTTGTATTTAGAATGGTGTTTGTTCTTCACTGGTTGCCCTTTTCGTGTGGCAACAGTTCACATATCGTATTTCTCTGACACTCCCTCGTCTCAACTCCTACCTGCAACTCTGAACCCCTCCTCCCGCCTCCCCTCCCCGTAACAACCCTCCCCCTGCCACTCCTCCCCCCCAACTCCCTCCCCCTGCCTCCCCCTGTCACCCCTCTCCCTGCCTTATACTGTCAACCTCCACTGACACTATAAAATAGAGGGAGAGAGAGTAAGCAAGAGAGAGAGGGGGAGAGACAGAGTACAGCTATGAGGGTCAGGCAATATATTAACCTTTACCTATCTATAATCATGATACTGAACTCCTCATCTCTGAGCCTTCTATTGAACTACTCCTCTGCCTCATCCTCTTCCTCATCCTGTCGTCTGTGGGAGCAGTTCAGTCTGAATGGGATGTACCAGAAGGGTGATGTGATTCTGGGAGGTCTGTTTGAGGTCCACTACTTCACTGTGTTCCCTGAGCTATCTTTCACATCAGAACCCCAGCAGCTTTACTGTGAGGGGTGAGTATTCATCTACTGGACTGAACTGAACTGGGCTGGAATGGATGTGCGTCTGCACCTCTCCTATAAAGGACAGATAGACATCCCTACTATAAGAAGCCTCACTATTATCAATATTAACAAACCCTGGTCCCGTAGACCTACTGGGTTCGTGTTACATTGGTGAATAGTACATTAATTAATTGTGAATAGTACATTGCGGTATCAAAAAATCTGTGAATTAATTGTGTGTATTCCATTGTTTTCAATCATTATTCCTGTTTTCTAAGCACATTTCTCTTTAAGATAAAGCTATTTTATTATCTATCCTTGATAAAAGTAATTTGTTTTCTCCTCCCAACCCCTTAAGAAAACACTCTCTCACACACACCCCTTAAGAGGTGCACAGGGTTCAACACCTCTAGAGTGATTTAAAACATTTACAAATTGATTGAATGTTAATTTTCTCTGTCAGTTTTACCAGTCGTGGTTTCCAGCAGGCCAAGACTATGGCGTTTGCTGTAGATGAGATCAACAGAAACCCTGACCTTCTGCCAAACATCAAGCTCGGATACCAGCTCTATGACAACTGCCTGAAGCTGGGAGTATCGCTCCGTGCTGCAATGTCATTGGCCAGTGGGACAGAGGAAGAGTTCCTATTGGATGAGACTTGTTCTGGGTCACCCCCGGTGCTAGGGATTGTGGGAGACCCAGGGTCCACACACTCCATTGCCATCTCCAGTGTCCTAGGGCTGTTCCGGGTTCCCATGGTAAATCAGAAAGAATAGAAAGATGACAACATTATTGGAAATGTCCTTCTTGTATTCCAAATCCCCACTTTGAGTGAGAAACAGCCTGTTTAGGTCTTAAATGTGTCTAGGCATGAAACGTTTCTATTTCATTAATTCAATGAAGAATAAAAAAAACAATCATTGTATATTTCTCTCCCTCAGGTGAGTCACTACTCCACATGTTCCTGTCTGAGCAACCGGGGAAAGTACCCATCTTTCTTTAGAACCATCCCCAGTGACGCCTTCCAGGTCTGTCTCTAAGAAGGCTACAATGACATGATTACACAGTGAACCGTCAGTTGCCATGTGTACTCACTATACACTTTATACTGTATAACAGCATTACAGTTAAATAAAAGGTTCAATAACAAAAAAAGCTTAGATTAGGTTAAATAAAAGGTGACAAAAAAAATGTATGTAATTTATGTTGATCTCTCTATACTCTCCAGTCTCTGTAATAACATCAGTAATGTCTAATCTCTGTTGATGTGATCTCAGGTGCGAGCCATGATCCGGATCCTACATCGGTTGGGTTGGACCTGGGTGGGCCTGGTGTTCAGTGATGATGACTACGGATTTCATGCTGCCCGGTCCTTCCACTTAAGCCTGGCCGAGTCAGGGGGCTGTGTGGCCTATTCCCAGGTCCTGCCCAAAGACAACCGCCCCACAGAGCTGCAGAGGATCGTGGGAGAGATCAAGAGCTCCACTGCTCGTGTGGTGGTGGTGTTCTCCAACGAGGCCTACCTGCTCCCTCTGGTGGACGAGGTTCAGAGATGATTTTATCTTGACACTTCATCTAAAATAACACTTACAATACACTCACATTTTAGTATCAGAGGCTCTAATCCAGAGAGATGTACACTTCATAATAATAATATTAGTAATACCATTTAGCAGATGCTTTTATCCAAAGCGACTTACAGTCAGTGATGTGTGCATATATGTTATGTATGGGTGGACCTGGACAGTTTGTGCATCCATCCTAACATATCTAGGGGGGCAACCACATATCAAAGTCATAGCAAGTATGTTTTTTCCTCAAATACATTCTACAGACATTATTACAGCCATAACAGCTGTAGGATTTTACCCCTCTCACAAACAACAGTGTACAAAAGAGTTAGAGCATATTACCACTGTGGTGTTCTTGATGCCAAGACTCTAAAATATAAAACCTGTTTTACAAGGTGGTGGTGCAGAATTTGAAGGGTCTCCAGTGGATCGCCAGTGAAGCCTGGAGCACTTCCTCTGTGTTTCACACACCCCGTCTCATGCCCTACCTGGGGGGTACCCTGGGTATCGCCATCCGTCGTGGAGAGATACCCGGCCTCAAGGACTACCTGCTTAGCATCCGCCCCGATGACCAACCTGCCAATAACCCTGGAAACAATATGGTGAAGTAGTTTGTTGTATTTTAACTCCAACCATTTAATTACTTTATACATTATGTTTAAAACATTTAAAAGGCTACTTTGCCTAAAGATACTACAATACGGAAGAAAAAAGCGAGTTTTCCTCTATAACATTTCCTTCTCTGTTCTGGTAAGGTGAGACAGTTCTGGGAGGCTGTGTTTGGGTGCAGGTTGGAGCCCCCAGCAGGTTGGGTGGAGGCTGGGGGTGATGTATGTACAGGGCAGGAGGACCTGAGGGATGTGGAGACTGACTATGGGGACGTGTCTGAGCTCAGGCCGGAATATAACGTGTATAAGGCAGTGTACGCCCTGGCCCATGCCTTGCATGACCTACTGCGGTGTGTGCCAGGGAGAGGACCTTTCAGCGGGCACCACTGTGCCAGCCTACAGAGACTGGAGCCCTGGCAGGTGGGACACACACACACAAACAGATGCAGACATACACTTTGCCAACTGTTTACTTCAGTCTCCTGTTTTGTTAGTCAAGGTCCCTTGACTTCATACTGTCTTTTGGTTACATAATGTCCTCCTCTTTCCTCTCTTCCCTTTGTTCCCTCTATCCCTCCATCTCCCTCCTCTGACCAGCTGGTCCATTACCTGGAGAGGGTTAACTTCACCACAGGGTTTGGCGATCGCGTTTCTTTCGATGACAACGGCGACGCCTTGGCAATCTATGACATCATGAACTGGGTGTGGCTCCAGGACGGGAGCGTGCAGGTGGAAACTGTGGGTGTGATTGACGAATCAGCCCCCGCAGGACAAGAGCTCACACTGGACGAGGACAGAATTTTCTGGAACTTTGAGTCAAAAAAGGTTATTTGTAAAGTTATATAGCTATATAGCATATTTCACTACTGCAACAGAAACAGTGTAAACTTATACCAGTGGAAGGAAAAGAAGCATTAAATATGGGTGTATAAATATGGGAGTATAAATATGGGCAAATAAAAGTCTGAAATTATCCCTCCTAGGAAGTCATAGTAAAAAATAAGTTTTTCTTTAACTGACTTGCCTACTTAAATAAAGGTAAAATTCCCCCTCACCTTTGTCATTACAGCCTCCACGATCAGTGTGCAGTGAGAGCTGTCCCCCAGGCACCCGTGTAGCCAGGAAGAAGGGGGAGCCCGTCTGCTGCTTCAACTGCATCTCCTGTGCTGAGGGAGAGGTCAGCAACACAACAGGTCAGTGAACTGAATATCATTTAAAGAATTTGAGGGTGTTTTGGGGCTGATGAAAAGGTTTTCCACATTTGCTATGTCTGTCTTTCTGTCAGACTCGGCCGAGTGCTTGAGATGTCCAGAGGACTTCTGGTCCAGCCCGGAGCGTGATCTCTGCGTCCCTAAGGGGGTTGAGTTCCTCTCCTACCAGGAATCACTGGGCATCTCCTTGATGACTGCCTCGTTGCTAGGAGCCCTCATCTGTGCAGTAGTCCTCGGAATCTTCACCCGCTACCGGAACACTCCTGTTGTCAAGGCCAACAACTCTGAGCTGAGCTTCCTGCTTCTGCTGTCACTCAAACTCTGCTTCCTGTGCTCGCTGCTGTTCATTGGCCGGCCCCGGCTGTGGACATGTCAGCTGAGGCATGCAGCATTTGGTATCAGCTTTGTTCTCTGTGTCTCCTGTATACTGGTGAAGACAATGGTGGTGCTGGCTGTGTTTAGGACCTCTAAGCCTGGGGCCAATGCCAGCCTGAAGTGGTTTGGTGCTGGTCAGCAGAGAGGAACAGTCCTGGTTCTCACCTCATTCCAGGCTGCTATCTGTACAGCCTGGCTGGTTTCAGCCTCTCCAACTCCACACAAAAACACGCGCTACCATAATGATAAGATTATATATGAGTGTGTGGTGGGGTCGGTAGCAGGGTTCGGAGCGTTGTTAGGTTACATCGGCCTTCTGGCGTTCCTTAGCTTCCTCTTGGCTTTCCTGGCCAGGAATCTTCCAGACAACTTCAACGAGGCCAAGTTCATCACCTTCAGCATGCTGATCTTCTGTGCTGTGTGGATCTCCTTCGTCCCTGCCTACGTCAGCTCTCCTGGGATGTACGCAGACGCTGTAGAGATATTCGCCATCTTAGCTTCCAGCTTTGGCCTCCTGGTGGCGCTGTTCGGCCCTAAGTGTTACATCATCCTGCTGAGGCCAGAGAGGAACACCAAGAAGGCTCTGATGGGCCGGGCCACAACCAAGACATAGGGAGAATCTTCATTCCATTTCCTTGATTCATCACGTCCTCTCTCCTCGCTTTCTTCTCAAAACACATTAGATTAGAAGGTTTGGAGGGGAGGGATATCTAACCTTCTCATTCATTGGGTTTTGAAAAGGAGACCGAGGAGAGAGGACACGAGGAATCACGTAAATGAAATTGAGATTCTCCCATAGGCTCAATCCCATAACAACAGTTTACAGTGGATTCCTCTCCTCGTCTTCTTCATGTCCTCTGCGCTAATCTGAAATATGAACACTAGGTGGAGGTACAATGCCTGCTAGGGATTTGCTTCACACTCTTTCAATGCAAAGAAAGGAAAGGAGACATGTATAGTAACAGAGTATGATGGTCTCAAATAGTTTTTAGTAGCTCCTTTAAGTTTCCACTTCTGTTTGTATTTTGAATGCTAGAAATTAAATCAAATCAAAGAGATTTTATCATTCTGTTATTACCCTGGTGATGTGTAGCCTGTAATTGATTATAATTATGATGTTCTGTGACTAAATATTAATCACATAATAAATGATTTATTTCCTTAGGCTGTTAGTAGGCTTTTGATTTACTTCATTTGTCTGTGTGTGTGGCTTTAAGGGATAGGTTATCCCCGATGAGTGGGTTTCTGCATCGAAAAGCTTTCGATTGAATCATCACAACGTGTTGAACAGCATAACATCCCTGTTCCTTCTAAGGAATTCTGCTGCCACACTCATTCATCCATGAATAAATTATTAAATAATGCAAATTTTAATTTAATAAAACATTCTGACTTGAAAGGAGTTGTTAGAATGTGTTTTTATTGAACCATTGAAATTTACAACAATACTTCATTAAAATATCAGGAAACTGTGTCATATGGGAAAACAGAATTACCCACCTTATAAAATGTGAAAGGAATGAACAACATTTTTCATTAACCATATCTAATTCAACTGATTGGTTTTCAGAACTGAATTTCAGGGGAGAAATGGATGTCATTAAAGTCTATTGATGATGGAAAAGAAGAGTAATGTTGTGATTCAGAGGAAGACGTTCTAAGTGTGACTCACTGTTGATTCACTGTAGACTCACTGTTGATTAACTATTGATTCACTGTTGACTCAACCGTGAGTCACTGCTGACTCACTATTGAATCATTAGAAACATACACTACCAGCAGGGTAGGAAAGTCCTGTTCATTAGGTATTGTCTGTAAAGTATGTAACTTGCTTGTAAGTATTAAACCATGCATCATGTCATTCTTTGTTAAGTATTTAACATACAAAACAATAGTGAGATGGTGTGATTAACTAAACACAACAAAGACTATATTTGGACATCATGTATTTCTTGGTGGTTTCTAATTGGACATGATGTGTTTCTTGGTGGTTTCTAATTGGACATCATGTGTTTCTTACTGGTTTCTAATTGGACATCATGTGTTTCTTGGTGGTTTCTAATTGGACATCATGTGTTTCTTGGTGTTTCTCTCTGGTCTCAGGAGGATGATGTAAAACTTTGGCGCGAAGATGCAGAGCAGTAACCCAAAGCTGGAAGCTAAGATGGCGAATATCTCCACAGCGTCTGCGTACTTCCCAGGAGAGCTGACATAGGCAGGGATGAAGGAGATCCACACAGCACAGAAGATCAGCATGCTGAAGGTGATGAACTTGGCCTCGTTGAAGTTGTCTGGGAGTTTCCTGGCCAGGAAGGCTAAGAGGAGACAGAGGGAGGCCAGCAGGCCGATGTAGCCCAGCACCAGAGAGAAACCAACCACAGAGCCAACCTCACACTCCAGGATGACCTTTGACCCCTTGAGGCCTAGGTCACGGTAAGGCAGGGGAGGGCTCACGGACAGCCACACGGCACAGATGATCAACTGCGTTTACAAACACAATTACAAACACAATTTACTTATCTTATAAATTATTGATTAGTTAGAAGCAGGAAGCTCAGCTCCGAGTTGTTGGCCCACACCTGCAAGGGTTACACATACATGGTACTGTAGAAGAATTCTCAATATGATCCCATTCAACACTTTATTGAAGATCTTCCCAGAGAGGTGTTGCTTTGGTACACAAAGAACACAAACACAGCCACTGTTGCCACAGCGCCGCACATGGCAACAGTGGTCAAGGGTGACGCCCATGACGTCGTTGAAGGAGAGGAACTCGAGCTGACGAAGGACGCAGGTGGTCCGATGGCTGTTGGACCAGAACTCCAGATTACAGCGGTCAGATTGCATAGAGCCTGGGAAAAGGAACTCATTACTATAATGATTGAAAAGCATCATTAATTATTCAGTCTAATAAGTCTTAAGTAAGCATTAACAAACAACAGACTGTGGGAATAACCACACACCTCAGTGATGTGAGAAGGCCGATGATATTCAGTACACTGACCTGTGGTGTTGCTGACCTCTCCCTCAGCACAGGAGATGCAGTCGAAGCAGCAGACAGGCTCCCCCTTCCTCCTGGCTACACGGGTGCCTGGGGGACAGCTGTCACTGCACACTGACACAGGCACCGGTACATGCCATGTAATTAATTTCAATTGAACAAAACCATTCAGTTCATGTTTTAAAAATGGTCTTTCTTACTGTATTAGATCCTGTGTTCCACTGGATGGCTGATTGGTTGATGAGGAGATTGGACCCATCTACTCGGCCAATCGTGACAAGTTTGAGCAACCCCTGGGGCGTGGCCTGCCAGTTCACAAGGTCGTACACAGCAGGGACATCCGCGCCCCGGAAGTAGAACGGCTCCCCAAGTGGAGCGGTGAAGTTAACCTGGTTCAGGTGCTGCAAAAGCTTGGAGGAGAGGAGACACAAACATGAACATTACACTGTTAATATGATGTAATAACTCAAAACATATCCCCATAGTGACTATTAAGTGGACATGAATATTTTATGATATTAAATAACAAAAAAGATTACATTGGCATGACTAATTCAGAGTCTCTGCCCCACTGCAGGAGGCCAGGCGTGGACGGGTGGAACTGAAGGTGGTAGGAGGGGTGTGTGGTAGTGACACGGAGGGGGTTGGAGGAAGGGGAGAGGAGAGCAGAGATGTGCCGTGTGCATGTGCTTCTCCAGGGCTACACCCAAATCCTTCAACAGGACTTCTCTGGGACGACGAGAGGGGTGGAGACTTCGAAGGTGGGCCTCAAAGCCAGGAATAGTTTCACTGCGGATAGCCACTCCCACGATGCCCTGATCGGTTTCGTAGGAGTTGTCCGCCAGTGCTCCATGCCTCACTGGCCTGTCCGTCACATTTCTCCTCCCCAGCTCCAGGAGTAATGCCCCCATGTCAGTGTACCAGAGGATGACCAGGATCACCCGTGCTGTCGAGGCCTGGACCGTGTCTGCTGCTCGCTTCACATCCCTCACCAGGTTCGCCCGGTTGAGGGTCTCAAAGAACGCCAGGCACACCCCCGTCCCCCGAATCTCCTCCTCAAACACCTGGTGATCAAATACGAAGCACAGGGAGCTTGAGAAATGGTCACAATACTGATATTAAGCTGATGATTTTTTTTTTTTAAGTATACAGTATTAGAAATAATGTAAATTAACAAAATTCAGTTTTCTATACAATTGTTCTATGATGTAACTATTGTTTTATGATGTAGAGTCGCGGCCAAAAGTTTTGAGAATGGAACACATATTAATTTCCACAAAGTTTGCTTTGTGTCTTTAGTTATTTTTGTCAGATGTTACTATGAAATACGGAAGTACAAACAACAAGCATTTCATAAGTGTCAAAGGCTTTTATTGACAATTACATGAAGTTGATGAAAAGAGTCAATATTTGTGGTGTTGACCCTTCTTTTTCAAGACCTCTGCAATCCACCCTGGCATGCTATCAATTAACTTCTGAGCCACATCCTGACTGATGGCAGCCCATTCTTGCATTATCAATGCTTGGAGTTCGTCAGAATTTGTGGGGTTTTGTTTGTCTACCCGCCTTTTGAGGATTGACCACAAGTTCTCAATGGGATTAAGGTATGGGGAGTTTCCTGGCCATGGACCAAAAATATCGATGTTTTGTTCCCCGAGCCACTTAGTTATCACTTTTGCCTTATGGCAAGGTGCTCCATCATGCTGGAAAGGGCATTGTTCTTTACCAAATTGTTCCTGGATGGTTGGGAGAAGTTGCTCTCGGAGGATGTTTTTGTACCATTCTTTATTCATGGCTGTGTTCTTAGGCAAAATTGTGAGTGAGCCCACTCCCTTGGCTGAGAAGCAAACCCACACATGAATGGTCTTAGGATGCTTTACTTTTGGCATGACACAGGACTGATGGGGTGCTCACCTTGTCTTCTCCGGACAAGCTTTTTTCCGAATGCCCCAAACAATCGGAAAGAGGATTCATGCTGAGGACTTTACCCCAGTCCTCAGCAGTCAAATTCCTGTACCTTTTGCAGAATATCAGTCTGTCCCTGATGTTTTTCCTGAAGAGAAGTGGCTTCTTTGCTGCCCTTCTTGACACCAGGCCATCCTCCAAATGTCTTCGCCTCACTGTGCGTACAGATGCACTCACACCTGCCTGCTGCCATTCCTGAGCAAGCTCTGTAATGGTGGTGTCCCGTTCCCGCAGCTGAATCAACTTTAGGAGACGGTCCTGACGCTTGCTGGACTTTCTTTGGCGCCCTGAAGCCTTATTCACAACAATTGAACCGCTCTCCTTGAAGTTCTTGATGATCCGATAAATGGTTGATTTATGTGCAATCTTACTGGCAGCAATATCCTTGCCTGTGAAGCCCTTTTTGTGCAAAGCAATGATGACGGCACGTGTTTGATTGCAGGTACCCATGGTTGACAGAGGAAGAACAATGATTCCAAGCACCACCATCCGTTTGAAGCTTCCAGTCTTTTATTCAAACTGAATCAGCATGACAGAGTGATCTCCAGCCTTGTCCTCGTCAACACTCACACCTGTGTTAACGTGAGAATCACTGACATGATGTCAGCTGGTCCTTTTGTGGCAGGGCTGAAATGCAGTGGAAATGTTTTTGAGGGATTCAGTTCATTTGCATGGCAAAGAGTGACTTTGACTTTGCAATTCATCTGATCACTCTTCATAACATTCTGGAGTATATGCAAATTGCCATCATACAAACTGAGGCAGCAGACTTTGTGAAAATTTATATTTGTGTCATTCTCAAAACTTTTGGACACGACTGAATAAAGAAAGATCAGTATTGCCAGACGACCGTAGTCATTGTCTACAGCGATAGCCCCGACGCAGGTCCATCAGTGTACAACACATTAGGAACACCTTGAGTTACACCGCCTTTTGCCCTCAAAACAGCTTCAATTCATTGGGGCATGGACTCTACAAGGTGTCGAAAGTGTTCCAAAGGGATGCTGGTCCATGTTGACTCCAATGAATCTCATTCTTGATATACACGGGTAACTATTGAGCGTGAAAAACCCAGCAGCACTGCCATTCTTGACACAAACTGGTGTGCCTGGCACCTACTACCATACCACGTTCACAATCGTTTGTCTTGCACATTCACCCTCTGAATGGCCAATATACACAATCCATGCTTCAATTTTCTCAAGGCTTACATATTTTTTAAATCCTTCTTTAACCTGTCTCCTCCCCTTCAATACACTGATTGAAGTGGATTTAACAAGTGACATCAAGAAGGGATCATAGCTTTCACTTGGATTCACTTGGTCAGTCTATGTCACGGAAGAGCAGGTGTTCCTAAAGTTTTGTCCACTCAGTATATAACCTGGTTGTTGAGAGAGACTAAGGACACAACGTCATCAATATTTTTTTATGAAGTACTAAATAACCTCCAAAAATATCTCAGTAAACACTAGACTATCTGAAATACGATGAATTAAAGTATTATGGCAATTGTTCTAGCCATTACACTTCCAGGTTGTGTGGAGAGAGACTGACCCCAGGCACAAAGAGTGGCCCCAGGGTCCTGACCAGGAAAAGGTCTGAGTGGACAATGCATCGCCAATGCCCAGAGGAACAGGGCAGTCACTAGATGGCCGTGCTGGACAGGACAGAATACACATAACATGGTTGTTTAATCAGAACTACATGATACCAAGTACATGAGCTACAGTATTTGTTATTCATTTAGTGTAGGATCTCCACAATATTATTGGCTATTTGGCAAATACATTTCAATACATTTTAATTTTAGCTAAAGATTAGGTTGTGGTTAGTGGTTAAAATCATATTTGAGGTTAGAAAGCTCTGTAGTTTCCCCCTAACACCAGGGACAGTGCCCCTCGCAAGCTCCAGGCCGAGGGATAGTGACAGTTCTTTTGTGTTTCTTCCATTTGCGAATAATCGCACCAAATGTTGTTACCTTCTCACCAAGCTGCTTGCCGATGGTCTTGTAGCCCATTCCAGCCTTGTGTAGGTCTACAATCTTGTCCTGACATCCTTGGAGAGCTTTTTGGTCTTTTCCATGGTGGAGAGTTTGGAATCTGATTGATTGATTGCTTCTGTGGACAGGTGTCTTTTTTACAGGTAACAAGCTGCAGTTAGGAGCACTCCCTTTAAGAGTGTGCTCCTAATCTCAGCTCGTTACCTGTATAAAAGACACATGGGAGCCAGAAATCTTTCTGATTGAAAGGGGGTCAAATACTTATTTCCCTCATTAAAATGCAAATCATTTTATAACATTTTTGACATGCGGTTTTCTGGATTTGTTTGTTGTTATTCTGTCTCTCACTGTTCAAATAAACCTACCATTAAAATTATAGACAGACCATTTCTTTGTAAGTGGACAAACGTACAAAATCAGCAGGGGATCAAATACTTTTTTCCCCCACTGTATATAGGCCCCCTATATCAGACCTATGCCCCTTCTACCCACCCCATGCCCCCTGCCCCTGAGGCAAGGACCTCAACATGACAGCAAGACATATGCCCAGGTCGTGAGCAGAGCAACAGGCCCAACCCCCACTCTTACACATACCCAAGCCCCATCCTGTGACCTAAGAGGTATGTATCCGATGCTCAACATGCTCTGCTCACACCTATTGTGATGGTCTGGGCCTTAACCACAAAAACAACACTAGACACTATGGAATACAAAGCTTGTACTATCTCCTTCTGGAATATACAAGGTCTGAGGTCATCTGCCTTCGGCCTAAAGAGAAGGAATCAGACATTGTTATCCTACAAGTGTCACGCCCTGACCAGGTGAACTCTGCTATTTTGGTCAGGGTGTGGCATTTCTATGCTTTATTTTCTATGTTTTGGTTATAGCCTTTCTTTGTGTTTTATTTCTATGTTGGGCTCGGGGGTGATTTCCCAATCAGACAGCTGTCGCTTGTGAAGTCTGATTGGGAATCACATTTAAGTTCCTTTTCCCCCACGATGTTTGTGGGTTGTTGTCTCGTTATTTGAGCACGTAACGTATTGGCAGTTTTTCCTTGATTTTGTGTACATGTTTAATTCTAGTGTGTTAAATAAACATGTATTCGCTCCCAGCTGCGTTTTGGTCCGCTTCCTCGTCTCCCGACGATAAACGTTACAACAAGAAACATGGTTTAAAGGAGACGGACCCACTTGTTGCCCTCTAGGTTACAGAGAGCTGATAGTCCCATCCACAAAACGACCAAGTGTGAAACATGGTAGAGACTCAGGGGGTATGCTAATTTGGGGGAGTGTGCAAAGCTGTCATCAAGGCAAAGAGTGGCTACTTTGAAGAATCTCAAATATAAAATACATTTTGATTTGTTTAACACTTTTTGGTTACAACATGATTCATGTGTTTATTCATAGTTTTGATGTCTTCACTATTATTCTACAATGTAGAAAAATAGCAAAAATAAACAAAAACCCTTGAATGAGTAGGTGTGTCCAAACTTTTGACTCAGATACAAATCTTAAATTCAAAGACTCCCAGAACCCACTGGATTCTCCAATTACATTAAATGAACTACAGGACAAAATACAATCCCGAACAACCCAAAAAGGCCTGTTGGGTAGATTGTATTCTAAATGAAATTATAAAATTTACAAACCACAAATTCCAATTGGCTATACTTAAACTCTTTAATATCATCCTCTGCTCTGGAAAATTCCCCAATATTTGGAACCAAGGACTCATCACCACAATCCACAAAAGTGGAGACAAATTAGACCCCAATAATTACCGTGGGATATGCGTCAACAGCAACCTTGGGAAAATCCTCTGCATTATCATAAACAGCAGACTCGTACATTTCCTACATAAGGGACGCCGATGGCATTACCCGTATGATTGATGAGGATCTCCATTTTGCAAATCTAATGTCCATTACTAGACATCGTGAGTGTTATTAAAATAGGCCGATGGACTCAGGTCATGCCCCAGGGTCGGATCTTCCAGGAAGTCATCAAATAAAGTCTCTCGGACATTTAGTTTCAGTTTTATACTTTTTTAAATTTTTGGTAATTTTCCCGCTGTTACGGAAAATTCCACTAGATGGCGACTGGCTGCTTATTGCAAATGGACATAACATCACCGAACGGACATGGCCATTTCTCCTAAATGGAAAATTCTTTAAAGACTAAACTTGGTGAGCACAGGTTTGGCCAAATGGGCTTTTATCCCAGAAAGAAGATGGCATCGAGGCCTCAACGCTTTTTGAGTTAAGGCCTATTTTCTGGGATTAAAGGTCAAAAACGGTAATAGAGCTCTAATTTGACCGCTTAAAATCAAAGTACATGAACCTATGGTGTAAGGAAAAAAAGAACCAGCCATTTATTTAATGTAGTTTACGAGAAATAATGCAATGTCAGTTCAGTAATGATTAAAGATGTTTTTATTTTTTAAGTTATCGATCCAGCTGCAGCGTGTTCAGACAAATCTGTTAAGGCGGGTTTCGGAGCTCTACGTGAAGTCTGTGATTTTCTGAACTCACACACACACACACACACACACACACACAGTCAATTGGGGTTGACACAGTGTGAGGCTTAAAGACACACAGAGCCTGCAATAGTTACCTGCGTTCAAACTATCAAAGAACCGTCAGACCTAGAGCTCAGAAACTCAGGGTCGCCTCAGCTAAGCCTACACAATTCTCAGAACTTGACCTGCAGCTAGAACGTGCGTGTTTTAATTTCTTATTATGGTTTAAGCAGAAGGCGCTGTGAATTTTGGGCCAGCTCTGAAATATGTGATTGTTGGCTTCTAAATGAGTTGGACAAAATGGGTTTGGTGTCAGTATCAGTTTGGTGTCAGAATGATATCTTCTTGACTGATGGACGCTGACTTTTGTCCATTTGCATTAAGTTTAAACAGTGATGAACCATCACCAAATTGACAGGTTGACATCAACACCAACGAGCGGTGGAGAGGAACCACTATCACAGCCCGGCCATCCTGAGATCAACAGGCCAGTCAATTGGGCATTTCTGCAGTATATTAGAGCATGTCAAATTCGTGATGGTAAATATCCATTGTAAGACATTGCAAATGGACAGCCGTGCACCTGGTAATGTGAATGGGTTACTAGGAGCAAATATTTAAAATGGTTTTTAATGCCTTTAGGGGGGTGCAAGGGGTCCATGGCTGGGTAGGGAGCACCCCTGGTCATTTTGGACGTTTTTCACAAAATCTTTCAAAAATGAAAGTCCCACTTCTCTCTCATTGCACCAACGAGCGATGGAGAGGAACCACTACCACTGCCCGGCCATCCCGAGTTCAACAGGCCAGTCAATTGGGCATTTCCAGCAGTATATTAGCCTCTCTGGGGTATGCGGTACGCTAGCGTCCCACCCGCGGGACACACTATTCAACAGCCAGTGAAATAGCAGGGCGCCAAATTCAAAACAACAAAATCTCTTAATTCAAATTTCTCAAACATACAACTATTATATCCCATTTTAAAGATACACTTCTCGTTAATCCAACCACATTGTCCGATTTCAAAAAGGCTTTACGGCGAAAGCATAACATTAGATTATGTTAGGACAGCGCCGAGACAAGAAAAATCACACAGCCATTTTCCAAGCAAGGAGAGGCGTCACAAAAACCAGAAATACAGCTAAAATGAATCACTAACCTTTGATGATCTTCATCAGATGGCACTCATAGGACTTCATCTTACACAATACATGTATGTTTTGCTCAATAAAGTTCATATTTATATCCATAAACCCCATTTTACATTGGCGTGTAATGTTCAGAAATGTTTTGCCTCCCAAAACTTTCGGTGAATGAGCACATCAATTTACAAAAATACTCATCATAAATGTAGAAAAAATATTCAACTCTTATTCAAAGAATTATAGATACACTTCTCCTTAATGCAACCGCTGTGTCAGATTTCAAAAAGGTTTTTTCGGCGAAAGCACACTTTGCAATAATCTGAGTACGGCGATCAGTCACAAAACCAAAAATAGCCAACAAAACTCAGAAATAGCATTATAAATATTCACTTACCTTTGATGATCTTCGTCAGAATGCACTCTCAGGAATCCCAGTTCCACAATAAATGTTCATTTGTTTCGATAAAATCCATCCTCTATGTCCAAATACCTCCATTTTGTACGCGCGTTCAGTCGAGTTATCCAAATTCACTTTGCTCGCGCAGTGAGTTGAGACGAAAAGTCCAAAAAGTTATATTACAGTTCGTAGAAACATGTCAAACGATATATAGAATCAATCTTTAGGATGTTTTTGTCATAAATCTTCCATAACATTCCAACCGGACGATTCCTTTGTCTTCAAAAAAGAAAAGGAACACAGCTAACTCTTATGTGAGTGCGCGCCACTGAGCTCATGTCATTTTCTCAGTCATCTGATTCCAATGGCTCTTATTCTCTCCCCATTCACAGTAGAAGCATGAAACAACGTTCTAAAGACTGTTGACATCTAGTGGAAGCCTTAGGAAGTGCAAAATGACCCCACAGACAATGTACATTGGATAAGGAATCACTTGAAAAACTACAAACCTCAGATTTCCACAATTCCTGGGTGGATTTTTTCTCAGGTTTTTGCCTGCCATATGAGTTCTGTTATACTCACAGACATCATTCAAACAGTTTTAGAAACTTCCGAGTGTTTTCCATCCAAATCTACTAATACTATGCAAATCTTAGCTTCTGGAACTGAGTAGCAGGCAGTTTACTCTGGGTACCTTCTTCATACGGACGTCAAAATACTGCCCCCTACCCTAGAGAAATTAAAGCATGTCAAATTTGTGATGGTAAATGCCCATTGTAAGACATCTGTTGAGGATCTTATCCCGATCTAATCCCGGTAATGGGATTCATTGTCATGTGACCATGGCGGGGAATTCAAAACTGCAAGAGTAATCATTTCAAATAATCAAATAATCAACTATTTTCCTCCATTTGAAAGATATATCTCCTAAATCTAACCACGCTGTCCGATTTTCCGAGGCTTTACAGAGAATGCATAAAGTTAGGTTATGTGAGGAGAGTACATTGACAATAGCTGCATGTAATGTTTAGCCAATTCAAAGAAGGGCATCAACAGACAGAAAACTAGCTAGAATTATGCACTTACCTTTGACAATCTGCATCAGATGACACTCATAGGACATTATGTTATACAATACATGCATTTTTAGTTCCATCAAGTTCATATTTATATCCAAAAACAGCATTTACAGTCGCGGTGAAATTCAGAATTTTTTTCGGCTCGAATGCACCCAGTGAATCCAGCATTACAAATCACGGAATAACTATTCGAAAACATTGGTAAATTATAATATTGTCATTCAAAGAATAATATATTATCATCTCGTAATTGCTACCGAATGGCCAGATCTCAAAATAACTTTACTGGGAAATCACATTTTGCATAAACTGGGTACTATGCTAACAACAATAGGCTATATGCTAAGCTAAGCTAAGCTATACCGTTAGCATTAGCATCATCTAATATCGATAATAACATTCTAAATATCCCCTTACCTTTGATTATCTCCATCAGAAGGCGCTGCCAGAGTTCCCAGGTCCAGAACAAATGTGGTTTCTTTTGACAAAGTTCATCATTTATGTCCAAATAGTTAGCGTTCAGTAGGCTCCCACAAAATGAGGTGGGCACTGTAAAGTCACTTCGAAAAGCTAAAGAAAACCTAGTAAATAATCTATTTACGTTTGTTTAAACATGTCAAACGTTGTTTAGCACTAATCTTTTGTTTCATTTTTAACGTGAAACATCAGTAAACATCAGTAATATTTTCACACAACCTATCAAGTGTCTAGAATAAACGATAATGACAAAGACTCTCTTCTCAGATTCATGCGCAGGCGCAAAAAAATGAAGTGATGACGTGTCAACTTGTAAGCTTTCTTATTCGGTCTGTATTCATGACAGATGCTTCCAACAACTTTCTAAAGATCGTTGACATCTAGTGGAAGCAGTAGGAGTTGCGAACAGAATCCTTTCTCACTGTGGTATCTTTAAAACAATGACACTAAATAGTACAGTCACAAAATTCTCATTTTTTTTAATCTATTTTTCACAGGTTTTTGCCTGCAATATGAGTTTTGTTATACTTACAGACACCATTCAAACTGTTTTAGAAAATTCAGAGTGTTTTCTATCCAAACCTGAACAATAATATGCATATTCTAGCTTCTGAGTTGGTGTAGGAGGCAGTTAAAAATGCGCACATATTTTTTTCCAAAATTCTCAATACTGCCCCCTGGCCTCAACAGGTTATTAAGAGTGTGTGTTTTCTTACTGTCGTCCAGTCCCTGCTGAGAGGCCACAGAGTTGGTGAAAACAACCAGGTCTGACAGATCTCTACTCAGCTTAATTGTCTTCCTCTTCCTCCCTCCCCTACAGCAAGATGAAAACACAGAAAGAGTATGAAGGAGGAAAGAGAAGTAGAATGGGGCAAGAGGCATATAGTAGAATGGGGAAAGAGGCATAGGGTAGAATGGGGAAAGAGACATAGAGTTGAATGGGGAGAGAGGACGGAAACACATGCACAGAAACAAACGCACAGTGACAACAGCATGGGAAGTAAATGGGAGTGTCCATCAAAGTGACAGTTTACACCCCACATTGTCACTGTTTACACCCCACAGAATCATGTTTTACACCCCAAAGCATCACAGTTTACACCCCACAGCATCACAGTTTAAACCCCACAGGGAAGATCATCAAAGTTTACACCCCACAGAATCGAAATTTACACCCCACAGCATCACAGTTTACACCCCACTGCATCAAAGTTTACATCCCACAGCATCACAGGTACACCCCACAGCATCACAGTTTACAACCCACAGGGAATGGCATCACAGTTTACTCCCCACAGCATCACAGTTTACACCCACAGGGAAGATTATAACAGCTTACACCCAATAGGGAAAAGCATCACTGGGAAATACTTAATACAGACCAGATCAAACAGCTTTCATTGACACACTAAAGGGATATGGAGGCAGGCCAACAACACACACACACACACACACACACACACACACACACACACACACACACACACACACACACACACACACACACACACATACATACACACAAACACATACAGCTCCAAAAAATGAACCGCCAAACCACACTTCTTAAATATGCATATTAATATTCTTGTTACCATTTGAAAGGAAACACTTTGAAGTTTGTGGAAGTATGAAATTAATGTAGGACACATTAGATCTGGTAAAAGAGAATACAATGAAAAACATGCATCTTTGAAATGCAAGAGAAAGGCCATACTTTCAAATAGGAGTCTATGTGTCATTTAGATGTTGGCCACCAGATGGCACCAGTGTGTGTACAACGTTTCAGACTAATCCAGTGAAGAATTACATTACTGCACAATATGTTGTATCAAGTCTGCCAAGTGTTTGCCGAAAAGTGCCGAATTGGTCAATTGATACTTGTTCAAGTACTTAACTATAAAGAACATATAAAAATGCTATGGTAATATATATTTTTTAGTTTACACACTCCCATAAATGTCACACATGATGGATCTTTACCTTATACACTAACTTTCACACATCTAGATGGCCGGGCGGGGTCGGTGTGGAGTCAGAGAGAGCAGTGGAGTCAAACTTTAGAACCCAGTTCCTACATTTGAACATAAAAATTGATTTTATCAAACAAAATTATGCTAGATTTTATCTCTGGGACCCTCAGGATGACAAATCAGAGCAAGATTTCTGAATGTAAGTGCATTATTTACCTTCAGAGGTGAATGTATCAAACAAGTTGCTATGATAAAAGTATTTTGTTGTTGTGCACTCACCTCAAACAATAGCATGCATTTTCTCACAGTAACAGCTACTGTAAATTGGACACTACAGTTAGATTAACAAGAATTTAAGCTTTCTGCCCATATCAGACATGTCTATGTCCCGGAAAGTTGGCTGTTGTATACAACGTCATTCCAGTTACATTAGTGCACGTTAGCAACAACAGTCCCGGTTTAGGGGCACCCATCGTGTAGAGGGTAACCTCTTAAGGATCCTACCCTTTTTTTCAATTTTCACCTAAAAGGACATACCCAAATCTAACTGCCTGTAGCTCAGGACATGCATATTCACTCGCCCGCTTAAGCCAGCTGCACCAATGTGCAGGAAGAAACACCATTCAACTGATGTCCTAAGTCAGCTTGCAATCACCCGGCCCGCAATGAGCCAAGTAAAGACTCCCCAGGCCAAACCGTCCCGTAACACGGAAGACGCAGGGCCAATTGTGCCCTGCCCTATGAGACTCCCAGTCACAGCCCGTTGTGACAGAGCCTGGGATCGAACCAGGTCTGTAGTGACACCTTAGACCACTGCACCACTCAGGAGGCCTGTACACAACTTTTTTCTTAATATATTGTGCATAACATTCAAACACACATTTCATTCACACTATATTTGACATTGCTTGTTCTAATATTTGTATATTTCTTAATTCCTTGTTGTTGTTGTTGCGTGTATTGTTATCTATTACTGCACTGTTGGAACATAAGCATTTCATTACACTCACAATAACATTTTGCAAAATATGTGTACGCAACCAATCAAATTAGATTTTATTTTGATTTGAGTGTGTGTGTCTCTCGATTCACCACAGCCTCATTATTAGCCTGGAGCTAGAGAACCCTTAACAGACACCAAGCAATAAACTGGTACATCTGTGAAGGACGGAGAGAGGGAGAGAGAGGGAGAGAGAGGGAGAGAGAGGGGGAGAGAGGGAGAGAGCGGGAGAGAGAGGGAAAGAGAGGGTGAGAGAGGAGGGAGAGGAAGCGGGAGAGGGAGAAAAACAGCTCACCTACAGGACTCATGGTGGAATAACTTGGAGGTGTGTAATAAATCTTTCAATTAAATTCAAAGGGTTTTATTGGCATGGGAATCATATGATCAAACTGCCAAAGCAAGTGAAATAGATGATAAACAAAAGTGAAAAAAAATCTGACATTAAAAGATTCAAAGGAACAGAGACATTTCAAATGTCATATGTCTATATACGGTGTTGTAACGATATGCTAATAGTTAAAGTATAAAAAGAAAATAAATAAACATGAATATGTATTTAGAATGGTGTTTGTTCTTCACTGGTTGCCCTTCTCGTGTGGCAACAGTTCCAATATCATATTTCTCTGACACTCCAACGTCTCATCTCCAACCTGCAACTCAGACCCCCTCCCCCCGCCTCCCCTCCCCCTAACAAAACTCCCGCTGCCTCCCATACGCCTGCAAGCTCTCCACCCTGCATACCCCCGCCGCCTCCCACAACTCCATCCCCAAGCCTCCCCCTGCCACTCCTCTCCCTGCCTTACACAGTCAACCTCCGCTGACACTATAAAAGAGAGGGAGAGAGAGTAAGCAAGAGAGAGAGGGGGAGAGACAGAGTACAGCTATGAGGGTCAGACAATATATTAACCTTTACCTATCTATAATCATGATACTGAACTCCTCATCTCTGAGCCTTCTATTGAACAACTCCTCTGCCTCATCCTCTTCCTCATCCTGTCGTCTGCGGGAGCAGTTCAGTCTGAATGGGATGTACCAGAAGGGTGATGTGATTCTGGGAGGTCTGTTTGAGGTCCACTACTTCACTGTGTTCCCTGAGCTATCTTTCACATCAGAACCCCAGCAGTTCTACTGTGAGGGGTGAGTATTCATCTACTGGACTGAACTGAACTGGACTGGATGTGTGTCTGCACCTCTCCTATAAAGGACAGATAGACATCCCTGCAATAAGAAGCCTCACTTTGATCAGTGTTAACCAACCCTGGTCCCGGAGACCTACTGGGTTCTTGTTACATTGGTGAATAGTACATTGGTGAATAGTACATTGGTGATTAGTACATTGCGGTATCAAAAAATCTGTGAATTAATTGTGTGTATTCCATTATTTTCAATCATTATTCCTGTTTTCTAAGCACATTTCCCTTTAAGATAAAGCTATTTTATTATCTATCCTTGATAAAAGTAATTTGTTTTCTCCTCCCAACCCCTTAAGACAACACTCTCTCACACACACCCCTTAAGAGGTGCACAGGGTTCAACACCTCTAGAGTGATTTAAAACATTTACAAATTGATTGAATGTTCCTTTTCTCTGTCAGTTTTGACAGTTTTGGTTTCCAGCAGGCCCAGACTATGGCGTTTGCTGTAGATGAGATCAACAGAAACCCTGACCTTCTGCCCAACATCAAGCTCGGATACCAGCTCTATGACAACTGCCTGAAGCTGGGAGTATCATTCCGTGCTGCCATGTCATTGGCCAGTGGGAGAGAGGAAGAGTTCCTATTGGATGAGACTTGTTCTGGGTCACCCCCGGTGCTAGGGATTGTGGGAGACCCAGGGTCCACACACTCCATTGCCATCTCCAGTGTCCTAGGGCTGTTCCGGGTTCCCATGGTAAATCAGAAAGAATAGAAAGATGACAACATTATTGGAAATGTCCTTCTTGTATTCCAAAAGCACACTTTGAGTGAGAAACAGCATTTTTAGGACTTAAATCTGTCTAGGCATGAAAACCGTCTATTATATTAATTCATTAAAAGAAGAAAAAAAATTATTGTATATTTCTCTCCCTCAGGTGAGTCACTACGCCACGTGTTCCTGTCTGAGCAACCGGGGAAAGTACCCATCCTTCTTCAGAACCATCCCTAGTGATTCCTTCCAGGTCTGTCTCTAAGAAGGCTACAATGACATGATTACACAGTGAACCGTCAGTTCCCATGTGTACTCACTATACCCTTTATACTGTGTAACGACATTACAATTAAATAAAAGGTTCAATCATTTAAAAAAGCTTAGATAACGTTAAATAAAAGGTGACAAAAATAATGTATGTAATTTATGTTGATCTCTCTATACTCTCCAGTCTCTGTAATAATATCAGTAATGTCTAATCTCTGTTGATGTGATCTCAGGTGCGAGCCATGATCCAGATCCTACATCGGTTGGGTTGGACCTGGGTGGGCCTGGTGTTCAGTGATGATGACTACGGATTTCATGCTGCCCGGTCCTTCCACTCAAGCCTGGCCGAGTCAGGGGGCTGTGTGGCCTATTCCCAGGTCCTGCCCAAAGACAACCGCCCCACAGAGCTGCAGAGGATCGTGGGAGAGATCAAGAGCTCCACTGCTCGTGTGGTGGTGGTGTTCTCCAATGAGGCCTACCTGCTCCCTCTGGTGGACGAGGTTCAGTGATGATTTTATCTTGACAGTTCATCTAAAATAACACTTACAGTACATTCACATTTTAGTATCAGAGGCTCTAATCCAGAGAGATTTAAACTTCATAATAACAATATTAGTAATACCATTTAGCAGATGCTTTTATCCAAAGCAACTTACAGTCAGTGATGTGTGCATATATTTTATGTATGGGTAACCCTGGACAGTTAGTGCATCCATCCTAAGATATCTAGGGGGGCAACCACATATCACAGTCATAGTAAGTATGTTTTATCCTCAATAAAGTATCAGCAAATACATTCCACAGCCCTAATAACAGCCATAATAGCTGTAGGATGTTACCCTTCTCACAAACAACAGTATCTAAAAGTGTTACAGCATATTACCATTGTGGTGTTCTAAAAACCAAGATTATAAAATATAAAACCCGTTTTACAAGGTGGTGGTGCAGAATGTGAAGGGTCTCCAGTGGATCGCCAGTGAAGCCTGGACCTCCTCCACTGTGTTTCACACCCCCCGTCTCATGCCCTACCTGGGGGGTACCCTGGGTATCGCCATCCGTCGTGGAGAGATACCCGGCCTCAGGGACTACCTGCTTAACGTCCGCCCTGACGACCAACCTGCCAATAACCCTGGAAAAAACATGGTGAAGTATTTTTCTGTCTTTTAACTCTAACCATATATTTAATTACTTTATACATTATGTTTAAAACATTTAAAAGGCTACTTTGCCTATAAATACTACAATACAGAAGAAAAAAACGAGTTTTCCTCTATAACATTTCCTTCTCTGTTCTGGTAAGGTGAGACAGTTCTGGGAGGCTGTGTTTGGGTGCAGGTTGGAGCCCCCAGCAGGTTGGGTGGAGGCTGGTGGTGATGTATGTACAGGTCAGGAGGACCTGAGTGACGTGGAGACTGACTATGGGGACGTGTCTGAGCTCAGGCCGGAATATAACGTGTATAAGGCAGTGTACGCCCTGGCCCATGCCCTGCATGACCTATTGCAATGTGTGCCAGGGAGAGGACCGTTCAGTGGGCACCGATGTGCCAGCCTACAGAGACTGGAGCCCTGGCAGGTGGGATACATTCACACACACACAAACAGATGCAGATGTAGACTTTGACAAATGTTTACTTCTGTTTACTGTTTTCTTAGTCAAGGTCCCCTGACTACATACTATCTTTTGGTTACATTTGCTCTCTTCCCTCTGTTCCCTCCATCCCTCCATCTCCCTCCTCTGACCAGCTGGTCCATTACCTGGAGAGGGTTAACTTCACCACAGATTTTGGCGATCGCGTTTCTTTCGATGACAACGGGGACGCCCTGGCTATCTATGATATCATGAACTGGGCGTGGCTCCAGGACGGGAGCGTGCAGGTAGAGAATGTGGGTGTGATTGACGAATCAGCCCCCGCAGGACAAGAGCTCACACTGGACGTGGACAGAATTTTCTGGAACTTTGAGTCAAAAAAGGTTATTTGTAAAGTTATACAGTTATATAGCATATTTCACTACTGCAACAGAAACAGTGTTAACTTATACCAGTGGAGGGCAAAGAAGCATTAAATATCGGTGTGTAAATGTGGGAGTATAAATATTGTCATATAAAAGTCTGGTATTCTCCCTCCTAGGCCGTCGTTGTAAATAAGAATTTGTTCTTTAACTGACTTGCCTATTAAAATAAAGGATGAATTCCCCTTCGCCTTCGTCCTTATAGCCCCCACGATCAGTGTGCAGTGAGAGCTGTCCCCCAGGCACCCGTGTAGCCAGGAAGAAGGGGGAGCCTGTCTGCTGCTTCGACTGCATCTCCTGTGCTGAGGGAGAGGTCAGCAACACCACAGGTCAGTGAAATTAATGTCATTTAAAGAATTTGAGCATGGTTTGGGGCTGTAGAAAAGGTTTTCCACATATTCTTTGTCTGTCTTTCTGTCAGACTCGGCCGAGTGCTTGAGATGTCCAGAGGACTTCTGGTCCAGCCCGGAGCGTGATCTCTGCATCCCTAAGGGGGTTGAGTTCCTCTCCTACCAGGAATCACTGGGCATCTCCTTGATGACTGCCTCGTTGCTAGGAGCCCTCATCTGTGCAGTAGTCCTCGGAATCTTCACCCGCTACAGGAACACGCCTGTTGTCAAGGCCAACAACTCTGAGCTGAGCTTCCTGCTTCTGCTGTCACTCAAACTCTGCTTCCTGTGCTCGCTGCTGTTCATTGGCCGGCCCCGGCTGTGGACATGTCAGCTAAGGCATGCAGCATTTGGTATCAGCTTTGTTCTCTGTGTCTCCTGTATACTGGTGAAGACAATGGTGGTACTGGCTGTGTTTAGGACCTCTAAGCCTGGGGGCAATGCCAGCCTGAAATGGTTTGGTGCAGGGCAGCAGAGGGGAACAGTCCTGGTTCTCACCTTATTCCAGGCTGCTATCTGCACAGCCTGGCTGGTTTCAGCCTCTCCAACTCCACACAAAAACACGCGCTACCATATAGATAAGATTGTATATGAGTGTGTGGTGGGGTCGGTAGCAGGGTTCGGAGCGTTGTTAGGCTACATCGGAATTCTGGCGTTCCTTAGCTTCCTCTTGGCTTTCCTGGCTAGGAATCTTCCAGACAACTTCAACGAGGCCAAGTTCATCACCTTCAGCATGCTGATCTTCTGTGCTGTGTGGATCTCCTTTGTCCCTGCCTACATCAGCTCCCCTGGGAAGTACGCAGATGCTGTGGAGATATTCGCCATCTTAGCTTCCAGCTTTGGCCTCCTGGTGGCTCTGTTCGGCCCAAAGTGTTACATCATCCTGCTGAGGCCAGAGAGGAACACCAAGAAGGCTCTGATGGGCCGGGCCACAACCAAGACATAGGGAGAATCTTCATTCCATTTCCATTATTCCTCACGTCCTCTCTCCTCGCCTTCTTCTCAAAACACATTAGATCAGAAGGTTTGGAAGGGCGAGATATCTAACCTCATTTATTGGGTTTTGAAAAGGAGACCGAGGAGAGAGGACACGAGGAATCACGTAAATGAATTTGAGATTCTCCCATAGGCTCAATCCCATAACAACAGTTTACAGTTGATTCCTCTCCTCGTCTTCTTCATGTCCTCTTCGCTAATCTGAAATATGAACACTAGGTGGAGGTACAATGCATGCTAAGGATTTGCTTCACACTCTTTCAGAGCAAAGAAAGGAAAGGAGACATGTATAGTGACAGAGTATGATGGTCTCAAATAGTTTTTAGTAGCTCCTTTTAGTTTCCACTTCTGTTTGTAGTTTGATGGCATTAAATCAAATCTAATTAAAGAGATTTAATTGTTATGTTAGTACCCTAGTGATGTGTAGCCTGTAATTGATTATAATTATGATGTTCTGTGACTAAATATTAATCACATAATAAATGATTTCTTTCCTTGGGCTTTTAAGTAGGCTTTTGATTTACTTTATTTGTCTATGTGTGTGACTTTAAACTTCTAGGGATAAATTATCCCCGATGAGTAGGTTTCTACATCGAAAGGCTTTCGATTGAATTGTTACATCGTGTGGAACAGCATAACATACCTTTTCCTTCTAAAGGATTCTGCTGCCACACTCATTCACCCATAAATTAATTATTAATTAATGCACATTTTTATTTAATAAAACATTCTGACTTGAAAGGAGTTGCTTGAATGTGTTTTTATTGAACTGTTGAAATGTACAAATATACACTGCTCAAAAAAATAAAGAGAACACTTAAACAACACAATGTAACTCCAAGTCAATCACACTTCTGTGAAATCAAACTGTCCACTTAGGAAGCAACACTGATTGACAATAAATTTCACATGCTGTTGTGCAAATGGAATAGACAACAGGTGGAAATTATAGGCAATTAGCAAGACACCCCCAATAAAGGAGTGGTGTGGCTGGAGTGTGTCAGCAGTTCCTGCAAGAGGAAGGCATTGATGCTATGGACTGGCCCGCCCGTTCCCCAGACCTGAATCCAATTGAGCACATCTGGGACATCATGTCTCGCTCCATCCATCAATGCCACGTTGCACCACAGACTTTCCAGGAGTTGGCAGATGCTTTAGTCCAGGTCTGGGAGGAGATCCCTCAGGAGACCATCCGCCACCTCATCAGGAGCATGCCCAGGCATTGTAGGGAGGTCATACAGGCACGTGGAGGCCACACACACTACTGAGCCTCATTTTGACATGTTTTAAGGACATTACATCAAAGTTGGATCAGCTTGTAGTGTGGTTTTCCACATTAATTTTGAGTGTGACTCCAAATCCAGACCTCCATGGGTTGATAAATTGGATTTCCATTGATTATTTTTATGTGATTTTGTTGTCAGCACATTCAACTATGTAAAGAAAAAAGTATTTAATAAGATTATTTCTTTCATTCAGATCTAGGATGTGTTGTTTAAGTGTTCCCTTTATTTTTTTGAGCAGTATATTTTATTAAAATGTCATTAAACTGTGTCATATGGGATTAGAGAATTACCTCATAAAATGTGAAAGGAATGAACAAAAATGTTCATTAACAGTATCTAATTTAATTGATTTGTTTTCAGAACTGAATTTTAGGGGAGAAATGAAGCACCCCCAGTAGGTGTGGCCAAACTTTTGAGTCAACTACAAATCTTAGATTCCACTATTAATGACTTCCAGAACCCGCTGGATTCTCCAATTACATGTAATGAACTACAGGACAAAATACAATCCCTAACAACCCAAAAGGCCTGTGGGGTTGATGATATCCTAAATGAAATGATAAAATATACAAACCACAAATTCCAATTGGCTATACATAAACTCTTTAACATCATCCTCTGCTCTGGTGTATTCCCCAGCATATTCCCCAATATTTGGAACCAAGGACTGATCACCCCAATCCACAAAAGTGGAAACAAATTTGACCCCAATAACTACCTTGGGATACACATCAACAGCATCCTTGGGAAAATCCTCTGCATTATCATAAACAGCAGACTCGTACATTTCCTACATAAGGGACACCGATGGCATTACCCGTATGGTTGATGAGGATTTCCATTTTGCAAATGTATGGTCCATTACTAGATGTCCGCGAGTGTTATAAAATAGGCCAATGGACTCAGGTCGTGCCCCAGGGCTGGGTCTTCCTGGAAGTCAAAAAAACCCTGAAATGGACAAAAATGAATGGGAACATATTGGCATTGTACAAAACATTTCCAGCATGGCAAATACCACTCAATTGGACGCCAATTCATTCAAACCATTTTGCAAATGGCATATGGCAAATGCCAAGTGTAATACAGCAAAAATCCAAAGGAGGGTGAGCGCACTCCACCGTTAATTTTCATATTGCAAATGGAAATCAAGTCAAGACCCAAGTGTCAAATTTTGAAAAAAATAAAATAAAATAAAATGTATCACCCTCTAAAAAAGTTATTTCTGGACCGAGATTCTTTCGATTTTTTTGTCAATTATCCAAATATAAGAACAGTATGAACATACCTTTGTCATATTTTATTGTCATATTTTTGTATATGTCCATAAAACATATGTTTTGTCCATTTGCAATATGATATCATAGGAAGTCAAAAGTCGAAGTCAAAAGTCAGTGAACCATGGCCAAATACCATAAGAAATATCCAAATTCAATATGAAAGTATTGAAAGCACTAAATCAGGATGTTATGTCCATTTGCCATGTATGATCATAAGAAGTCGGTTTCCAAATCCAAAAGATTGTGAACCATGTCCAAAAGGCAATTATACTGCCCAAATTATATATGGCACTATGTTAATGCGGAAGCACAGTTCCCACTCAGCCCAGTCAAAACTGTTCGCTGCTCTGGCACCCCAATGGTGGAACAAGCTCCCTCACGACGCCAGGACAGCGGAGTCAATCACCAACTTCCGGAGACACCTGAAACCCCACCTCTTTAAGGAATACCTGGGATAGGATGAAGTAATCCTTCTAATCCTCCCCCCTACCCTCCCCCCAAAAATATATAGATGTACTATTGTAAAGTGGTTGTTCCACTGGATATCATAAGGTGAATGCACCAATTTGTAAGTTGCTCTGGATAAGAGCATCTGCTAATGTTAATCCATTAATAAACCTAGAAGGTCTATTTGTCATGTATGATGAGGGATTTTTGGGAAAAAAGTCAAAAATTACCAGGAGCACCCCCTATTGGATGGCCACGGCTGGGGGGTGCTCCCTACCCAGCCATGGACCCCTTGCACCCTCCTAAAGGCATTCAAAACTGTTTAAAATATTTGCTCCTGGTAACCTGTTCCAATCACCAGGTGCAAGGCTGTCCATTTGCAATATGTTTCAATGGTCATTTACCAACACGAATTTGACATGCTCAAAAATACTGCAGAAGTGCGAAATTGACTGGCCCGATGAACTCGGGATAGCCGGGCAGTGATAGTGGTTCCTCTCCATCGCTCGTTGTGTTGATTTCATCTTGTCCATTTGGTGATGGTTTTTCACTGTTTAAACATATTTCAAATGTACAGAAGTCAGCCAGCAAGTCAACGTCCATCAGTCAATAAGGTATCATTCTGACATCAAACTGATACAAATTGACACCAAACCCACTTTGTCCAACTCAGTTAGAAGCCAACTATCATATATTTCAGAGCAGTCCCAAAATTCACAGCGCCTTCTGTTTAAAACCTGTTGGGGCTAGGGGGCAGTATTGAGCATTTTGAAAAGAATATGTGCCCATTTTTAACTGCCTCCTACACCAACTCAGAAGCTAGGATATGCATATTATTAACGCATTTGGATAGAAAACACTCTGAATTTTCTAAAACTGTTTGAATGGTGTCTGTAAGTATAACAAAACTCATATGGCAGGCAAAAACCTGAGAAAAATACAAGCAGGAAATGAGAATTTTGTGGCTGTACTATTTTCGAGTCATTGCTAATAGATCACACAGTGACAAAGGATTCATTTTGCACTTCCTACGGCTTCCACTAGATGTCAACGATCTTCATGAAGTTGTTTGAAGCGTCTATGTTGAACGGAAAACAAATGAGAAGGAAGAGAAGTTGACGTCCCTGGGATGTTGTCACTTCATTATTGCGCGCACCTGCGCGTTCATGTGAGGCGAGACATTTTTCAAAAAGTTTTTCAAGACATAGGAGAGGTCGGGTTGAAATATTACTGATGTTTCACATTAAAAATGGCCCTAAAGATTGATGCTAAACAACGTTTGACATGTTTGAACGAACGTAAATAGATTTTTTTTTTACTTTTCGTCGTGACTTTCCCCCCCCGCCCTACATTTTGAGGAGCCTACTGAACACGCTAACAACATGGAGCAACTTGGAGTTATTTGGACATAAATTATGAACTTTGTCGAAAGAAACCACATTTGTTGTGGACCTGCGATTCCTGGAAGTGGCTTCTGATGAAGATAATCAAAGGTAAGGGATTATTTACAATAGTATTATTGATATTAGATGGTTCCAAGATGGTGCTAACCTGTACATCCTAGCCTATTGTTCTTAGCATAGCACCCTGTTTATTGCAAAGTGTGATTTCCAGTAAAGTTATTTTGAAATCTGGCAATGCGGTAGCATTTACGAGATGTTAATCTATAATTCTTTGAATGACAATATTATAATTTACCAATGTTTTCGAATAGTAATTTTGTAAATTGTAACGCTGATTCACTGGAAGCATTTGAGGGGAAAAAAAATCTGAATTTCACCGCCACTGTAAAATGCTGTTTTTGGATATAAATATGAACTTGATAGAACAAAAAATGCATGTATTGTCTAACATAATGTCCTAGGAGTGTCATCTGATGAAGATTGTCAAAGGTTAGTGCATAATTTTAGCTGGTTTTCTGCTTTTGGTGACGCCTGTCTTTGCATTGACAAAACATTACACACAGCTATTTTCAATGTACTGTCCTAACATAATCTAACTTTATGCTTTCGCCGTAAAGCCTTTTTGAAATCGGACAACGTGGTTAGATTAAGGAGATGTTTATGTTTCAAAGGGTGTAAGATAGTTGTATGTTTGAGAAATTTAAATTATGACATTTAATTGTTTTCAAATTTGGCGTCCTTGATATTTCACCTGCTGTTGATAGGGTGTACCAGGGGTGGGACGCTTCCCACCTAGCCCATAGAAGTTAACGTTAACGTAAAGACTTAACCCCCGTGCGGCCTCCGTCCCGTATGCGGGACGGACATCCAGCGAAAAATCCTATCGCCATTAGCATAACAAAATGTAATACTTTTTTATTTTCATTTTTTTTTCAAATTATATCGTTTTATAGATACACCTCTCCTGAATCGAACCACGTTGTCCGATTTCAAAAAGGTTTTACAGCAAAAGCAAAACATTAGATTATGTTAGAGGAGTATATCGTAAAAGTAGCCACATAGCCATTTTCCGACCAACCACATGCATCACAAATAACCAAAAAACAGCTAAATGCAGCACTAACCTTTTACAAACTTCATCAGATGACACACCTAGGACATCATGTTACACAATGCATGCATTCTTTTGTTCGATAAAGTTCATATTTATATATAAAAACAGCATTTTACATCGGCACTTAACGTTGACTAACTATTTACCCTCAAATGCATCCGGTGAAACAGTAATACAATTTACTAAATTACTATTCGAAAACGTTTTTAAAATGTAATATTGTCATTCTAAGATTTATAGATGAATATCTCCTGAAAGCACCTGTTATGCCAGATTTAAAAATAACTTTACTGGGTAATCACACTTTGCGATAAAAGGGGATGCGATACTCAGAACAATAGGCTAGCAATAGCAATAGGCTAGCCATCTTGGAACAATCGCATATCAAATCTAGTCTTGTATACTATTGTCAATAATCCCTTACCTTTGATTATCTTCATCCTTAGGCACTTCCAGAAATCCCAGGTCCACAACAAATGTATTTTCGTTCGAAAAAGTTCGTCCTTTATGTTCCATTAGCTTGTTGTTGTTAGCGCGTTCTGAAGGCTGAACCAAAAGTTCCGACATGCGCGGGGCAACTCTTTCAACAAAATGCATTTTTTTCTTATTTAGGTTCGTTCAAACATGTCAAACGTTGTATAACATAAATCTGTAGGCCCTTTTTCAACGAGAGCTCCAATAAGATTTGAGGGGGACGATTGCAATGTGTTTCAAAATGTTTCGAAAGGGGATGGTAACCAGGGGCGCCGGCGTCATAATGGTGATGGCCCTCTCTGTGTGACCACGTTCCACAGCGTGTCATTGTGTCAGTTTTCACAGTAGGAGACTCAAATCACTTTGTAAAGACTGGGGACATCAAGTGGAAGCAATAGGAAGTGCTCAATGAACCATAGCTCCCGGTGTGATTAATAGGCAACGTGATGAAGTTGAGTTCGCAATTCAGAATTCCCCTTCCTGTTTCAATCTGGGTTTTGACTGCCATATGAGTTCTGTTATACTCACAGACACCATTCAAACAGTTGTAGAAACTTTAGGGTGTTTTCCATCCAGAAGTATTAATTATATGCATATCCTAGCTTCTGAATTTGAGTAGCAGGCCGTTTAAAATGGGCACGATTTCTTTTCAAAAATCGCTGTAGCGCCCCTTATCCTAGGGGAACGCCAAGAGGTTTTAAAGACACACAGAGCCTGCAATGGCATTACCATTATCTCTACGCTGTGCCGAGTTCAACGAGATGCCCCACTTGACCGTAGCTCGCTCTGAGAGCAGCAACCGTGAAAAAAGTAGGCCCAAAATGAAGCCTGCACCTAAATTTCAGATGCTTTTGGGGACAGCGGCGGAACCGATAGGGTTAGAAGGACAATTTAACCACAGGCATGTTCCTAAGGTCCTCCCGATCTGTGCAAACCTTGACCGTGTGGCATTAACCATTAACAGTGAAAAGAAGGTGTTAACATCAAACAGTTTGCAATGACTTTTCTCCCTATAGGAATACATTGCCCCAAAATTCAACCTGAAGCCTATGTGGGTTATGAATGCCTTATGAACCTGTCTTTGATGACAATCCATCAGGCCACTATGAGCTCTACCTGTGACGATTCTAAGCTTCCTGTGCCAAACAGAAGTTGTTAAAAACACCCTAAAGGTGTTTTTATATGACCAACCTGCAGATTGTGAAATTCACTGTATTCACCCCTGTGTAAATCAGTCAGTTCTTAACGTAAAGACTTTACACTCAGGATTCTGTAAGAGCATACCCCAATAAGAACATGTGTTTACTTATAGCTTCCTGGAGCAACCGGAAGTTGTTAAAAACACCCTAAAGGTGTTTTGATATAATCAACCTGCAGATTGTGAAAATCACTGTATTCACCCCTGTGTAAATCAGTCAGATCTTAACATGAAGACTTTAAACTCAGGATTCTGTAAGAGCATACCCCAATAAGAACATGTGTTTACCTATAGCTTCCTGTGCCATCCGGAAGTGCCTTAAAAGGGTGTCGAAGTTGCAGTATCGAAGGGTTAAAAAGTTCAGATCTTTTCAAAACTTCATATGTGTGATTAGGCAACCCTCATGAACTGCAAATCAGTCATTTATCCCAACAGATGTCAAAGAAAAAACTCTCACTCACTCACACACACACACACACACACTAACAGACACACACAGCAAGGATGGAGTGACAACGTGCGGTGCTTAAAGACACACAGAGCCTGCAATGGCATTACCATTATCTCTAGGCTGTGCCGAGTTCAACGAGATGCCCCGCTTGACCGTAGCTCACTCGGTCTGAGCGCAGCGACCGTGAGAAAAAGTAGGCCCAAAATGAAGACTGGCCCTAAATATCAAGTGCTTTTGGTGACAGCGGCAGAACCATTAGGGTTAGAAGTACAATTCAACCTTAGGAATGTTCCTGAGGTCCTCCCGATCTGTGCAAGCCTAACCTTGACCGTGTGGCATTAACCCTTAACAGTGAAAAGAAGGTGTTTAAATCAAACAGTTTGCAATGACTTCTCTCCCCTAAGGAATACATTGCCTATTCCCCCTAATTGAACATGAAGCCTATGTGGGTTATGAATGCCTTATGAACCTGTCTTCGATGACAATCCATCAGGCTACTGTAAGGTCTACCTGTGTCGATTCTAAGCTTCCTGGACCAACCGGAAGTTCTTAAAAACACCCTAAAGGTGTTTTGATATAACCAACCTGCAGATTGTGAAAATCACTCAATTCAACCCTGCGTAAATCAGTCAATTCTTAACGTAAAGACTTAAAACTCAGGATTCTGTGAAAGCCTACCCCACCGACAACATCTGTCAATTCTAAGCTTCCTGTGCCAACCGGAAGTTCCTTAAATTCGGGTCACAGTAGCTGTTTTGAAGGGTTAAAAAAGTCACATATTTCCAAAACTTCATATGTGCGATTAGGCAACCCTCATGAACCGTAAATCAGTCATTTATCCAATCAGATGTCAAAGAAAAGCTCTTACACACATCCTAAAGATTGATTCTATACATCGTTTGACATGTTTCTACAAACTGTAATGACATTTTTGAGTTTTCGTCTGATATGCGCGTCCTGAATTTGGATTTGTAAACTGAAGGCGCGAACAAAAAGGAGGTATTTGGACATAATGGATGGACTTTATCAAAAAAACAAACATTTATTGTGGACCTGGGATTCCTGGGAGTGCATTCTGATAAAGATCATCAAAGGTAAGTGAATATTTATAATGCTATTTCTGACTATTGTTGACTCCAACATGGCGGATATATTGTATGGCATGTTTTTGTGTCTGAGCGCCGTACTCAGATTATTGCTTTTTCGGTAAAGCTTTTTTGAAATCTGACACAGCGGTTGCATTAAGGAGAGGTTTATCTAAAGTTCCATGTATAACACTTGTATTTTCATGAACATTTATGATGAGTATTTCTGTAAATTGATGTGGCTCCCTGCAAAATCACCGGATGTTTTTGGAGGCAAAAGATTGCTGAACATAACGCGCCAATGTAAACTGAGATTTTTGGATATAAATATGAAGTTTATCGAACAAAACATACATGTATTTGGTAACATGAAGTTATTTGAGTGTCATCTGATGATGATCATCAAAGGTTAGTGATTAATTTTCCCTCTATTTCTGCTTTTTGTGACTCCTCTCTTTGGCTGGAAAATGGCTGTGTTTTTGTGTGTAGGTGCTTACCTAACATAATCATATTGTTTGCTTTCGCCGTAAAGCCTTTTTGAAATCAGACACTGTGGCTGGATTAGCAAAAAGTAAAGCTTTAAAATTATGTATAATACTTGTATGTTTGAGAAATTGTAATTATGAGATTTTTGTTGTTTTGAATTTGCCGCCCTGCACCCTTCACTGGCTGTTGTCATATCGATCCCGTTAACGGGATTCAAGCCCGAACAGGTTTAAACATACAGTGAGGGAAAAAAGTATTTGATCCCCTGATGATTTGTACGTTTGCCCACTTATAAAGAAATTATCAGTCTATAATTTTAATGGTAGGTTTATTTGAACAGCGAGAGACAGAATAACAACAAAAAAATCCTGAAAAACGCATGTCAAAAATGTTATAAATTGATTTGCATTTTAATGAGGGAAATAAGTATTTGACCCTTCTGCAAAACATGACTTAGTACTTGGTGGCAAAACCCTTGTTGGCAATCACAGAGGTCAGACGTTTCTTGTAGTTGGCCACCAGGTTTGCACACATCTCAGGAGGGATTTTGTCCCACTTCTCTTTGCAGATCTTCTACAAGTCATTAAGGTTTCGAGGCTGATGTTTGGCAACTCGAACCTTCAGCTCCCTCCACAGATTTTCTATGAGATTAAGGTCTGGAGACTGGCTAGGCCACTCCAGGACCTTAATATGTGTCACGCTCTGACCTAGGAGAGCTGTGTTTTTCTGTTTAGTTAGGTCAGGGTGTGATAGATGGGTGGGCATTCTATGTTTTTGTTTTCTATGTTTTGGCCAGGTACGGTTTCCAATCAGAGGCAGCTGTCTATCGGTGTCTCTGATTGGAAGCCATACTTAGGCAGCCTGTTTTTCCTGTGTTGGTGTGGGTAGTTGTTTTCCGTTTTGTTAGTTACCTGATGGAACTGTTGGCTGTTGTTTGGTTGTTTTTTGTTTAAAACCTGTTTGGGATAGGGGGCAGTATTTTCACGGCCGGATAAAAACGTACCCGATTTAATCTGGTTACTACTCCTGCCCAGAAACTAGAATATGCATATAATTAGTAGATTTGGGTAGAAAACACTGTAACGTTTCTAAAACTGTTTGAATGGTGTCTGTGAGTATAACAGAACTCATTTGGCAGGCCAAAACCTGAGAAGATTCTATACGGGAAGTGCCCTGTCTGACCATTTCTTGTCCTTCTATAGCCTCTCTATCGAAAATACAGCCTCTGTGCTGTAACGTGACATTTTCTAAGGCTTTCATTGGCTCTAGGAAGGCGCCAGAAAGTGGAATGATAGCTCTGCAGTCTGGGCGAAAAACAGCAGGGGTTTTGGTGAGTCGTCCTTCTGAGGACAATGACACTGGTGCGCGCGTGCACGAGACGACTCCTTTTTTTTCTTTCTCTCTTTGAACAAATACAACGTCTCCCGGTTGGAATATTATCGCAATTTTACGAGAAAAAATCGCATAAAAATTTATTTTAAACAGAGTTTGACATGCTTCGAAGTACGGTAATGTAATATTTTTTATTTTTTTGTCACGAAACGCGCCGGCGCGTCACCCTTCGGATAGTTACCTGAACGCAAGCGTCCCACCTAGCCCAGAGAGGTTAAAACCTCTTACATCTAGATGTTCCGCTAGTGGAACGCCTCGCCAATATCCAATGATAGGGCGTGGCGCGAATTACAATCTCCTCAAAAACTTCAATTTTTCAAACATATGACTATTATATTATATTACTATTCAATTTTTCAAACATATGACTACAAGACTCTCCTTTATCTAACCACATTGTCCGATTTCAAAAAGGCTTTACAACGAAAGCAAAACATTAGATTATGTCAGGAGAGTACCCAGCCAGAAATAATTAGACACCCATTTTTCAAGCTAGCATATAATGTTACAAAAACCAAAACCACAGCTAAATGCAGCACTAACCTTTGATGATCTTCATCAGATGACACTCCTAGGACATTATGTTATACAATACATGCATGTTTTGTTCAATCAAGTTCATATTTATATCAAAAACCAGCTTTTTACATTAGCATGTGACGTTCAGAACTAGCATACCCACCGAAGACTTCCGGTGAATTTACTAAATTACTCAAGATAAACGTTCACAAAAAACATAACAATTATTTTAAGAATTATAGATACAGAACTCTTTTATGCAATCGCAGTGTCCGATTTTAAAATAGCTTTTCGGTGAAAGCACATTTTGCAATATTCTGAGTAGAGAGCCCAGCCATCACAGGCTAGATTTTTTGACACCCACCAAGCTTGGCACTCACCAAACTCAGATTTACTATAAGAAAAATTGGATTACCTTTGCTGTTCTTCGTCAGAATGCACTCCCAGGACTTCTATTTCAACTTCAATGTTGTTTAGGTTCCAAATAATCTTTAGTTATATCCAAATAGCAGCATTTTGGTCTTGCGTTCAAGACACTATGCGAAGGGTGACGTGCCGGCGCGTATCGTGACAACGAAATTCTAAATATTCCATTACCATACTTCGAAGCATGTCAAACGCTGTTTAAAATAAATGTTTATGTGATTTTTCTCGTAAAATAGCGATAATATTCCGACCGGGAGACGTTGTTTTCGTTCAAAGACTGAAAGAAGAAAATGGTGTCTTCACGTGCAAGCGCGCACCCGTGTCATTGTTCTCAGATCGACCACTTTCCAAATGCACTACTGTTTTTCGGCCAGGGACTGCAGAGTCATCATTCCCCGTTCTGGCACCTTCTGAGAGCCTATGGGAGCCTTAGAAAATGTCACGTTACAGCAGAGATCCTCTATTTTCCATAAAGAGGCTATAGAAGGCCAAGAAATGGTCAGAGAGGGCACTTCCTGTATGGAATCTTCTCAGGTTTTGGCCTGCCATATGAGTTCTGTTATATTCACAGACACCATTCAAACAGTTTTAGAAACTTCAGGGTATTTTCTATCCAAATCAAACAATTATATCCATATTCTAGTTTCTGGGAAGGAGTAATAACCAGATTAAATCGGGTACATGTTTTATCCGGCCGTGAAAATACTGCCACCTATTTTAAACAGGTTAAGTCAAACGACACCGCTGGTCCTGCTCACATTGCCCTACCCTATGCTTTGACCTCTTTCTCACCTCTCTCTCCAGATGAAATCTTGCGACTTGTAACGGCCGGCCGCCCAACAACCTGCCCGCTTGACCCTATCCCCTCCTCTCTCCTCCAGACCATTTCCAGAGACCTTCTCCCTTACCTCACCTCGCTCATCAACTCATCCTTGACCGCTGGCTATATCCCTTCCGTCTTCAAGAGAGCGAGAGTTGTACCCCTTCTCAAAAAACCTTCGCTCGATCCCTCCGATGTCAACAACTACAGACAAATATCCCTTCTTTCTTTTCTCTCCAAAACTCTTGAGCGTGCCGTCCTTGGCCAGCTCTCTTGCTATCTCTCTCAGAATTACTTTCTTGATCCAAATCAGTCAGGTTTCAAGACTGGTCATTCAACTGAGACTGCTCTTCTCTGTGTCGCGGAGGCTCTCCGTACTGCCAAAGCTAACTCTCTCTCCTCTGCTCTCATCCTTCTAGACCTATCTGCTGCCTTTGATACTGTGAACCATCAGATCCTCCTCTCCACCCTCTCCGAGTTCGGCTTCTCCGTCGCGGCTCACTCTTGGATTGCGTCCTACCTGACAGGTCGCTCCTACCAGGTGGTGTGGCGAGAATCTGTCTCCGCACCACGTGCTCTCACCACTGGTGTCCCCCAGGGCTCAGTTCTAGGCCCTCTCCTATTCTCGCTATACACCAATTCACTTGGCTCTGTCATATCCTCACATGGTCTCTCCTATCATTGCTACGCAGACGACACACAATTAATCTTCTCCTTTCCCCCCTCTGATAACCAGGTGGTGAATCGCATCTCTACATGTCTGGCAGACATATCAGTGTGGATGACGGATCACCACCTCAAGCTGAACCTCGACAAGAGGGAGCTGCTCTTCCTCCCGGGGAAGGACTGCCCGTTCCATGATCTCGCCATCATGGTTGACAACTCCATTGTGTCCTCCTACCAGAGTGCTAAGAGCCTTGGCGTGACCCTGGACAACACCCTGTCGTTCTCCGCTAACATCATGGCGGTGACCCGATCCTGTAGGTTCATGCTCTACAACATTCGCAGAGTACGACCCTGCCTTACACAGGAAGCGGCGCAGGTCCTAATCCAGGCACTTGTCATCTCCCGTCTGGATTACTGCAACTCGCTGTTGGCGGGGCTCCCTGCCTGTGCCATTAATCCCCTACAACTCATCCAGAACGCCGCAGCCCGTCTGGTGTTCAACCTTCCCAAGTTCTCTCACGTCAACCCGCTCCTCCGCACACTCCACTGGCTTCCAGTTGAAGCTCGCATCTGCTACAAGACCATGGTGCTTGCCTATGGAGTTGTGAGGGGAACGGCACCTCCGTACCTTCAGGCTCTGATCAGTCCCTACACCCAAACGAGGGCACTGCGCTCTTCCACCTCTGGCCTGCTCGCCTCCCTACCTCTGCGGAAGCACAGTTCTCGCTCAGCCCAGTCAAAACTGTTCGCTGCTCTGGCACCTCAATGGCGGAACAAGCTCCCTCACGACGCCAGGACAGCAGAGTCAATCACCACCTTCCGGAGACACCTGAAATGCCACCTCTTTAAGGGATACCTGGGATAGGATAAAATAATCCTTCTAACCCCCCTACCCTCCCCCCCAAAAAAGAAGATATAGATGTACTACTGTAAAGTGGTTGTTCCACTGGATATCATAAGGTGAATGCACCAATTTGTAAGTCGCTCTGGATAAGAGCGTCTGCTAAATGACGTAAATGTAAATGTCAAATTCATGATGGTAAATATCCATTCTAAGACATTTGAAATCGACAGCGGTGCACCTGGTAATGTGAACGGGTTACAAAGAGCACATTTTTAAAATGTTTATTAATGCCTTTAGAGGGGTGCAAGGGGTCCATGGCTCGGTAGGGACCCCTTGGTAGGGACCCCCCTGTTTACACCCATAGAATCACAGTTTACACCCCACAGCATCACAGTTTACACCCCACAGAATAACAGCTTACACCCCACAGCATCGCAATTTACATCCCACAGCATCACAGTTTAAAAAAGCCACAAGGAAGGGCATCACCGTTTACACCCCACAGCATCACAGTTTATACCCACAGGGGAGAATATCACAGTTTACACCCACAGGGAAGAACATCACAGGGAAATACTTAATACAAATCAGATCTAACAGCTTTCATTGACACACTAAAGGGTTATGGAGGCAGGACAACAGCACACACACACGCACACACACACATACACACACCTCCAAAAAATAACCCACCAAACCACACTTCTTAAACCTCTACAGGATGGGTGCCCCTAAACCTGGACTGTTGTTGCTAATGTGCGCTAATGTAACTTGTAAGACGTTGTAAACAACAGCCAACTTTCCGGGACATTGACATATCTGATATGGGCAGAAAGCTTAAATTATTATTAATCTAACTGTAGTGTCCAATTTTCAATAGCTATTACAGTGAGAAAATACCATGCTATTGTTTGAGGAGAGTGCACACCAACACATTTTTTTATCATAGCAACTGGTTTGATACATTCACCTCTGAAGGTAAATAATGTACTTACATTCAGTAACCTTGTTCTGATTTGCCATCCTGAGGGTTCCAGAGATAAAATGTAGCATAATTTTCTTTGATAAAATACATTTTTATGTTCAAATGTAGGAACTGGGTTCTACAGTTTGACCCCACTGCTGTCTCTGGCTCCACACCGACCCCGCCATGCCTTCTAGATGTGTGAAAGTTAGTGTATAAGCTAATGATCCATCATGTGTGACATTTATGGGAGTGTGTTATCTAAAAAATATATTACCATAGCATTTTTATATGTTCTCTATAGTTAATTACTTGAACAAGTATCAATTGACCAATTCGGGAAATTTTGGCAAACAGCCTTGATACAACATATTGTGCAGTAATGTAATTCTTCACTGGATTAGTCTCAAACTTTGTACACACACTGGTGCCATCTGGTGGTCAAAATCTAAATGACACATAGACTACTATCTGAAAGTATGGCCTTTCTCTTGCATTTCAAAGATGCATGTTTTTCTTTGTAATCTCTTTTACCAGATCTAATTTTTATGTTCTCCTAAATTCATTTTATATTTCCACAAATTTCAAAGTGTTTCCTTTGAAATGGTAACAAGAATATGAATATGCATATTTAAAACCTCTTAAGGATTGTACCCGATCAATTTTCGCCTAAAAAGATACACCCAAATCTAACTGCCTGTAGCTCAGGACCTGAAGCAAGGATATGCATATTCACTCGCCCGCTTAAGCCAGAAGCCAGCTGCACCAATGTGCAGGAAGAAACACCATTCACCTGATGTCCAAAGTCACCCTGCAGTCACCCGGCCTACCACAAGGAGTCGCTACAGCACGATGAGCCAAGTAAAGACCCATCCGGGCCAAACCGTCCCTAACACGGACGATGCAGGGCCAATTGTGCCCTTCCCTATGGAACTCCCAGTCACGGCCCGTCGTGACACAGCCTGGGATCAAAACCAGGTCTGTAGTGACGCCACAAGCACTGCAATCCAGTGCCTTAGACCACTACACCACTCAGGAGGCCTGTACACACCGTTTTTATTAATATATTGTACATTTCATCCAAACACACATTTCATTCACACTATATTTGACATTGCTTGTTCTAATATTTGTATATTTCTTAATTCCTTGTTGTTGTTGTTGAGTGTATTGTTATCTATTACTGCACTGTTGGAACATAAGCATTTCATTACACTCGCAATAACATTTTGCAAAATATGTGCACGCAACCAATCAAATGTTATTTATTTTTTATTTGTGTGTGTGTGTGTGTGTGTGTCTCTCGATTCATCACAGCATCAATATTAGCCTGGAGCTAGAGAACCCTTAACAGACACCAAGCAATAAACTGGTACATCTGTGAAGGAGGGAGAGAAGGGGGGAGAGGGAGAGAGAGAGAGAGGGAGGGAGAGTGAGAGAGGGAGAGGGAAAGGGAGAGGGGAAGGGAGAGAGAGAGAGATATAGAGATAGAGATAGAGAGAGGAAGAGGCAGAGAGAGGGAGAGGAAGCGGGAGAGGGAGAAAAACAGCTCACCTACAGGGCACATGGAGGAATAACTTGGAGGTGTGTAATAGTTCTTTCAATTAAATTCAAAGGGTTTAATTGGCATGGGAATCATATGATCACATTGCCAAAGCAAGTGAATTAACAAAAGTGAAGAAAAACAATCTGACAAAACTCACAAAAGTTTCAAAGAAACAGAGACATTTCAAATGTCAATATTATGTCTATATACAGTGTTATAACTATGTGCTAATAGTTAAAGTACAAAAGTGAAAATAAATAAACATGAATAAATACAACATGGGTTGTATTTAGAATGGTGTTTGTTCTTCCCTGGTTGCCCTTTTCGTGTGGCAACAGTTCACATACCGTCTTTCTCTGACACTCCTACGTCTCATCTTCTACCTGCAACTCTGACCCCCTCCCCCCGCCTCCCCTCCCCCTAACAACCCTCCCCCTGCCACTCCTCCCCCCCAAACTCCCTCCCTCTGCCTCCCCCCTGACAACCCTCTCCCCACCTTATACTGTCAACCTCCACTGACACTATAAAATAGAGGAAGAGAGAGTAAGCAAGAGAGAGAGGGGGAGAGACAGAGTACAGCTATGAGGGTCAGGCAATATATTAACCTTTACCTATCTATAATCATGATACTGAACTCCTCATCTCTGAGCCTTCTATTGAACTACTCCTCTGCCTCATCCTCTTCCTCGTCCTGTCGTCTGCGGGAGCAGTTCAGTCTGAATGGGATGTACCAGAAGGGTGATGTGATTCTGGGAGGTCTGTTTGAGGTCCACTACTTCACTGTGTTCCCTGAGCTATCTTTCACATCAGAACCCCAGCAGCTCTACTGTGAGGGGTGAGTATTCATCTACTGGACAGGACTGGACTGGATGTGTGTCTGCACCTCTCCTATAAAGGACAGATAGACATCCCTACTATAAGAAGCCTCACTATTATCAGTGTTAACAAACCCTGGTCCCGCAGACCTACTGGGTTCTTGTTACATTGGTGAACAGTATATTGGTGAATAGTACATTGCGATCTCAAAATATCTGTTTAATAATTGTGTGTATTCCATTGTTTTTAATCATTATTCCTGTTTTCTAAGCACATTTCTCTTTAAGATAAAGCTATTTTATTATCTATCCTTGACAAAAGTAATTTGTTTTCTCCTCCCAACCCCTTAAGAAAACAATCTCTCACACACACCCCTTAAGAGGTGCACAGGGTTCAACACCTCTAGAGTGATTTAAAACATTTACAAATTGATTGAATGTTCCTTTTCTCTGTCAGTTTTACCAGTTGTGGTTTCCAGCAGGCCCAGACTATGGCGTTTGCTGTAGATGAGATCAACAGAAACCCTGACCTTCTGCCAAACATCAAGCTCGGATACCAGCTCTATGACGACTGCCAGAAGCTGGGAGTATCGCTCCGTGCTGCCATGTCATTGGCCAGTGGGACAGAGAAAGAGTTCCTATTGGATGAGACATGTTCTGGGTCACCCCCGGTGCTAGGGATTGTGGGAGACCCAGGGTCCACAAACTCCATTGCCATCTCCAGTGTCCTAGGGCTGTTCCGGGTTCCCATGGTAAATCAGAAAGAATAGAAAGATGACAACATTATTGGAAATGTCCTTCTTGTATTTCAAAACCACAATTTGAGTGAGAAACAGCATGTTTAGGTCTTAAATGAGTCCAGGCATGAAACCTTTCTATTTCATTCATTTATTGAAGAATAAAAAAATTATCATTGTACATTTCACTCCCTCAGGTGAGTCACTACGCCACGTGTTCCTGTCTGAGCGACCGGAGCAAGTACCCATCCTTCTTCAGAACCATCCCCAGTGACGCCTTCCAGGTCTGTCTCTAAGAAGGCTACAATGACATGATTACACAGTGAACCGTCAGTTGCCATGTGTACTCACTATACACTTTATACTGTGTAACGACATTACTGTTAAATAAAAGGTTAAATCATTTAAAAAAGCTTAGATTAGGTTAAATTGAAGGTGACAAAAATAATGTATGTAGTTTATGTTGATCTCTCTATATTCTCCAGTCTCTGTAATAACATCAGTAATGTCTAATCTCTGTTGATGTGATCTCAGGTGCGAGCCATGATCCAGATCCTACATCGGTTGGGTTGGACCTGGGTGGGCCTGGTGTTCAGTGATGATGACTACGGAGTTTACGCTGCCCGGTCCTTCCACTCAAGCCTGGCCAAGTCAGGGGGCTGTGTGGCCTATTCCCAGGTCCTGCCCAAAGACAACCGCCCCACAGAGCTGCAGAGGATCGTGGGAGAGATCAAGAGCTCCACTGCTCGTGTGGTGGTGGTGTTCTCCAATGAGGCGTACCTGCTCCCTCTGGTGGACGAGGTTCAGAGATGATTTTATCTTAACACTTCATCTAAAATAACACTTACAATACATTCAGATTTTAGTATCAGAGGCTCTAATCCAGAGAGATTTACACTTACATTTACATTTTAGTCATTTAGCAGATGCTCTTATCCAGAGCGACTTACAGTAGTGAGTGCATACATTTCATAAATTTTTTTCTCCGTAGTGGTCCCCCGTGGGAATCAAACCCACAACCCTGGCGTTGCAAACACCATGCTCTACCAACTGAGCCACATGGGAAATGAGCCACACTTCATAACAATAATATTAGTAATACCATTTAGCAGATGCTTTTATCCAAAGTGACTTACAGTCAGTGATGTGTGCATATAGTTTATGTATGTGTAACCCCGGACAGTTAGTGCATCCATCCTAAGATATCTAGGGGGGGTCAACCACATTTCACAGTCATAGTAAGTACGTTTTTTCCTCAAATACATTCTACAGACATTATTACAGCCATAACAGCTGTAGGATTTTACCCCTCTCACAAACAACAGTATATAAAAGAGTTAGAGCATATTACCATTGTGGTGTTCTTGATGCCAAGATTATAAAATATAAAACCCGTTTTACAAGGTGGTGGTGCAGAATGTGAAGGGTCTCCAGTGGATCGCCAGTGAAGCCTGGAGCACTTCCTCTGTGTTTCACACACCCCGTCTCATGCCCTACCTGGGGGGTACCCTGGGTATCGCCATCCGTCGTGGAGAGATACCCGGCCTCAAGGACTACCTGCTTAGCATCCGCCCTGACGACCAACCTGCCAATAACCCTGGAAACAATATGGTGAAGTAGTTTGCTGTCTTTTAACTCCAACCATTTAATTACATTATACATTATGTTTAAAACATTTAAAAGGCTACTTTGACTACAGATACTACAATACAGAAGAAAAAAAACGATTTTTCCTCCATAACATTTCCTTCTCTGTTCTGGTAAGGTGAGACAGTTCTGGGAGGCTGTGTTTGGGTGCAGATTGGAGCCCCCAGCAGGTTGGGTGGAGGCTGGGGGTGATGTATGTACAGGTCAGGAGGACCTGAGGGATGTGGAGACTGACTGTGGGGACGTGTCTCAGCTCAGGCCGGAATATAATGTGTATAAGGCAGTGTATGCCCTGGCCCATGCCCTGCATGACCTACTGCAGTGTGTGCCAGGGCGAGGACCTTTCAGCGGGCACCGCTGTGCCAGCCTACAGAGACTGGAGCCCTGGCAGGTGGGACAAACACACACACAGAAACAGATGCAGATGTACACTTTGCCAATTGTTTACTTCTGTTTCCTGTTTTCTTAGTCAAGGTCCCCTGACTTCATACTGTCTTTTGACTACATAAACTCCTCCTCTCCGCTTCCCTCTGTTCCTTCCATCCCTCCATCCCCCTCCTCTGACCAGGTGGTCCATTACCTGGAGAGGGTTAACTTCACCACAGGGTTTGGCGATCGCGTTTCTTTCGATGACAACGGCGACGCCTTGGCAATCTATGACATCATGAACTGGGTGTGGCTCCAGGACGGGAGCGTGCAGGTGGAAACTGTGGGTGTGATTGACGAATCAGCCCCCGCAGGACAAGAGCTCACACTGGACGAGGACAGAATTTTCTGGAACTTTGAGTCAAAAAAGGTTATTTGTAAAGTTATATAGCTATATAGCATATTTCACTACTGCAACAGAAACAGTGTAAACTTATACCAGTGGAAGGAAAAGAAGCATTAAATATGGGTGTATAAATATGGGAGTATAAATATGGGCAAATAAAAGTCTGAAATTATCCCTCCTAGGAAGTCATTGTAAATAAGTATATGTTCTTTAACTGACTTGCCTACTTAAATAAAGGTAATATTCCCCCTCACCTTTGTCATTACAGCCTCCACGATCAGTGTGCAGTGAGAGCTGTCCCCCAGGCACCCGTGTAGCCAGGAAGAAGGGGGAGCCCGTCTGCTGCTTCGACTGCATCTCCTGTGCTGAGGGAGAGGTCAGCAACACCACAGGTCAGTGAAATTAATGTCATTTAAAGAATTTGAGGGTGGTTTGGGGCTGTAGAAAAGGTTTTCCACATATTCTTTGTCTGTCTTTCTGTCAGACTCGGCAGAGTGCTTGAGATGTCCAGAGGACTTCTGGTCCAGCCCGGAGCGTGATCTCTGCATCCCTAAGGGGGTTGAGTTCCTCTCCTACCAGGAATCACTGGGCATCTCCTTGATGACTGCCTCGTTGCTAGGAGCCCTCATCTGTGCAGTAGTCCTCGGAATCTTCACCCGCTACCGGAACACTCCTGTTGTCAAGGCCAACAACTCTGAGCTCAGCTTCCTGCTTCTGCTGTCACTCAAACTCTGCTTCCTGTGCTCGCTGCTGTTCATTGGCCGGCCCCGGCTGTGGACATGTCAGCTGAGGCATGCAGCATTTGGTATCAGCTTTGTTCTCTGTGTCTCCTGTATACTGGTGAAGACAATGGTGGTGCTGGCTGTGTTTAGGACCTCTAAGCCCGGGGGCAATGCCAGCCTGAAGTGGTTTGGTGCTGGGCAGCAGAGAGGAACAGTCCTGGTTCTCACCTCATTCCAGGCTGCTATCTGCACAGCCTGGCTGGTTTCAGCCTCTCCAACTCCACACAAAAACACGCGCTACCATAATGATAAGATTGTATATGAGTGTGTGGTGGGGTCGGTAGCAGGGTTCGGAGCGTTGTTAGGCTACATCGGCTTTCTGGCGTTCCTTAGCTTCCTCTTGGCTTTCCTGGCCAGGAATCTTCCAGACAACTTCAACGAGGCCAAGTTCATCACCTTCAGCATGCTGATCTTCTGTGCTGTGTGGATCTCCTTCGTCCCTGCCTACGTCAGCTCTCCTGGGATGTACGCAGACGCTGTAGAGATATTCGCCATCTTAGCTTCCAGCTTTGGCCTCCTGGTGGCGCTGTTCGGCCCTAAGTGTTACATCATCCTGCTGAGGCCAGAGAGGAACACCAAGAAGGCTCTGATGGGCCGGGCCACAACCAAGACATAGGGAGAATCTTCATTCCATTTCCTGGATTCCTCACGTCCTCTCTTCTCGCTTTCTTCTCAAAACCCATTAGATTAGAAGGTTTGGAGGGGAGGGATATCTAACCTTCTCATTCATTGGGTTTTGAAAAGTAGGCCGAGGAGAGAGGACACGAGGAATCCCGAAAATGAAATTGAGATTCTCCCATAGGCTCAATACCATAACAACAGTTTACAGTGGATTCCTATCCTCGTCTTCTTCATGTCCTCTGCGCTGATATGAAATATGAACACTAGGTGGAGGTACAATACCTGCTAGGGATTTGCTTCACACTCTTTCAGAGCAAAGAAAGGAAAGGAGACATGTATAGTAACAGATTATGATGGTCTCAAATAGTTTTTAGTAGCTCCTTTTAGTTTCCACTTCTGTTTGTAGTTTGATGGCATTAAATCAAATCAAATCAAATAGATTTAATTGTTATGTTAGTACCCTGGTGATGTGTAGCCTGTAATTGATTATAATTATGATGTTCTGTGACTAAATATTAATCACATAATAAATTATATATTTCCTTGGGCTGTTAAGTAGGCTTTTAATTTACTTCATTTGTCTATGTTTGTGTAGCTTTAAACTTCTAGGGGATAGGTTATCCTCGATGAGTGGGTTTCTGCATCGAAAGGTTTTCGATTGAATCATCACATTTTGTGGATAAGCATAACATCCCTGTTCCTTCTAAAGAATTCTGCTGCCACACTCATTCACCCATCAATAAATTATTCATTAATGCACATATTAATTTAATAAAACATTAGTTGAATGTGTTTTTATTGAACCGTTGAAATTTACAACGATATTTTATTAAAATATCAAGAAAATGTGTCATATGGGAAAAGAGAATTACACACCTTATAAAATGTGAAAGGAATGAACAACATTTTTCATTAACCATATCTAATTCAACTGATTGGTTTTCAGAACTGTCTTTCAGGGGAGAAATGGATGTCCTTAAAGTCTATTGATGATGGAAAAGAAGAGTAATGTTGTGATTCAGAGGAAGACGTTCTAAGTTGTGACTCACTGTTGATTCACTGTAGACTCACTGCTGACTCACTATTGAATCATTAGAAACATACACTACCAGTAGGGTAGGAAAGTCCTGTTCATTAGGTTTTGTCTGTTAAGTATGTAAATTGCTTGTAAGTATTAAACCATGTATCATGTCATTCTTTGTTAAGTATTTAACATACAAAACAATAGTGAGATGGTGTGATTAACTAAACACAATGAAGACTATATTTGGACATCATGTGTTTCTTGGTGGTTTCTAATTGGACATCATGTGTTTCTTGGTGGTTTCTAATTGGACATCATGTGTTTCTTGGTGGTTTCTAATTGGACATCATGTGTTTCTTGGTGGTTTCTAATTGGACATCATGTGTTTCTTGGTGGTTTCTAATTGGACATCATGTGTTTATTGGTGGTTTCTAATTGGACATAATGTGTTTCTTGGTGGTTTCTAATTGGACATCATGTATTTCTTGGTGGTTTCTAATTGGACATCATGTGTTTCTTGGTGGTTTCTAATTGGACATCATGTGTTTCTTGGTGGTTTCTAATTGGACATCATGTGTTTCTTGGTGGTTTCTATTTGGACGTCATGTATTTCTTGGTGTTTCTCTCTGGTCTCAGGAGGATGATGTAACATTTTGGCATGAAGATGCAGAGCAGTAACCCAAAGCTGGAAGCTAAGATGGCGAATATCTCAACAGCGTCTGTGTACTTCCCAGGAGAGCTGATGTAGGCAGGGACGAATGAAATCCACACAGCACAGAAGATCAGCATGCTGAAGGTGATGAAATTGGCTTCATTGAAGTTGTCTGGGAGTTTCCTGGCCAGGAAGGCTAAGAGGAGACAGAGAGAGGCCAGCAGGCCGATGTAGCCCAGCACCAGAGAGAAACCAACCACAGAGCCCACCTCACACTCCAGGATGACCTTTGACCCTTTGAGGCCTAGGTCACGATAAGGCAGAGGAGGGCTCACGGACAGCCACGCGGCACAGATGATCACCTGCGTTTACAAACAATTGCGAACACAATTTAAATATCTTATAAATTATTGATTCATTCACCTAGGTGACACTGGTAAAGAGGAAGCCACTCCCTCTCTGCTGACCAGGTACAAAACACCTCATCAGCTGCCCAGCACCGGGCCTGGCTGAGTGGAACGCAGCCAGAACCACAATGGTCTTGACCAGTAGGCAATAGAGGCAGAGCATGAAGATGACCACAAATGCTGCCTGGCGGATCCGACACGCCCACACAGAGGGACGCCCAATGAACACCAACAAACACAGGAAGCAGAACTTGAGTGACAGGAGAAGCAGGAAGCTCAGCTCCGAGTTGTTGGCCCGCACCTGGAAGGGTGACACACACATGGTACCATAGAAGAATTCTCAATTTGATCCCATTCAACAGTTTATTAAAGCTCTTACCAGAGGGGTATGGCGGTGGTACACAAAGAACATAAACACAGCCACTGTTGCCACAGCGCTGCACACGGCAACAGTGGTCAGGGTGACGCCCATGATGTCGTTGAAGGAGAGGAACTCGAGCTGACGAGGGACGCAGGCGGTCCGATGGCTGTTGGACCAGAACTCCAGAGGACAGCGGTCACATTGCATAGACCCTGGGAGATGGAACTCATTACTATAATGATTGAAAAACATCAGTAATTATTCAGTCTAATAAGTCTTTAAACTTCTTGCGAATCAGTGGGACGCTAGCGTCCCATCTCGACAACTTCCGGTGAAATTGCAGAGCGCAAAATTCTTTATGGCGTAAGCATACCATGCGATTATCTGAGGACAGCACCCCGCACACAAAAGCATTAAAGCACCCCCTTCGCCCTCAAAACAGCCTCAATTCATCAGGGCATGGACTCTACATGGTGTCGAAAGCGTTCCACAGGGATGCTGGTCCATGTTGACTCCAATGCCTTCCACAGTTGTTTCAAGTTGGCTGGATGTCCTTTGGGTGGTGGATCATTCTTGGTACACACGGATAACTATTGAGCGTGAAAAACTGAGCAGCATTGCAGTTCTTGACACAAACTGGTGTGCCTGGCACCTACTACCATACCACATTCACAATCTTTTGTCTTGCACATTCACCCTCTGAAAATACACAATCCATGTCTCAATTTTCTCAAGGCTTAAAAAATATTTTTTAAATCCTTCTTTAACCTGTCTCCTCCCCTTCATCTACACTGATTGAAGTGTATTTAACAAGTGACATCAAGCAGGTGTTCCTAAAGTTTTGTCCACTCAGTATATAAACTGGTTGTTGAGAGCGAGACTAAGGACACAATCACATCAATATTTTTTTTAATGAAGTACCAAATACCCTCAAAAAATATCTCAGTAAATGCTAGACTATCTGAAGTATGATGAATTAAAGTTTGATGGCAATTGTTCTAGCCATTGCACTTCCTGGTTGTGTGGAGAGAGACTGACCACAGGCACAGAGAGCGGCCCCAGTGTCCTGGCCAGGATGATGATCTGAGTGGACGATGCATCGCCAATGACCAGAGGGACAGGGCAGTCACTAGATGGCCATGCTGGACAGGACAGAATACACATAACATGGTTGTTTAATCAGAACTACATGATACCAAGTACATGAGCTACAGTATTTGTTATTCATTTAGTGTAGGATCTCCACAATATTAGTGGCTATTTGGCAAATACATTTCAATACATTTAAATTTTAGGTAAAGTTTAGGTTGTGGTTAGTGGTTAAAATCACATTTGAGGTTAGAAAGCTCTGTAGTTTCACATCTGATGTTCCCCCCTGACACCAGGGACAGTGCCCCTCGCAGGCTCCAGGGGTGCTGACTACAGCTGTCCAGGATACGGTAGCCCAGCCGGACCCCTGGCAGCAGGAAGGGGTTACGTCTATGATTACCTGGCCCACCACTCCACCCTGGCCTTGAACAGCCTTTACGACCAGGTCCACCTCCACAACGCAGCAATCCAAACCTTTGCCAGGACCCTGAAGGACGTAACCCAAAACCGCAGTCCCAGCACCTCACACAGGAGCAACAGAGAAACAGACACCCCTCCCAGACCAGAGAGATCCCCTCCCAGACCTGCAAGACCCCTCCTGAAGGACCTGCAATGAGAAAACACACACCAAGAGGACCTACACCCAGACCACAACATCACCAGCCACACCACAACCAGCTAAGACCACCCCAAGCTAACCCTGGCCACACCCTATATAGGCCCCCCTATATCAGACCTATGCTCCTTCTACCCACCCCATGCCCCCGCCCCTGAGGTAAGGACCTCAACATGACAGCAGGACATATGCCCAGGTCGTGAGCAGAGCAACAGGCCCAACCCCCACTATTACACCCGCCCAAGCTCCATCCTGCGACCTAAGAGGTATGTATCCGATGCTCAACATGCTCTGCCCTACTGTGATGGTCCAGGCCTAAACCACACAAAAACAACACTAGACACTATGGAACACAAAGCTTGTACTGTCTCATCCTGGAATGTACAAGGTCTGAGGTCATCTGCCTTCGGCCTAAAGAGAAGGAACCCAGACTTCGTTAATAAAATTGGAAATACAGACATTGTCATCCTACAAGAAACATGGTATGAAGGAGACAGACCCACTGGTTGCCCTCTAGGTTCCAAGTGTGAAATGTGGAAGAGACTCAGGGGTAGGCTGATTTGGTATAGACCCGACCTAACCCACTCTGTTAAATTTGTCAAAACTGGAACATTTTACATCTGTCTAGAAATAAATACTGAAATTATGTCTTTGGAGAAAAAACTCCTCATTTGTGCTACCTATTTCCCTGCATTAGAATCGCCATACTTAACGATGACAGCTTCTCCATCCTAGAGGGGGAGATTAACAATTTCCAGGCCCACGGACATGTACTAGTCTGTGGTGACCTAAATGACAGAACTAGACAAGAACCTGACAACCTCAGAACACAAGGGGACAAACATCTACCTGGAGGTGACAGTATTCCCTCACCCATATGCCCCCCTAGACACAACTACGACAACATAACCAACATAAAGTCCTGCAGCTCTGTAGGACACTGGGTATGTACATAGTCAAAGGTAGGCTTCAAGAGGACTCCTTTGGTAGGTAGGACTCCTATAGCTCATCTCTTGGCAGTAGTACTGTAGACAACTTTATCACTGAGCTCAACCCAGAGTCTCTTAGAGCGTTCTGTCAGTCAGTCCACTGACATCCCTATAAGATCACAGCAAAATCACACTCTACGTGAACAGAGCTATGCTCAATCCTGAGGCATCAAAGCCCAAGAAACTGAATTATAGGAATTATTAAGAAATGCTATAGATGGAAGGAAAGTAGTGTGGAAACCTACCAAAAAAACAATTAGGCAACAACAAATTCAATTCCTTCTATACAATTTCCCGGACAAAATGATGCACTGTAACAGTGAAAGTATAAACTTAGCAATAGAAAACCTAAACAACATATTTGACCTCTCAGTATCCCTATCAAAATCTAAAAACCAGCCAACCTAAGAAAATGAACAACAATGACAAATGGTTTGATGAAGAACGCAAAAACCTAAAGAAAGAAATGGAGATACCTATCCAACTTAAAACATAGAGACCCAGAAAATCAGAGCTTATGCCTTCACTATGGTGAATCACTAAAACAATACAGAAATACACAGCAAAAAAAGAAGGAAAGGCACCTCAGAAATCAGCTCAATGTAATTGAAGAATCCATAGAATCTAACCACTTCTAGGAAAATTGGAAAAAACTCTAAACAAACAATAAGATGAGTTATCTTTCCAAAATGGAGATGTATGGATAGACCCTTTCTCCAATCTGTTTAGCTCTATAACAAAGAACAAACAGCAAAATCATATATAGTACCAGTCAAAAGTTTGGACACATCTACTCATTCAAGGGTTTTTCTTTATTTGTACTGTGATCAACATTGTGGAATAATAGTGAAGACATCAAAACTAAGAAATAACACATATGGAATCATGTAGTAACCAAAAAAGTGTTAAACAAATCAAAATATATTTTATATTTGAGATTCTTCAAAGTAGCCACCCTTTCCCTTGATGACAGCTTTGCACACTCTTGGCATTCTCTCAAACAGCTTCATGAGGTAGTCACCTGGAATGCATTTCAATTAACAGGTGTAGCCTTATTAAACGTTAATTAGGGGAATTTCTTTCATTCTTAATGCATTTGAGCCAATCAGTTGTGTTGTGACAAGGAAGGGGTGGTATACAGAAGAAAGCCCTAATTGGTAAAACACCAAGTCCATGTTATGGCAAGAACAGTTAAACTCAGCAAAGAGAAATGACAGTCCATCATTACTTTCAGACATGAAGGTTAGTCAATTCTGAAAATTTCAAGAACTTTGGAAGTTTCTTCAAGTTCAGTCGCAAAAACCATCCAGCGTTATGATGAAACTGGATCTCATGAGAACTGCCACAGGAAAGGAAGACCCAGAGTGTCATGCCCTGATCTGTTTCCTTGTGCTTGTCTCCACCCCCCCAACCAGGTGTCGCCCATCTTCCCCACTTATCCACTGGGTATCGTAAACAGCAGACTCCTACATTTCCTACATAAGGATCAAGCTGCAGCATGTTCAGACGAATCCGTTAAGGCGGGTTTTGGAGCTCTACGTGATTTCTGTGATTTCCTGTGATTTTCTGAACTCAAACACACACACACACACACACACACACACACACACACACACACACACACACACACACACACACACACACACACACACACACACACACACACACACACACACACACACACACACACACACACACACACACACACACAGTCAATGCGGAGTGACACAGTGTGAGGCTTACAGATACACAGAGCCTGCAATAGTTACCTGCGTTCGAACTATCAAAGAACCGTCAGACCTAGAGCTCTGAAACTTTATATACATGTTCTAGATCTTAATTCGATAGTGCACGGTGAGGTATGTGGCTCTAGAAGGTTCTCAGGCCGATAAACAGCCTCGTACATTTGCAATGACTTCAATTAATTTTGATCAACGCGAAAATTACGACATTTAGAAAAGTCCCAGAGTCACAAGAATAGGTGCATTGAAACTGCCTTTGCCCATAGAGACGGACCCTAAAGTTTCTGTCCGATAGCTCATTCGGGGACGTCGTAGCAACGCCCGGAAAAAGTGAACTTTCAAATTAAGGTCGCTGCTCGGGCTCGTCTTCCTCTTCCTCCCTCCCCTACAGCAAGAAGAAAGCACAGAAAAAGTATGAAGGAGGAAGAAGATGTAGAATGGAGGAAGAGGCATAGATTAGAATGGGGTAAGAGGCATATAGTAGAATGGGGAAAGAGGTATAGAGTAGAATGGGGAAAGAGGCTTAGGGTAGGATGGGGAAAGAGGCTTAGGGTAGGATGGGGAAAGAGGCTTAGGCTAGAATGGGGAAAGAGGCATAGGGTAGAATGGGGAAGAGGCATAGGGTAGAATGGGGAAGAGGCATAGGGTAGAATGGGGAAAGAGGCATAGGGTAGAATGGGGAAAGAGGCATAGGGTAGAATGGGGAAGAGGCATAGGGTAGAATGGGGAAAGAGGCATAGGGTAGAATGGGGAAAGAGGCATAGGGTAGAATGGGGAAGAGGCATAGGGTAGAATGGGGAAAGAGGCTTAGGCTAGAATGGGGAAAGAGGACACATGCACAGAAACAAACGCACAGCGACAACAGCATGGGAAGTAAATGGGAGTGTCCATCAAAGTCACAGTTTACACCTAACAGTGTCACCGTTTACACCCCATAGCAACACAATTTTACACCCCACAGCATCACAGCTTACATCCCACAGCATCACAGGTACACCCCACAGCGTCACAGTTTACAACCCACAAGGAAGGGCATCACAGCTTACACCCCACAGCATCACAGTTTACACCCACATGGAAGAACATCACAATTTATACCCCACAGGGAACAGCATCACTGGGAAATACCTAATACAGACCAGATCAAACAGCTTTCATTGACACACTAAAGGGATATGGAGGCAGGCCAACAGCACACACACACACACACACACACACACACACACACACACACACACACACACACACACACACACACACACACACACACACACACACACACACACACACACACACACACACACACACACACACACACACACACCACACAACATGCACACACCTCCACAAAATGACCCTCCAAACCATTCTTCTTTAACCTCTAAAGGATGGGTGTCCCTAAACCGGGACTGTTGTTGCTAATGTAACTAGAATGACGTTGTATACAACAGCCAACTTTCCGGCACATAGACATATCTGATGGGCAGAAGGCTTAAATTCTTGTTACATACTTGTTAACTGTAATGTCCAATTTACAGTAGCTATTACAGTGACAAAATACCATGCTATTGTTTGAGGAGAGTGCACAACAACAAAAAACTTTTATCATAGCAACTGTTTTGATACATTCACCACTGAAGGTAAATAATGTACTTACATTCAGTAATCTTGCTCTGATTTGTCATCATGAGGGTCCCAGAGATAAAATGTAGCATCATTTTGTTTGATAAAAATCTATTTTCATGTTCAAATGTAGGAACTGGGTTCTACAGTTTGACCCCACTGCTGTCTCTGGCTCCACACCCACCCCGCCCGGCCATCTAGATGTGTGAAAGTTAGTGTATAAGCAAATGATCCATCATGTGTGACAATTATGGGAGTGTGTAAACTAAAAAATATATATTACCATAGCATTTTTGTATGTTCTCTATAGTTAAGTACTTGAACAAATATCAATTGACCAATTGACCAAAAGCAGTGGTTCGTGCTTTCAGTTTTGCGCGAATGCTGCAATCAATCCACGGTTTCTGGTTGGGTAAGGTTTTAATAATCGCCGTGGGTACAACATCACCGATGCACTTGCTAATAAACTCGCTCACTGAATCAGCGTATACATCAATGTTGGTGTTCGACGCTATCCGGAACATATCCCAGTCCACGTGATCGAAGCAATCTTGAAGCGTGGAATCAGATTGGTCGGACCAGGCATTGAACAGACCTGAGCACGTGCGTTTCCTGTTTTAGATTCTGTCTATAGGCTGGGAGCAACAAAATGTAGTCGTTGTCAGATTTGCCGAAAGGAGGGCGAGGGAGGGCTTTGTATGCGTCGTGGAAGTTAGAGTAGCAATGATCCAGAAATTTGCCAGCCCGGGTCGCACATTCGATATGCTTATAAAATTTAGGGAGCCTTGTTTTCAGATTAGCCTTGTTAAAATCCCCAGCTACAATAAATGCAGCCTCAGGATATGTGGCTTCCAGTTTACAGAGTCCAATGAAGTTCTTTCAGGGCTGCCGAGGTGTCTGCATGGGGGGGGTAAGTACACGACTGTTATTATAATCGAAGAGAATTCTCTTGGTAGATAATGCGGTCGGCATTTGATTGTAAGGAATTCTAGGTCAGGTGAACAAAAGGACTTGAGTTCCTGTGTGTTGTTATGATCACACCACGACTCGTTAATCATAAGGCATACACCCCCGCCCTTCTTCAAACCAGAGAGATGTTTGTTTCTGTCGGCGCAATGTGTGAAGAAACTAGGTGGCTGTACCGACTCTGATAACGTATCCCGAGTGAGCCATGTTACCATGAAACAAAGAATGTTACAATCTCTGATGTCTCTCTGGAAGTCAAGAGACTGGACATTGGCGAGTAGTTCACTTGGGAGCGGTGGGCGATGTGCCCGTCTATGGAGCCTGACCAGAAGAATGCTCCGTCTGCCCCTTCTGCGGTGCCGTTGTTTTGGGTCGCCTGCTGGGATCCGATACATTGTCCTGGGTGGTGGACCAAACAGAGGATCCGCTTCGGGAAAGTCATATTTCTGGTCATAATGTTGGTAAGATGATGTTTCTCTTATATGCAATAGTTCCTCCTGGCTGTATGTAACAAGACTTAAGATTTCCTGGGGTAATAATGTAAGAAATAATACATTAAAAAACTAAATACTGCATAGTTTCCTAAGAACACGAAGCGAGGCGACCATCTCTGTCGTGCCTTTGACCACTTCTTAATTCCTTGTTGTTGTTGCGTGTATTGTTTTGCATTGTTATCTGTTGCTGCACTGTTGGAACATAAGCATTTCATTACACTCACAATAACATTTTGCAAAATATGTGTACGCAAGCAATCAAATTAGATTTTATTTTGATTTGTGTGTGTGTGTCTCTTGATTCATCACAACCTCATTATTAGCCTGGAGCTAAAGACCCCCTAATATGCACCAAGCAATAAACTGGTACATCTGTGAAGGAGGGAGAGAAGGGGGGAGAGGGAGAGAGAGAGAGAGGGAGGGAGAGTGAGAGAGGGAGAGGGAAAGGGAGAGGGGAAGGGAGAGAGAGAGAGATATAGAGATAGAGATAGAGAGAGGAAGAGGCAGAGAGAGGGAGAGGAAGCGGGAGAGGGAGAAAAACAGCTCACCTACAGGGCACATGGAGGAATAACTTGGAGGTGTGTAATAGTTCTTTCAATTAAATTCAAAGGGTTTAATTGGCATGGGAATCATATGATCACATTGCCAAAGCAAGTGAAATAAACAAAAGTTAAATAAAAAATCAGACAAACTCACAAAAGTTTCAAAGGAACAGAGACATTTCAAATGTCAATATTATGTCAATATTATGTTTCTATAGTAGAGTAGGGCAGGGCGTGACAGGGGGTGTTTTGGGTTGTTCTATGTTTTCTATTTCTATGTTTAAGTTCTAGTTTGTCTATTTCTATGTTGGGATTGTTTGGGGTTGATCTCTAATTGGAGGCAGCTGATCCTCATTGCCTCTGATTAGAGATCATATTTAAGTAGGGTTTTTTCTCATTGTTGTTTGTGGGTTATTGTCTTTTGAGTAGTGTGTTTTCCTCTCTGCGTCATGGTTTGTTGTTTTTGTATTTTCAAGTATTTGGTGTTTTGCAAACGTTTCACAATAAATAAAAGATGTCGAACTACGAACCCGCTGCATTTTGGGCCGATCCTTCAGACAGCCGTGACAGAATAACCCACCACCAAAGGACCAAGCAGCGTGGAATGGAGCAGCAGGAGAAATGGACTTGGGAGGACATTTTGGACGGGGAAGGACCCTGGAGCCAGGCTGGGGAGTATCGTCGCCTGAAGGAGGAACTAGAGGAAGCCAAGAGGGAGCGACGTTACTACGAAGCGCTATATCCACCTATAATCAAGGTGGAGAGGCACCCCCATACATTGTTTGGGGGGGGCATAAGGGGAGTTTGTCAACATCAGGGGTGAGCCCTGATCGAACTTCCCGTGCCTATCGGAGAGAGCCGTGGAGCAGACAGAAGTCAGTACAGGAGTCAAGCGCAGAGCTCGATGTGAGATTCCGAAGGGAAGTACTGGCAGAAAGAGCACGGCAGAGCGGGCGTGTGGAGGAGCGAGCGATGAGTTACGGTGTGGTGCGCACTATATTGCCCATACGCACTCACAGCCCGGTGCGGTCGGTGCAAGCTCCTCGCCGGTGTAGGGCGAAGATGGTCATTGAACCCAGAAGGAGTAGGCCTGCTCAGCATGCCAGGTCCCCAGTTCACCTACATAGCCCGGTACGTCCAGTTCCTGCTCCCTGCACTCATCTTGAGGTGCGTGTTACCAGTCTGGCACCACCTAAGCCAGTTCCACGCATCAGACCTCCAGTGCACATACCCAGTCTGGAGTGTCCTGTTCCTACCCCCTGCACAAGTCCTGAGGTGCGTGTTACCAGTCTGGAGCCACCCAAGCCAGTACCACGCGCCAAGTCTGCAGTGCGCATCCATAACCTGGAACAGCCAGTGCCTGCTGTGAGCACTCGGCCCTTAGTGCGTCTCCCCAGTCCGGTGAGACCAATTCCTGCTCCTCGCACTCTCCCTCCAGTGCGCATCCATAACCCGGTACAGCTAGTGCCTGCTGTGAGCACTCGGCCCTTAGTGCTTCTCCCCAGTCTGGTGAGACCGATTCCTGCTCCTCGCACTATTCCTCCAGTGCGCAGCCATAGACCAGTATGGCCTGTGCCTGCTCCCCGCACTCGCCCTGAGGTGCGTGTTACTAGTCTGGCGCCTCCTATGCCAGCTCCATGCATCAGGCCTCCAGGGTGCCTGCCCAGTCCGGGGTGTCCTGTTCCTGCTCCCTGCACTCGACCAGAGGTGCGTGTTACCAGTCTGGCGCCACCTATGCCAGACCCACGCATCGGATCTCCAGTGCACGTCCCTAGTCTGGAGCCTCCAGCAACGCTCCTCAGCCCGGAGCCTCCAGCGACGCTCCTCAGACCGGAGCCTCCAGTGACGCTCCTCAGACCGGAGCCTCCAGCGACGCTCCTCAGTCAGGAGCCTCCAGCGACGCTCCTCAGACCGGAGCCTCCAGCGACGCTCCTCAGACCGGAGCCTCCAGCCACGCTCCTCAGTCAGGAGCCTCCAGCGACGCTCCTCAGTCAGGAGCCTCCAGCGACGCTACTCAGACAGGAGCCTCCAGCGACGCTCCTCAGACAGGAGCCTCCAGCGACGCTCCTCAGTCAGGAGCCTCCAGCGACGCTCCTCAGACCGGAGCCTCCAGCGACGCTACTCAGACCGGAGCCTCCAGCGACGCTCCTCAGTCAGGAGCCTCCAGCGACGCTACTCAGACAGGAGCCTCCAGCGACGCTCCTCAGACAGGAGCCTCCAGCGACGCTCCTCAGTCAGGAGCCTCCAGCGACGCTCCTCAGACCGGAGCCTCCAGCGACGCTACTCAGACCGGAGCCTCCAGCGACGCTCCTCAGTCAGGAGCCTGCAGCGATGCTCCTCAGCCCGGAGCCTCCAGCGACGCTCCTCAGCCCGGAGCCTCCAGCGACGCTCCTCAGTCAGGAGCCTCCAGCGACGCTCCTCAGCCCGGAGCCTCCAGCGACGCTCCTCAGCCCGGAGCCTCCAGCGACGCTCCTCAGCCCGGAGCCTCCAGCGGCGGTCTGCAGACCAGAGTTTTCAACGGCGGTCTGCAGCCCAGTGTCTTCAGCAGCGGCCTTTAGCCCAGAGTCTTCAGCGGCGGTTGGCGGTCCGAAGCCTCCGGCGATGATCCATAGTCTGGTTCCTCCGGACATACAGAAGCGGGGGATCAGAGGGCGGTGGGGGCACTACGCCCGGAACCAGAGCCGCCATAGACAATAGTCACCCACCCTACCCTCCCTTTGTGTTTTGCGGTTGTTTTGTTGTTGTTTTTTGTTTGTTTGCATTCGGAGTATGCACCTTTTGGGGGGGGGGGGTACTGTCACATCCTGTCCCTAGTAAGATGTCATTTTCTATAGTAGAGTAGGGCAGGGCATGACAGGGGGTGTTTTGGGTTGTTCTATGTTTTCTATTTCTATGTTTAAGTTCTAGTTTTTCTATTTCTATATTGGGATTGTTTGGGGTTGATCTCTAACTGGAGGCAGCTGATCCTCATTGCCTCTGATTAGAGATCATATTTAAGTAGGGGTTTTTCTCATTGTTGTTTGTTGTTTGAGTAGTGTGTTTTCCTCTCTGCGCCACGGTTTGTTGTTTTTGTATATTCAAGTATTTGGTGTTTTTGCAACATTTCACAATAAATAAAATATGTGGAACTACGAACACGCTGCATTTTGGTCCGATCCTTCAGACAGCCGTGACAACGGTGTTGTAACGATGTCCTAATAAACATGAATCTGGGTTGTATTTAGAATGGTGTTTGTTCTTCCCTGGTTGCCCTTTTTGTGTGGCAACAGTTCACATTTCTCTGACACTCCCTCCTCTCATCTCCAACCTGCAACTCTGACCCCCTCCCCCCGCCTCCCCTCCCTGTAACAACCCTCCCCCTGCCACTCCTCCCCCCAATTCCCTCCCCCTGCATCCCCCCTGCCACCCCTCTCCCCGCCTTGTCAACCTCCACTGACACTATAAAAGAGAGGAAGAGAGAGTAAGCAAGAGAGAGAGGGGGAGAGACAGAGTACAGCTATGAGGGTCAGGCAATATATTAAACTTTACCTATCTATAATCATGATTCTGAACTCCTCATCTGTGAGCCTTCTATTGAACAACTCCTCTGCCTCATCCTCTTCCTCATCCTGTCGTCTGCGGGAGCAGTTCAGTCTGAATGGGATGTACCAGAAGGGTGATGTGATTCTGGGAGGTCTGTTTGAGGTCCACTACTTCACTGTGTTCCCTGAGCTATCTTTCACATCAGAACCCCAGCAGCTCTACTGTGAGGGGTGAGTATTCATCTACTGGACTGGACTGGACTGGACTGGACTGGATGTGTGTCTGCACCTCTCCTATAAAGGACAGATAGACATCCCTGCAATAAGAAGCCTCACTTTGATCAGTGTTAACCAACCCTGGTCCCGGAGACCTACTGGGTTCTTGTTACATTGGTGAATAGTACATTGGTGAATAGTACATTGCGGTATCCAAATATCTGTTTATTAATTGTGTGTATTCCATTGTTTTCAATCATTATTCCTGTTTTCTAAGCACATTTCCCTTTAAGATAAAGCTATTTTATTATCTATCCTTGATAAAAGTAATTTGTTTTCTCCTCTCAACGCCTTAAGACAACACTCTCTCACACACACCCCTTAAGAGGTGCACAGGGTTCAACACCTCTAGAGTGATTTAAAACATTTACAAATTGATTGAATGTTCCTTTTCAGTTTTACCAGTTTTGGTTTCCAGCAGGCCCAGACTATGGCGTTTGCTGTAGATGAGATCAACAGAAACCCTGACCTTCTGCCAAACATCAAGCTCGGATACCAGCTTTATGACAACTGCCAGAAGCTGGGAGTATCGCTCCGTGCTGCCATGTCATTGGCCAGTGGGACAGAGAAAGAATTCCTATTGGATGAGACTTGTTCTGGGTCACCCCCGGTGTTAGGGATTGTGGGAGACCCAGGGTCCACACACTCCATTGCCATCTCCAGTGTCCTAGGGCTGTTCCGGGTTCCCATGGTAAATCAGAAAGAATAGAAAGATGACAACATTATTGGAAATGTCCTTCTTGTATTTCAAAACTACACTTTGAGTGAGAAACAGCATGTTTAGGTCTTAAATGAGTCCAGGCATGAAACCTTTCTATTTCATTAATTTATTGAAGAATAAAAAAATTATCATTGTACATTTCACTCCCTCAGGTGAGTCACTACGCCACGTGTTCCTGTCTGAGCGACCGGAGCAAGTACCCATCCTTCTTCAGAACCATCCCCAGTGATTCCTTCCAGGTCTGTCTCTAAGAAGGCTACAATGACATGATTACACAGTGAACCGTCAGTTCCCATGTGTACTCACTATAAACTTTATACTGTGTAACGACATTACAGTTAAATAAAAGGTTCAATAATAAAAAAAAAAGCTTAGATAAGGTTAAATAAAAGGCAAAAAAAATAATGAATGCAGTTTATGTTGATCTCTTTTTACTCTCCATAACATCAGTAATGTCTAATCTCTTTTGATGTGATCTCAGGTGCGAGCCATGATCCAGATCCTACATCGGTTGGGTTGGACCTGGGTGGGCCTGGTGTTCAGTGATGATGACTACGGATTTCATGCTGCCCGGTCCTTCCACTCAAGCCTGGCCGAGTCAGGGGGCTGTGTGGCCTATTCCCAGGTCCTGCCCAAAGACAACTGCCCCACAGAGCTACAGAGGATTGTGGGAGAGATCAAGAGCTCCTCTGCTCGTGTGGTGGTGGTGTTTTCCGTCGAGGCCTACCTGCTCCCTCTGGTGGACGAGGTTCAGAGATGATTTTATCTTGACACTTCATCTAAAATAACACTTACAATACATTCACATTTTAGTATCAGAGGCTCTAATCCAGAGAGATTTACACTTCATAATAATAATATTAGTAATACCATTTTGCAGATGCTTTTATCCAAAGCGACTTACAGTCAGTGATGTGTGCATATATTTTATGTATGGGTGGACCTAGACAGTTAGTGCATCCCTCCTAAGATATCTAGGGGGGGCAATCACATATCACAGTCATAGTAAGTATGTTTTATCCTCAATAAAGTAAAGCAAATACATTCTACAGCCCTAATAACAGCCATAATAGTTGTAGGATGTTACTCCTCAAACACAAACAACAGTGTATGAAAGTGTTACAGCATATTACCATTGTGGTGTTCTAAAAACCAAGATTATAAAATATAAAACCCGTTTTACAAGGTGGTGGTGCAGAATGTGAAGGGTCTCCAGTGGATCGCCAGTGAAGCCTGGACCTCCTCCACTGTGTTTCACACCCCCCGTCTCATGCCCTACCTGGGGGGTACCCTGGGTATCGCCATCCGTCGTGGAGAGATACCCGGCCTCAAGGACTACCTGCTTAGCATACGCCCCGACGACCAACCTGCCAATAACCCTGGAAACAACATGGTGAAGTAGTTTGTTGTCTTTTAACTCCAACCATTTATTTAATTACTTTATACATTATGTTTAAAAAATTTAAAAGGCTACTTTGCCTATAAATACTACAATACAGAACAAAAAAACGAGTTTTCCTCTATAACATTTCCTTCTCTGTTCTGGTAAGGTGAGACAGTTCTGGGAGGCTGTGTTTGGGTGCAGGTTGGAGCCCCCAGCAGGTTGGGTGGAGGCTGGTGGTGATGTATGTACAGGTCAGGAGGACCTGAGGGATGTGGAGACTAACTATGGGGACGTGTCTGAGCTCAGGCCGGAGTATAACGCGTATAAGGCAGTGTACGCCCTGGCCCATGCCCTGCATGACCTACTGCAGTGTGTGCCAGGGCGGGGACCGTTCAGTGGGCACCGCTGTGCCAGCCTACAGAGACTGGAGCCCTGGCAGGTGGGACAAACACACACACACAAACAGATGCAGACGTACACTTTGCCAACTGTTTACTTCTGTTTACTGTTTTCTCAGTCAAGGTCCCCTGACTTAATACTGTCTTTTGTCTACTAATCTCCTCCTCTTTCCTCTGTTCCCTCCATCCCTCCATCCCCCTCCTCTGACCAGGTGGTCCATTACCTGGAGAGGGTTAACTTCACCACAGGGTTTGGCGATCGCGTTTCTTTCGATGACAAAGGAGACGCCTTGGCCATCTATGACATCATGAACTGGGTGTGGCTCCAGGACGGGAGCGTGCAGGTGGAGAATGTGGGTGTGATTGACGAATCAGCCCCCGCAGGACAAGAGCTCACACTGGACGAGGACAGAATTTTCTGGAACTTTGAGTCAAGAAAGGTTATTTGTAAAGTTATATACAGTTGAAGTCAGAAGTTTACATACACCTTAATACAAATTCATTTAAACTCAGTTTTTCACAATTCCTGACATTTAATTATTGTCAAAATTCCCTGTCTTAGGTCAGTTAGGATCACCACATTATTTTAAGAATGTGAAATGTCAGAATAATAGTAGAGAGAATTATTTATTTCAGCTTTTATTTCTTTCATCACATTCACAGTGAGTCAGAAGTTTACATACACTCAATTAGTATTTGGTAGCATTGCCTTCAAATTGTTTAACTTGGGTCAAACATTTCATGTAGCCTCCCACAAGCTTTCTACAATAAGTTGGGTGCATTTTGGCCAATTCCTCCTGACGGAGCTGGTGTAACTGAGTCAGGTTTGTAGGCCTCCTTGCTCGCAAATGCTTTTTTAGTTCTGCCGGCAAATTTTCTATAGGACTGAGGTCAGGGCTTTGTGATGGCCACCCCAATACCTTGACTTTGTTGTCCTTAAGCCATTTTACCACAACTTTGGAAGTATGCTTGGGGTCATTGTCCATTTGGAAGACCCATTTCCGACCAAGATTTAACTTCCTGACTGATGTCTTGAGCTGTTGCTTCAATATATCCACATAATTTTCCTGCCTCATGATGCCATCTATTTTGTGAAGTGCACCACCCCCACAACATAATGCTGCCACATCCATGCTTCAATGTTTGGATGATGTTCTTCGGCTTGCAAGCCTCCCCCTTTTTCATCCATACATAACGATGGTCATTATGGCCAAACAATTCTATTTTTGTTTCATCAGATCAGAGGCCATTTCTCCAAAAAGTACGATTTGTCCCCATGTGCAGTTGCAAACCATAGGCGGTTTTGGAGCAGTGGCTTCTTCCTTGCTGAGCAGCATTTCAGGTTATGTAGATATAGGACTCATTTTACTGTGGATATAGATACTTTTGTACCTGTTTCCTCCAGCATCTTCACAAGGTCCTTTGCTGTTGTTCTGGGATTGATTTGTACTTTTCGCACCAAAGTACATTCATCTCTGGGAAACAGAGCGCGTCTCCTTCCTGAGCGGTATGACGGCTGCATGGTCCCATGGTGTTTATACTTGCGTACTATTGTTTGCTCAGATGAAGGTGGTACCTTCAGGCGTTTGGAAATTGCTCCCAAGGATGAACCAGAGTTGTTGAGGTCTACAATTATTTTTCTGAGGTCTTGGCTGATTTCTTTAGATTTTCCCATGATGTCAAGCAAGGAGGCACTGAGTTTGAAGGTAGACCTTGAAATACATCCACAGGTACACCTCCAATTGACTCAAATTATGTCAATTAGCCTATCAGAAGCTTCTAAAGCCATGACGTCATTTTCTGGAATTTTCCAAGCTGTTTAAAGGCACAGTCAACTTAGTGAATGTAAACTTCTGACCAATTGGAATTATGATACTGTGAATTATAAGACAAATAATCTGTCTGTAAACAATTGTTGGAAAAATGACTTGCATCATGCACAAAGTAGATGTCCTAACCGACTTGCCAAAACTATAGTTTGTTAACAAGAAATTTGTGGAGTGGTTGAAAAATTAGATTTAATGACTCCAACCTAAGTGTATGTAAACTTGCATCTTTAACTGTAGTTATTTCACTACTGCAACAGAAACAGTGTAAATGTATACCAGTGGAGGGCAAAGAAGCATTAACCATGGGTGTATAAATATGGGTGTATAAATATGAGCGTACTAAAGTCGGATATTCTCCCTCCAAGGCCATCATTGTAAATAAGAATTTGTTTTAACTGACTTGCCTGGTTAAATAAAGCTTAAATTCCCCCTCATCTTCGTCCTTAAAGCCCCCACGATCAGTGTGCAGTGAGAGCTGTCCCCCAGGCACCCGTGTAGCCAGGAAGAAGGGGGAGCCTGTCTGCTGCTTCAACTGCATCTCCTGTGCTGAGGGAGAGGTCAGCAACACCACAGGTCAGTGAAATGAATATCATTTAAAGAATTTGAGTGTGGTTTGGGGCTGTAGAAAATGTTTTCCACATTTTCTTTGTCTATATTTCTGTCAGACTCGGCCAAGTGCTCGAGATGTCCAGAGGACTTCTGGTCCAGCCCGGAGCGTGACCTCTGCATCCCTAAGAGGATTGAGTTCCTCTCCTACCAGGACTCACTGGGCATCTCCTTGATGACAGCCTCGTTGCTAGGAGCCCTCATCTGTGCAGTAGTCCTCGGAATCTTCACCCGCTACAGGAACACGCCTGTTGTCAAGGCCAACAACTCTGAGCTGAGCTTCCTGCTTCTGCTGTCACTCAAACTCTGCTTCCTGTGCTCGCTGCTGTTCATTGGCCGGCCCCGGCTGTGGACGTGTCAGCTGAGGCATGCAGCATTTGGTATCAGCTTTGTTCTCTGTGTCTCCTGTATACTGGTGAAGACAATGGTAGTGCTGGCTGTGTTTAGGACCTCTAAGCCCGGGGGCAATGCCAGCCTGAAGTGGTTTGGTGCTGGTCAGCAGAGGGGAACAGTCCTGGTTCTCACCTCATTCCAGGCTGCTATCTGCACAGCCTGGCTGGTTTCAGCCTCTCCAACTCCACACAAAAACACGCGCTACCATAATGATAAGATTGTATATGAGTGTGTGGTGGGGTCGGTAGCAGGGTTCGGAGCGTTGTTAGGCTACATCGGCCTTCTGGCGTTCCTTAGCTTCCTCTTGGCTTTCCTGGCCAGAAATCTTCCAGACAACTTCAACGAGGCCAAGTTCATCACCTTCAGCATGCTGAACTTCTGTGCCGTGTGGATATCCTTCGTCCCTGCCTACATCAGCTCTCCTGGGAAGTACGCAGACGCTGTGGAGATATTCGCCATCTTAGCTTCCAGCTTTGGCATCCTGGTGGCGCTGTTCGGCCCAAAGTGTTACATCATTCTGCTGAGGCCTGAGAGGAACACCAAGAAGGCTCTGATGGGCCGGGCCACAACCAAGACATAGGGAGAATCTTCATTCCATTTCCTTGACTCATCACGTCCTCTCTCCTCGCTTTCATCTCAATACATATTAGATTAGAAGGTCAGGAGGGGCGGAATATCTAACCTTCTCATTCATTGGGTTTTGAAAAGGAGACCGAGGAGAGAGGACACGAGGAATCACGTAAATGAAATTGAGATTCTCCCATAGGCTCAATCCCATAACAACAGTTTACAGTGGATTCCTCTCCTCGTCTTCTTCATGTCCTCTGCGCTAATCTGAAATATGAACACTAGGTGGAGGTACAATGCCTGCTAGGGATTTGCTTCACACTCTTTCAATGCAAAGAAAGGAAAGGAGACATGTGTAGTAACAGAGTATGATGGTCTCAAATAGTTTTTAGTAGCTCCTTTAAGTTTCCACTTCTGTTTGTAGTTTAATGGCATTAAATCAAATCAAATCAAAGAGATTTTATCATTCTGTTAGTACCCTGGTGATGTGTAGCCTGTAATTGATTATAATTATGATGTTCTGTGACTAAATATTAATCACATAATAAAGTATTTCTTTCCTTGGGCTGTTAAGTAGGCTTTTGATTTACTTCATTTGTCTGTGTGTGTGGCTTTAATCTTCTAAGGGATAGGTTATCCCCGATGAGTTGGTCTCTGCATCGAAAAGCTTTCGATTGAATCATCACATGTTGTTGAACAACATAACATCCCTGTTCCTTCTAAAGAATTCTGCTGCCACACTCATTCACTAATGAATTAATTATTCATTAATGCACATTTTAATTTAATAAAACATTCTGACTTGAAAGGAGTTGCTTGAATGTGTTTTTATTGAACCGTTGAAATTTACAATGATACTTCATTAAAATATCAGGAAACTGTGTCATATGGGAAAACAGAATTACACACCTTATAAAATGTGAAAGGAATGAACAACATTTTTCATTAACCATATCTAATTCAACTGATTGGTTTTCAGAACTGTCTTTCAGGGGAGAAATGGATGTCATTAAAGTCTATTGATGATGGAAAAGAAGAGTAATGTTGTGATTCAGAGGAAGACTTACTAAGTTGTGATTCACTGTTGATTCACTGTAGACTCACTGCTGACTCACTATTGATTCACTGTTGACTCAACCGTGAGTCACTGCTGACTCACTATTGAATCATTAGAAACATACACTACCAGCAGGGTAGGAAAGTCCTGTTCATTAGGTTTTGTCTGTAAAGTATGTAACTTGCTTGTAAGTATTAAACCATGTATCATGTCATTCTTTGTTAAGTATTTAACATACAAAACAATAGTGAGATGGTGTGATTAACTAAACACAATGAAGACTATATTTGGACATCATGTGTTTCTTGGTGGTTTCTAATTGGACATCATGTTTTCCTGGTGGTTTCTAATTGGACATCATGTTTTTCTTGCTGGTTTCTAATTGGACATCATGTGTTTCTTGGTGGTTTCTAATTGGACATCATGTGTTTCTTGGTGGTTTCTATTTGGACATCATGTGTTTCTTGGTGTTTCTCTCTGGTCTCAGGAGGATGATGTAACACTTTGGCATGAAGATGCAGAACAGTAACCCAAAGCTGGAAGCTAAGATGGCGAATATCTCCACAGCGTCTGCGTACTTCCCAGGAGAGCTGATGTAGGCAGGGACGAATGAAATCCACACAGCACAGAAGATCAGCATGCTGAAGGTGATGAACTTGGCCTCGTTGAAGTTGTCTGGGAGTTTCCTGGCCAGGAAGGCTAAGAGGAGACAGAGGGAGGCCAGCAGGCCGATGTAGCCCAGCACCAGAGAGAAACCAACCACAGAGCCCACCTCACACTCCAGGATGACCTTTGACCCCTTGAGGCCTAGGTCACGGTAAGGAAGGGGAGAGCTCACGGACAGCCACACGGCACAGATGATCACCTGCATTTACAAACACAATTTACTTGTCTTATAAATTATTGATTAGTTCCGTTAGGTGACTTGAATTTATTTCAACGTTAAAGCTCTCACCTGAACACTGGTAAAGAGGAAGACACTCCCTCTCTGCTGACCGGGTCCAAACCACCTCATCAGCTGCCCAGCACCGGGCCTGGCTGAGCGGAACGCAGCCAGAACCACAATGGTCTTGACCAGTAGGCAGGAGAGGCAGAGCACAAAGATGACCCCAAAAGCCGCCTGGCGGATCCGACACGCCCACACAGAGGGACGCCCAATGAACACCAACGAACACAGGAAGCAGAGCTTGAGTGACAGGAGAAGCAGGAAGCTCAGCTCCGAGTTGTTGGCCCGCACCTGGAAGGGTTACACATACATGCTACCATAGAAGAATTCTCAATTTGATCCCATTCAACACTTTATTAAAGCTCTTACCAGAGGGGTATGGCGGTGGTACACAAAGAACACAAACACAGCCACTGTTGCCACAGCGCCACACACGGCAACAGTGGTCAGGGTGACGCCCATGACGTCGTTGAAGGAGAGGAACTCGAGCTGACGAGGGACGCAGGCGGTCCGATGGCTGTTGGACCAGAACTCCAGAAGACAGCGGTCACATTGCATAGAGCCTGGGAGATGGAACTCATTACTATAATGATTGAAAAGCATCAGTAATTATTCAGTCTAATAAGTCTTAAGTAAGCATTAACACACAACAGACTGTGGGAATAACCACACACCTCAGTGATGTGAGAAGACCGATGATATTCAGTTCACTGACCTGTGGTGTTGCTGACCTCTCCCTCAGCACAGGAGATGCAGTCGAAGCAGCAGACAGGCTCCCCCTTCCTCCTGGCTACACGGGTGCCTGGGGGACAGCTGTCACTGCACACTGACACAGGCACCTGTAGATGACATTAAATTAATTTCAATTGAACAAAACCATTCAGTTCATGTTTTAAAAATGGTCTTTCTTACCGTATTAGATCCTGTGTTCCACTGGATGGCTGATTGGTTGATGAGGAGATTGAACCCATCTACTCGGCCAATCGTAACAAGTTTGAGCAACCCCTGGGGCGTGGCCTGCCAGTTCACAAGGTCATACACAGCAGGGACGTCCGCGCCCCGGAAGTAGAACGGCTCCCCAAGTGCAGTGGTGAAGTTAACCTGGTTCAGGTGCTGCAACAGCTTGGAGAAGAGGAGACACAAACATGACCATTACACTGTTAATATGATGTAATAACTCAAAACATATTCCCATAGTGACTATTAAGTGGACATGAATATTTAATGATATTAAATAACAAAAAAGATTACATTGGCATGACCAATTCCCACCCAAACTTATTTAATTGTTTGCAAATCATCTCTAATTAACACGGGCAATAGATGAGGGTACCTCCGCTGGGCTGATGTTGTGAGGAGGGGAGCAGGTGAAGCTACTACCCCAGGTAGGGCTGTCTCTCTTGGAGCAGGACAGCAGGCTGTGGAGGGCGTGGGCTGCAGCATACACAGCCAGGTACACGTTATAGGTTATTCTCAGCTGGGAGGTGTCTGTGAAGGGGCTCTGTACCCCCTCTAGAGTCTCTGCCCCACTGCAGGAGGCCAGGCGTGGACGAGGGGAACTGGAGGTGGGAGGAGGGGTGTGTGGTAGTGACACGGAGGGGGTTGGAGGAAGGGGAGAGGGGAGCAGAGACGTGCTGTGTCCATGTGCTGCTCCAGGACTACACCCAAACTCCGTTTCCCAGAGTTCCTTCAACAGGACATCTCCGGGACGACGAGAGGGGTGGAGACTTCGAAGGTGGGCCTCAAAGCCAGGAATAGGTGCACTGCGGATAGCCACACCCACGACGCCCTGAGCAACGTTAAAGAGGGCGGGGTTTCGTAGGAGTTGTCCGCTGGTGCTCCATGCCTCACTGGCCAGGAACTGCCTGTCCGTCACGTTTCTCCTCCCCAGCTCCAGGAGTAATGCCCCCATGTCAGTGTACCAGAGGAAGACCAGGATCACCCGTGCTGTCGAGGCCTGGACCGTGTCTGCTGCTCGCTTCACATCCCTCACCAGGTTCGCCCGGTTGAGGGTCTCAAAGAACGCCAGGCACACCCCCGTCCCCCGAATCTCCTCCTCAAACACCTGTCGATCAAATACGAAGCACAGGGAGCTTGAGAAATGGTCACAATACTGATATTAAGTTGATTAATATTTTTTTTTTAAGTATACAGTATTAGAAATAATGTAAATTAACAAAATTCAGTTTTCTATACAATTGTTTTATGTTGTAAATTCAATTCTGCATTTCTTTTTCTGTAAACTGAGCAAGAATTTATAAAGTCGTAGACAAAATTCGAAGTAAAATAAAGAAACACCTGTATGGCCAGACGACCGTAGTCATTGTCTACAGCGATAGCCCCGACCCAGGTCCATCCCAACAGCCAGGTGAGCCGGGCCATGGTGAGGGCCTGGTAGACATCACTGGGGATTGTCCTGAAGAAGTTAGGGAACTCCAGTCTGTCACTGAGACAGCCGCAGCTGGCCTGGTAACTGATCTGAGGACAACGCCATTGAATCAATCATTTCTCACTAAATACCAGACCAGATGAATTATAATTAATTAAAGCATTATCGCAATCTTTCTAGCTGAGTGCACAAAACATTAAGAACACCTCCTTTGCCCTCAAAACTGCCTCAATTCGTTAGGGCATGGACTCTACAAGGTGTCAAAAGCGTTCCACAGGGATGCTGGCCCATGTTGACTCCAATGCTTCCCACAGTTGTTTCAAGTTGGCTGGATGTCCTTTGAGTGGTGGATCATTCTTGGTACACACGGGTAACTATTGAGCGTGAAAAACCCAGCAGCATTGCAGTTCTTGACACAAACCTGTGTGCCTGGCACCTACTACCATACCACATTCACAATCTTTTGTCTTGCACATTCACCCTCTGAATGGGCAATATACACAATCCATGTCTCAATTTTCTCAAGGCTTAATAAACATATTTTAAATCCTTCTTTAACCTGTCTCCTCCCCTTCATCTACACTGATTGAAGTGGATTTAACAAGTGACATCAAGAAGGGATCTTAGCTTTCACTCGGATTCACTTGGTCAGTCTATGTCATGGAACAGCAGGTGTTCCTAAAGTTTTGTCCACTCAGTATATAAACTGGTTGTTGAGAGAGCGACTAAGGACACAATCACATCAATCTTTTTTTATGAAGTACTAAATACCCTCATATAATTTCTCAGTAAATACTAGACCATCTGAAATATGATGAATTAAAGTATTATGGCAATTGTTCTAGCCATTGCACTTCCTGGTTGTGTGGAGAGAGACTGACCACAGGCACAGAGAGCGGCCCCAGTGTCCTGGCCAGGATGATGGCCTGAGTGGACGATGCATCGCCAATGACCAGAGGGACAGGGCAGTCACTAGATGGCCGTGCTGGACAGGACAGAATACACATAACATGGTTGTTTAATCAGAACTACATGATACCAAGTACATGAGCTACAGTATTTGTTATTCATTTAGAGTAGGATTTCCACAATATTAGTGGCTAATAGGCAAATACATTTCAATACATTTTAATTTTAGGTAAAGTTTAGGTTGTGGTTAGTGGTTAAAATCACATTTGAGGTTAGAAAGCTCTGTAGTTTCACATCTGATGTTCCCCCCTGACACCAGGGACAGTGCCCCTTGCAGGCTCCAGGGGTGCTGACTACAGCTGTCCAGGATACGGTAGCCCAGCTGGATCCCCGGCAGCAGGAAGGGGTTACGGTTAATCTCGTCCACCGCAAACACCAGCGCATGTGCCCATTGCAATGGTTCCTCTTGGAAACTGAGAGCAGGGATGTGAAACATGAGAAAGGAGAGAGAGTGAGAATGACAGAGAAACATTCAACATGTGTAATTGAGCATGATGTAAGCCTGTAATCAGATGACTGTAATTTATTGTGAGAAGAAACAACATTCAACATAAAACAGCACAACAAAAATATATTTAATGCTGAACACACCGGAAAAATACCACAATCTCTGACAGCAATATTATTTAGGTGTTTGCATTTACAAGAAATATGCCGTGCCTCAATGTACTCAGAGAAATAGAGCACTGTGCTACAGCAAATACAGTCTCTCTCTCTGAGATTACACAAATTAGAATTGAGGAGAGAAGTTGGACAAAAACAAAGATTGAAATAGTTTTGCAGACAATTTGTTAACATCAGATTTGAAATTGTCTGTAAAACAATTAACAATTCATTTTGAAGTGATTATGATTCTGTGTAAAAAGCAAAACATTTAAAATTTCAATTTGACTTGATTTAAGATTCTATGTAAAAAGTAAAAGACCAATGGTCTATTTTCCAGTAGAGTACCTAACAGTCTTCTGAAGAGAACAACACTTAGATCAAATCTGACATGAAACAAAAATAAGGCTTGGAAAATAAGTAAAGAAAAGTGTGCTGCTAAAATTAAATGCTGTTCCAAAATGGAAAAAAATGACTTACATCAAAAGAATAAGCAAGGATTAAAATCTCAATTCAACAACCTTTGAAAAGAAAGACACAAGAAATGGTCAAAGTGCGATAACAAAGTTAGAGAACAGAAATAAACGAAAGAACTTACTTCACACAGGACTGCAGGTCAGGGGGTTGGCTGAAGCTCAGGTCTGGAGCAGGAGGGAGGTTATGGAAGGGGATGAGACCCCCGATCACAACTTCACCTTCCTGGGAGAGACCACGGTCATCCAGACCAACCGAACGATCCCACCGTGAACACACAGTTGTCTGAACCATCCCTGACCCATCCCTGACCAGCCAGGGCAGTAGCAGGGGAATGGCCGGTGTCAGCCAGGTCAACCAGGGGGACATGGGGGAGCTCCTCTGGACACACAGACAGGAAGGCAGTTGACCAGACCAGACCAAAACCTGTCCCAATGTAATTTCTAAATACTGATAAAAACATGAAAAACTACAGCACAGTTGTAATGATGAAACATACAGATGAGTCAAAAGAGTGTAAAGATTATGATCAGAAATCCTCCCTGTCTTTACATCCAGCCTGGTGGGGGAAAGTTAATGTACTTCCTCCCTGTCTTTACATCCAGCCTCGTGGGTGAAAGTTAATGGACTTCCTCCCTGTTAAGATGCTCCCAGATTTTTTTATGTAGCACAGATCAGCCTCAGTAGTTCTCCGTCAGGTGAAGACAAGCTTGAGCTTCTTGGGTAGTGGACCAGTCTCTATCTCCCAGTGTTTGGTCTGGCAGGAGCTTCCTCTGATCTGGCCCAGTGGAGGGTAAGGGAGGGTATTTATAATGACCAGAGATCATAGAGAAGAGACAGAGTAAACAAGATGGCACACTGAGTGAGACCCTAAATCACAGGCCTCCTGAGTGTTGCTGTTAGGGATAATGGCTTGACACAAAACGATTAGAGACAAGTAAGGGTGACAGGGGTACTTCTAATTTTGAAAAATATGTTTTTAGTTTTGTGCTGCACCAATCATGGAAGCATGGAGGGGTGAGGAAGGAGGGTGATGGGGGTACAAGGACCAGGACTAAAGGGATAGTGTGACTTAATCTCCAAATAATAGTTTGAGGATTTAGATGGCCACAGGTGCTCTCTCTCTAATCTCCCTTACTGCTCATTTCACAAACAATTACATCCCATTATCCACACACAGCAAGATACAAAAACACAGGCAAGGAGGGGGGCTGTGTGTGTGTGTGTGTGTGTGTGTGTGTGTGTGTGTGTGTGTGTGTGTGTGTGTGTGTGTGTGTGTGTGTGTGTGTGTGTGTGTGTGTGTGTACATGCCATGGCAAGAGCAGTCGTACACCCCAGTGGCTACAACACCGATAAACGTAGAATATAATTAGGGAGTGTGTCGGTGAGAGAAATAGGGTGGAAAATAGAGTGAGAGAAATGGAGAGAAAGATGGTGGAAAAGGAATGAGACAAAAAACAAACATCAAGATAAGCAAATAGAAGACCAGTATTCAAACAGACAGACATGCTGCGTTCAAGTCAAATTTTTTATGAATTTTATTACATCAGTAGGAAAATGCTCACAGTAATGTTCCGAGTGACCATACAAAGAACAAAGGATGGGTTTAACACTGAAAAGAAGAATAAAAACATGCAACTTGGTCCAGTCGAAAAACCCTTATACGTCTGTATTAAATTAATTGTAAAAAAAATTCAAGCATTTAAACTCAAAAAGTTACAAATATGTGATAATGTTTAAAATCTTAGAAAGTGAGAAGTCAGAGCAAGCAAGAAGTCCGAGTATTTAATCCAATCCCACTATTACCTATTCTGTGAAAAGATAATAGTGCACTGTGATGTCTACAGATCGATGCATAGTCACGCTGGACATTTAACATGCAGAAAACAGCACAACTAAATGACAACACCTTAAATTAAAAACTAATCTACAGTAGAATATGTACCAACAACACCCGCACACAGAGGACAGTCAGAGGAGAAGGAACGCTTGAGGAAGATCTCTGATGAAACAGATCCCATCCCTTAAAAGTGGTCCCCCACTGGGCACACACTGGTTGAATCAACATTGTCTCCACGTCATTTCAATGTTGAACAAACGTGGAATAGACATTGCATTGATGTCTGTGGGCCTCTGATAATACTAATACACATTTAAAATGTACAAAGACCAAGACAACACTTCCCTTCAGAGTTAAACACATTTGTAAAGTTTCCTTATTTTCTGCTTTATAGTAGATGGCGTTAACTTGAACAGGAAGTAGAATTACAGGAACAGACAGGACAGGAAATGGGTACATCAAAGATGGAAGTAGTTTAATAACAGTCTGTTCCAAACTACATTTAAAGAACATTCTGATCAGGACATGAAGAAGAAGAACAAAAAACATATTTACATTTACAGACAAGACTGTCAGACCCAATCAGGTAGTTGACTTTATATCTGAAAGTATTATTGGACAGCCCAACCAGGATATATGTTTTTTTCCTCGGTCCTAAGCAGGAAGCTGATTTGCTGCATTTTGGAAGTACATTATACATCATTCTATGTAGGTGATAACCAGGAAGTGGGTTCAGAGTCTGAGCAGGAAGTAGACCTCCGGTTCTGATTGTATACAGGAGTCTGTGGGCAGCAGAGAGTCATCATGATAAGGATCACCATAGTGATCTCCAAATCCATACCCCAGTGTGGTGCACCCCCCCTCAGGCAGCCCCCTGTCCTCCAGCTGTTCCAGGTAGCCCGCTATGTAGGAGCCTGTGGAGTGTCTGTTAGCTGGGGGGTTCTGACCTGCTGCTACTTTAGCACGCAGCACTACCCCTCCCACGCTGGAGGGGGCGGTCATGTCCTGGGGCTTCAGAGCCTCCCGCTGCCTCTCTCGAGCGCGATTGTTGATGTGACGCACACGGCTCTGGCTCCGAGAGGAGAGACGGCGAGAGAGGAGGGGCGGGGAGTCCTCCTGGGTGTCAGGGACAAAGTTTGAGGAGGGGCAGGAGCCTGATGGGGGTATGAAGGGTTTGGGGGGTATCTGTCTGTCCCGGTCTCTGTCATCCCCCTCTAGGGTGACTAGTTTGCGTAACTGCTTAGTGAGGGGGTCTGCAGACTGCAGCCGCTGGGACAGACCCCCCAGGCCCCTCATTCTCCTCCGCTCCTTCATACAGGGGGTGATAAAGCTGCGGCTGATAACGTTGTACTTGCTGTGGAAGTTGCAGGAGATGTCCTCTGATGTCAGGTCACTCAGAGACTTGGACTTGCAGGGGCTGGGGACTGTGGATGGTCTGAGGATAGGTAGAGGAGGGGTGAGGGTGGAGCCCAAAAGGGGCAGTGATGGGTGACCAGATTGGGGTTGGAGCTGGGTTTGTGGCTTGGGCTGGGTGTCTGATTGGGGTTGGGTTTGGGTCAGGCGTTGGAGCTGGGTATCTGATTTGGGTTGGGGTTGGGCCTGGGGAAGGGGCTGGGTGTGTGATTGGGGCTGGGGTTGGGGCTGGGTGTAGTGGGAGGCCGAGGCAGTGGAGGGTCTGAAGCAGTCGTAGTCTTGCTGGCTGTAGTCCACACTACAGTCTGACCTGGGGGAGTGCAGGCCTCTGTCTCTGGGGAGGCTAACAGACCTTGGACCAGACACAACAGACAGACACTCTGAGGAGGAGAACACATTCTGGAAGCAGGCTGACGCTTCTCCCTGACCCTGTCCTTCCCCTGTCCCACCCTGGTAGCCCCTGGTCTGGGACTGGGTGGGACCACTGTAACTGTGCTGCTGGGTGAAGGCTCTGGTAATGTGTCTGCAATGGGTGGAGGAGTGGCTGTTCAGGAGGAGGGGGCTGGGGGGCCCTTTGCAGGGGGAGGGCTGAGTTTGAGGGGTTATTGATGGGGCTTGGCGAGGGGAGGGCTGGTGTGAGGGCTGTTTGAGGGGTGAAGGACACTGGGAGAGCTGGAGTTGGGGTGCATGCCGGGGATAGGGGTATAGTTGGGTAAGCTGGCTTTGGGGAGCAGCGTAGCATTTGGTTGGGCTGGTAGCGACCCAGGCATGGTTGTGTCTCGGTAATGTCAGGGTCATCTCCAGTGGATCCTCGTCCACGTTAATTTCCACCTCCATCAGACTACTTCCTTCCGTGTCATGGCACAACAGGAATTGGTCAGACACTGTGCTGTTGTTGGACGGGCACCCGTAACCCCCCGACAACCCCCACTCTCCCACTGACCCCAACCCTTTAGGTTCACAGTCACCCCCACAGCCCTCTCCTGTCTCCTCCACCACACCCCTCCGTGAGCCCACCCAGCTGCCGTTGCCTAGTACCCCCAGGAGAGGCGGCACCTTGGCTGGGGAAGGCTCCAGGCTTCCCATGGGTGTGCTCTCCTCAGAGTCAGCCTGGATGTTGCCGATGGTCTGCTTCCTCAGGTTGTAGACAGAGACTGGAGACAAGACCTCCTCATCCAGGATGGTATAGACCTCTTCCAGCTCCGTGGTCTCAGGACTGGAGAAGAGAAGTGGGGGAGGGGGGTCTGAATGGGAGGTCTTGGGGTGGGGTGGGAGTAGGTTCTGGTTCGTGTGGTTAGCGGTCTGGCTTGCTTTTCGAGGAGTGATAGGTCCGTTCATTGCCTTGCGGGGGTAGGTGGTGGTCTGTGGGTCTTTATATTGGGTGGTATAGTCTATGGTGACCTTACAGGGTGTGCTGGAGTCCCAGACAGCAGGATGGGACAGACAGGACATGACACTGAGGGCGTGGGGGTCAGAATTCATTATGAAATCATTCTGGTCGCCGGTGAGGTCAAACTGACCAATCAGAGCGGAAATAGACCCGTAGGTGGTGTCGTTGCCAAGGGATACGGCGTCAATGAGTTGTGAGATGATGCTGTCCTGTAGGGGAACGGGGCTTTGCAGATCAGACCGGTCCACATTCAGTAGGGAGATGGAGGGCTCAGAGGAAGAGGATGAAGGAGAGGAGGAAGTTGCTGGTGTGTTTGTTGTACTAAGTAATGTTGTCTCTGGTCTGCTCTCAGTAGGTACGTGTAAACAGTTGCTCTCTGTCTCTGTTGAGCTGCTGAGGTGACACAACGTCCTTTGGCGAGAAGAAACATCCTCAGCTTTGCTGGGTGGGTTGACTCTGTCCTGTGATTGGTCTTTGGAGTCACCATCTACAGTTCCTCCTCCTCGGCCAATGGCCAGGTAGGAGGTCTCATCGGATTGGTCAGACTCTGTGGTGTTATCCTGTGCGTTGTTGTGATTGGTGGAAGATGTGGACACTTTGTGCTCAAGGGAGGCGGATGATTCGACGATGAGTTCCACAGAGTGAGACCTGGGCTGGTTAAAGGGGGACATTCCTATGGAAACAGACAAGTTAGACAGTCAGTAAAGATTCAAACATATCACAGCCGTACGTAGAACACCAAGCCAACCAACAACCAACCGACACATTCCGTCCAATACGAGCCGATAGCAACACAGAGACGAATGGAATGTACCACCAAATACGACTGTGAGAGGGGTGTTGGAGAATGAGGCTGTGCAGGTAACAGAATGAACATCCACTTTTTAGGGGGAACTTCAAATTTCGTAACAGATGGTCGAATGGGAACAATAAAAAAAATTAAAAAATAAAAGGAAAATGTACATTTTGAAATAGTATTTTTACAAAGTTACATCAGTGGCATGATGTAATACTGGGATGTTTTAGGATGAGGCAACCTTAGGAGGTGTTTTGGTTTACCTGGCGGGATATCCTAGTCAGTTCTCTACTACAGAGTAGCGCCACAGAGTGAAGAAGGAACAGAAAAGGCAAGTTAAAGTAGTGAGGAAGAATAGAGTGCCTGGATTTGTCAATTCACATGAAAACACATTTTTATTTCTATATTTTAGAAAATGACAAGTTAGAAACAAGGCAACGGTTTACATTTCACATAAGACCCATAGCACTGTTTCACTGAGAGCGCAGGACAACAACTCTAAGCATCATGTCACATATAGCAAACAAAGCCAGTTGCTCTGCCTTTACAGGTAAGCCTATGGTCATGTATTGCGCTGAGAAATAGGCAACATGATGCTGTTACACTGCCGGTTGGTTTCTTGCATTGGTTTCTTCTTACATGTTAGATATCTATTATAACATATTGCTTGTTACATGGCATATCGTTAATTGTTATGGTTGATGTAAGAGTGTGTGAGGTCTACTGAGGAAGTCTACCCACCGATGAGTGTGTCTGCACCCAGGTCAGTCTGCTCCTCGTTGGGGGAGCAAAGGGAGAGCTGTCCCTGCAGTAGTCTCTCCAGGGGCATGGAGATGGGCCTGTGGGTGAGGGGTGTTGGGCGTCTCTCCACCATTACCCCCTCCATGTCCCTTTCCCTGTTCCGGGACCCCTCCCCCCCAGCCCCTGCCCCGGCCCACACTCTGTCCTTGCCGTCTGATATGGAGGCCTTGCGGTCCGATATGGAGGTGGAGGACTCAGCGAGCTTCATCTTGGTTTTCTTCCGTCGGTTGGCAGGGGCGCTGGCGGTGCGTCGGAGGAGGTGGTCACTGATGGAGCGTTTCCTGAGGGCCGAACCACAGCTGGTGTCCACTGACGACTTAGAGGGCCTGTTGAATAAGCCTCTGATGCCTCGGAGCTGACGACCCTGGTGGGTGGAGAGAGGGAAGGGGAGAGAGGGACAGAGAGAGATATAGGGAGAGAGAGTGAGGGGGAGAGAAGGAGGGAAGAGGAAAGAAGAATGAAGAGAGAGGGGTGAGAGAGAGAAATAGTGTTTAGTATTTTGCATGAAAATATGAATTGCATGGTATGAGGAAGGTTAGATAAGATGTGCCATGCTTTTCAATCACATCACAGTATTCCCACCACAATGCAAACATGCCTGAGAAACAATATAGACTGAAAACATTAACACACTTCACTCTACACAAAACAAAATATTTTCAGCAAATCACCACTTCTTTACATGAATTCAGATTAAGTGCTGAGCTGTCATTGCCCCTCCCACTCAGGTTCAGCACAGGCAGAAGACATGGGGAGAATCTCAATTGCATTTCCTTGATTCCTTGCATCGTCTCTCCTCGTCTCCTTTTCAAAACCCATTGGATTAGGTCAGAGGTCCGTCCCGTCTAACCTTCTCATCCAAAAGGTCTCGAGAAGGAGGCGAGGAGAGAGGACATGGGGAATCAAGGAAATGCAATTGAGATTCTCCTGTGGCCAAAGACATGCCCTTAGATGGCACTATAGCATAACGGTAAGTGCTAACCACAGACAAACAACCATCTCATTCTCTCACTCACAATCCTTGCACATAGTCCCTCTTTTTACCATTATCTGTGTAGTTAGTAATGCCATGAGCTCTGATTTTATGAACCCAATAATGACTGATAAAATGCATAGAAAATCACCTAACAAGAAAACACATCCACAATACACACAATATACCAATCTTAGATGTACAGTAGCATACACAAAGAAATACACCTGAAACCATATACACTCCACCACACACAGTGGAAACAGTTGACAGTCGTGCAGATGCCATGCAGCATACATAGTCTACCCAGGATACCTTGTTGGCTCCTAGAAAGTGCATTATGGTAAAGCTGGGGTTCAGGACTAGTGGACTCCACTGGAAAGGAAGAATGTACCAGCTTAGCTTGGGAGAATTATATAGATGACAATTAACTGTAATATATATGTATATATGTAGAAGCTGAAACTGATTATTCCCCTTCAGACCACTACTTTTCTATAGGGTCAGAGTAGCACTAGCCTGGTACCCAGATTTGATCTCACTAGCCTGGTCCCAAAGCTGTTTGTGCGTTTGCATGCTCCATTGGCATTGTCAAGCAAATCATGTTTTGCAGTTCCATAAGAACATGGCAAGATACCAGAAACAGACTGGTACACAGGCTATATTAAGGAGATCAGAAACAGACTGGTAACCAGGCTAAATTAAAGAGACCAGAAACAGACTGGTACCCAGGCTATATTAAAGAGGTTAGAAACAGACTGGTTCCCAGGCTATATTAAAGAGACCAGAAACAGACTGGTACCCAGGCTATATTAAAGAGACCAGAAACAGACTGGTACCCAGACTATATTAAAGAGACCAGAAATAGACTGGTACCCAGGCTATATTAAAGAGGTTAGAAACAGACTGGTTCCCAGGCTATATTAAAGAGACCAGAAACAGACTGGTACCCAGGCTGTATCAAAGAGGTTAGAAACAGACTGGAACCCAGGCTATATAAAAGAGATCTGAAACAGACTGGAACCCAGGCTATATAAAATAGATCTGAAACAGACTGGTACCCAGGCTATATTAAAGAGACCAGAAACAGACTGGTACCCAGGCTAGGGTCAGTGGTGACACGTGGAGAAGAGGACCAGGGATACTAGGAATGGCTCAGACTGTACTGTACATATCTTACCATAGAAGGGTTATCTCACTGCAATGTACTGTACCTACCTTCCCATAGATGTCATGAACTGATACGTGGATAAAGATGGACGCCTCAGTCAACCCCTCCAAGTACACATGTCTATAACCTGAAGAGAGAGAGAGGGAGAGAGACAGAGAGTTATCCCTGTGGAGAGGTCATTACAATACAGTACCCCATGTATATTAAAAATAACACTGCACGGAATAAGTACAAAAAAGCTCCTCAAGGACAATCTAGAGACACTATTTGCTGACTGCTACAAAGAGGGGAATGTAAGCAACTTCACTTTCTACAGAGACCATCCCCTGGCATGACACAGTGCTATATTAACCAGACCATCACCTGGCATGGCACAGTGCTATATTAACCAGACCATCCCCTGGCATGGCACAGTGCTATATTAACACAGACCATCCCCTGACATGGCACAGTGCTATATTAACACAGACCATCCCCTGGCATGGCACAGTGCTATATTAACACAGACCATCCCCTGGCATGGCACAGTGCTATATTAACACAGACCATCCCCTGGCATGACACGGTGCTATATTAACACAGACCATCCCCTGGCATGGCACAGTGCTATATTAACCTCTCTAGGGTAGGGGGCAGTATTTGCACGGCCGGATAAAAAACGTACCCGATTTAATCTGCTTATTACTACTGCCCAGAAACTAGCATATGCATATAATTATTGGCTTTGGATAGAAAACACCCTAAAGTTTCTAAAACTGTTTGAATGGTGTCTGTGAGTATAACAGAACTCATATGGCAGGCAAAAACCTGAGAAGATTCCTTACAGGAAGTGCCCTCTCTGACCATTTCTTGGGCTTCTACACTCTCTTTATTGAAAACTGAGGATCTCTGCTGTAACGTGACACTTCCTACAGCTCCCATAGGCTCTCAGAAGGCGGCAAAACGGTGAATGATGCCTTTGGAGCCCCTGGCTGAAAAACAGTAGCGCATTTGGATAGTGGTCGATCAGAGAACAATGAGACTGGGGCGCGTGCACGAGGCGACACCATGTTTTTATTTTTTCGTCTTTGAACGAAAACAGGGTTTCCCGGTCGGAATATTATCGCTATTTTACGAGAAAAATCGCATAAAAATTGATTTTAAACAACGGTTGACATGTTTCGAAGTACGGTAATGGAATATTTAGACATTTTTTGTCACGAAACGCGTCGGGCGCATCACCTTCGTCACCCTTCGGATAGTGTCTTGAACGCACGAACAAAACAGAGGATATTTGAACATAACTATGGATTATTTTTAACCAAACCAACATTTGTTATTGAAGTAGAAGTCCTGGGAGTGCATTCTGACGAAGAACAGCAAAGGTAATCACATTTTTCTAATAGTAAATCGGAGTTTGGTGAGGGCCAAATTTGGTGGGGTTCAAAATAGCTAGCCATGATGGCTGGGCTATCTACTCAGAATATTGCAAAATGTGCTTTTGCCGAAAAGCTATTTTAAAATTGGACATAGCGATTGCATAAAGGAGTTCTGTATCTATAATTCTTAAAATAATTGTTATGTTTTTTGTGAACGTTTATCGTGAGTAATTTAGTAAATTCACCTGAAGTTTGCGGTGGGTATAATAGTTCTGAACGTCACATGCTAATGTAAAAAGCTGTTTTTTGATATAAATATGAACTTGATTGAACAAAACATGCATGTATAACATAATGTCCTAGGAGTGTCATCTGATGAAGATCATCAAAGGTTAGTGCTGCATTTAGCTGTGGTTTTGTTTATGTGACATTATATGCTAGCTTGAAAAATGGGTGTCTGATTATTTCTGGCTGGGTACTCTGCTGACATAATCTAATGTTTTGCTTTCGTTGTAAAGCCTTTTTGAAATCGGACAGTGTGGTTAGATTAACGAGAGTCTTGTCTTTAAATAGCTGTAAAATAGTCATATGTTTGAGAAATTGAAGTAATAGCATTTCAAACGTTTTAAAAATCGCGCCACAGGATTGCACTTGCTGTTACGTAGGTGGGACGAATTCGTCCCGCCGGTCCCATAGAGGTTAAACAAATCAAAATATATTTTATATTTGAGATTCTTCAAATATTCATTTTTCCACTGTTCCGGAAGATTCCACCAGATGGCGACTGGCTGCTTATTGCAAATGGACAAAACATCACCAAACGGATATGGCCATTTCTCCTAAACGGAAAAGACTTCGAAGACAAAACTCGGTGAGCACAGGTTTGGCCAAATGGGCTTTTAGCCCAGAAACAAGATGGCATCGAGGCCTCAACGCTTTTTGAGTTAAGGCCCATTTTCTGGGATTAAAGGTCAAAAACGGTAATAGAGCGCTAATTTGACCATTTCACATCAAAGTACATGAACCTATGGTGTAAGGAAAAAAGAACCAACCATTTATCTAATGTAATTTACGAGAAATAATTCAATGTCCGTTCGGTGATGGTTAAAGAAATTTGTTTTTTTCCCCAAAAAAGTCATGTAGAGCTCCAACACCCGGCGGATGTTGGAGCTCTACATGATTTCTGTGATTTTCTGAACTCACACACACACACACACACACACACACACACACACACACACACACACACACACACACACACACACACACACACACACACACACACACAGTCAATAGGGAGTGACACAGTGAAAGGCGTACAGACACACAGAGCCTGCAAAAGTTACCTGCGTTAGAACTATCAAAGAACCGTCAGACCTAGAGCTCTGAAACTTTATATACATGTTCTAGAGCTTAAGTCGATAGTGCATGGTGAGTTAGGTGGCCCTAGAAGGTTCTCAGGCCGATAAACAGCCTCGTCCATTAACAGTTTACAATGACACCTCTCCCGATAGCAATACATTGCCTGCTCACTTAACTTCAACCTGAAGCCTATGCGGGTTATGAATGCCACATCAAACTGTCTTCGATGACAATCCATCAGGCTACTATGAGGTCTACCTGTGTTGATTCTAAGCTTCCTGGAGCAACCGGAAGTGGTTAAATTCACCCTAATAGTGGTTTTGATTTCACAACCTGCAGTTAGGTAAAAACACCACATTCAACCCTCTATAAATCAGTCAGTTCTTAATGTAAATACTTTAAACTCAGGATTCTGTAAACGCCTACCCCAAGGAGGATATGTGTTCACTTTCAGCTTCCTGTGCCAACCGGAAGTGCCTAAAATTGGGTTCATAGGGGCTGTTTAGAAGGATTAACCTCTCTAGGGGGTGTAGGACGCTACCGTCCCACCTGGCCAACATCCAGTGAAATTGCAGAGCGCCAAATTCAAAAACAGAAATACTCATTATAAAAATTCATAAAACATACAAGTGTTATACATCGGTTTAAAGATTAACTTCTTGTTAATCCAATCACGGTGTCAGATTTCAAAAAGGCTTTACGGCGAAAGCATACCATGTGATTATCCGAGAACAGCACCCAGCAGACAAATCATTACAAACAGTTACCAGCCAAGTAGTGGAGTTACACAAGTCAGAAATAGTGATAAAATTAATCACTTACCTTTGATGATCTTCATATGGTTGCACTCACAAGACTCCCATTTACTCAATAAATGTTCGTTTTGTTGAATAAAGTCCCTCTTTATATCCAAAAACCTCCGTTTTGTTCGCGCGTTTTCTTCAGTAATCCACAGGCTCAAAGGCAGTCACAACAAACAGACGAAAAATCCGAAAAGTATCAGTAAAGTTCATAGAAATATGTCAAACGATTTTTATAATCAATCCTCAGGTTGTTTTTAGTCATAATAATCAATAACATTTCAACTGGACAATAGCTTCGTCAATATAAAAGGAAAACAAGTAAGGCGTGCTCTCGGTCGAGCGCATGAAAAACCTCTGGGACACTGAATGGTCCACTCATTCAAAGTGGTGTTACTCGCTCATTTTTCAGAATACAAGCCTGAAACAATTTCTAAAGACTGTTGACATCTAGTGGAAGCCATAGGAAGTGCAATTTGAGTCCTAAGTCAATGGATACTGTAATGGCATTCAATAGAAAACTACAAAAAATCCCACTTCCATATCAGTTTTGTTTTACTCACAGACATTATTTGAACAGTTTTGGAAACTTTAGAGTGTTTTCTATCCAAATCTACCAATTATATGCATATCCTAGCTTCTGGGCCTGAGTAGCAGGCAGTTTACTTTGGGCACGCTTTTCATCCGGAGGTGAAAATAGTGCCCCCTACCCTAGTGAGGTTAAAAAGTTCACATCTTTCCAAAAGCAACCATCATGAACTATAAATCAGTCATTTCTCCCATCAGATGTCCAAGAAAAACTCACACACACACATACAGCAAGGGCGGAGTAACACAGTGTGGGGCTTACAGACACACAGAGCCTGCAATAGATACCGGCATTCACACCATCAAATAACTGTCAGACCTAGAGCTCTGAAACTTTACATATATGTTCTAGAGCTTAAGTCGATAGTGCACGGTGAGTTATGTGGCTTTAGAAGGTTCTCAGGCCGAGCAACAGTCTCGTCCATTTGCAATGACTTCAATTCATTATGAATGACGTGAAAATGACATTTAGAAAAGTCCCAGAATCACAGGACTAGGTGCATTGAAACCGCCTCGGCCCATAGAGACAGGTCCTGATTATACATCCTAGTGATGTCTATCTAAATGAGTCACAGGTCCTGATCACACATCCTAGTGATGCCTATGTAAATGAGTCCCAGGTCCTTTCATATATCCTAGTGTCATGACTGTCCTGCTCGATTCAGGTTACAAATGACCACAATCCTGCAGAGAGATTCCACCCCCACCAGAGGAGAAGGTTGGATCTCAAGGGATAGGAAGATGGGGGGGGGGGGTTATGACACCTCACGCACATTGTAAATCTAAGGCAGGAGATTAAATTCCTTTGTCCTCTCACTATGGAGAACTATGGAGAACATTAACATGCAATACATGGACTTTGGGACAAGGGGTTCCGTCAGCCACAATGGTGGTAATGACGATATATGGAATATGAAAATGAATGTCATTTTGGTTTTGTTAATAAAAGTTAAAGGACGACGTTATAACGAAAACATTGTAACTTTAAGAGTTTTCCTAGTATATGCTTGATGTTTATACATTGTACGTTGGGTGGAAAATGTCCAAATCAAAGAGAATGTTTTTGTAAAGATGAAATGTGAAGTTAGTTGTCTAAATTGGATTTGAGTTAAATCCAGACCTCCAGAGGCTGATACTGGCGGGAACCGCCCACATCCGAGCCGAGGGTATAAGACATGTGAGTTAAGAATTAACATATCAGACTAAATGACCCGAGCTGCAGCCAAGGTCTGAGTAGTCAATGAACCCAAAACGCAACACGAGGTTGAAGACAAAGGAACCTTATTCTATCCATGCTACGGATGAGTAGCTGCATCTAAGAGGGTGAATTTAGAACAGATCACCCGGTCCCCACTCCCCATCGAAGCGTGTATCTATACTGTTTTCATTCCTACGCTGTGAGCCCTGAGCTACAGGGCTGGCTGTCCTCAGAAGACCCCTTTCAGAACAAGAGCGAGGAATCAGACCTCTAAGCAAAAAGGACACTGACATCGTGAGGACAACCAGAGAGTTGCACCAGAGAATTGCGCCATCCGAGAAGACGAAACGGTCCACGCAGAGACCCACAGCGGAGACCTTCAACACGTAATTACATCATTATATTCTGACCCATAAGAGCGGCAGTTCGGGCCAAGGTTAGGGTTAAAATAAGCATAGCTGACAAATGCACCCTAATGTATATTTCTCTCGTGTACTTTCTCCTTTTCTCTCTCTTTTGAATCCCCATGTTGGGTAACACGCGTCAGAGGGTGTTGGCCCGTTGTACTAAGTTCTAACCAATAGCCTAGACTGTGTATTTGTGTATGTGTATATTTTATTATCATTTTAGCTTTCTAGTAAATAAATAATCAACTAAACTTGGTGTGGTACAAACTCATTGGTGGGACTCGGGTTTGTGCAGATTCCCGGATTATGCAACGTTCAGAATGAGACTGTAGAGGAAATTGATTAATTAGCGACTGTTGTAAAATCAATATTCTAATATTCCTTGAGTTAATTTGGGAAATAGAAACTCAATAAAACAAATTTTCCCATGATGCCCCAGGTTAATGAGTTAATAATTGCCTGATTCATTTAATCACGTAATTATAAACCGTTAATCATTCGATGAGCAGCAGTTGTCACATTAACTAATACAACGTCACGACACCAGTGATGTCTATCTAAATGAGTCCCAGATCCTGATCACACATCCTAGTGATGTCTATCTAAATGAGTCCCAGGTCCTGATCACACATCCTAGCGATGTCTATCTAAATGAGTCCCAGATCCTGATCACACATCCTAGTGATGTCTATCTAAATGAGTCCCAGGTCCTGATCACACATCCTAGCGATGTCTATCACATCTCTCAAAAGAAACAAGTTGTCCATTACCGTTTGCCCAGTCACACAGTATGCCTGCGCCATGTGAACTATTGTGTCCAAACAACCTTTCAGCCGACACTTCAACAGTATTTTGTAATCCAAGAAGAGCAATGATACTGGCCTCCAGTTCTTCAATAGAGCTAAGTGCCCCTTCTTCTGCAGTAGTGACAGCACTGCCAGCTGGCAGCTGACTGGTAGTACAGAGTTCTCAAAGGACTCCCAAAAGACCTCTAAGAGGTTCCTCCCCAATTCACCCCAGAAACATTTAGAACACTCAGCTGTCAGTCCATCGACCCCCAGAGCACAACCTGGGGAGAGCTGCTGCACAGCCGCTGTTAGTTCCTGAAATTAAAGACCCCCCTCTAGCCTAGCACTCTGATCAGGCCTGGGCTTAGGCAGCCTCTGTAGAATCTCCTGAGCACACTGTGGCAGATCTCGGAGCCCAAAACCCTGTTCCAGCTCCCCTTACTGACATAGATCCTCATAAACCACTAGGAGCCCAGAACCCCGTTCCAGCTCCAGAACTCTGTTCCAGCTCCCCTTACTGACATATATCCTATCTAGCGTTCCTGCTCTAATCCTCCCCTCCACTACCTTCACTCATGTATAAACCCCCCCCCCGTCATACTGCAGCAGGTCCTGTCTAAGCTTCTCAAAAAGCTTAGACCCTCTTCTGGGAGCATAGACATTAACAAACAGAAAACCCCCTATTTCTGTCTGAACCACTAACACACTACAACAAGGAGCTCCTCTTTCAGAAACACAACCACTGTTTATTCATTCACGAGGAGAGAGAGAGAGAGAGAGCTCTCCCCAGACCCAGGGAGATGGAGGTGGAGAGAGATATATCTGCACTCTGGACTGTGGTGAGACAACTTCAACAATATAAAAAGCAAGAGCAGGAGAAGAACCGAGCACTGCAGAAGAGGATTAGACTGCTAGAGGAGAGGTTGAGGGGGATGGCGTGTAACAGATAACAACCCACTAGAGAGGTGGCCACCACCGAAGAGAAGCCAGCAGAACAGCCCACCTCAGCTACCGACAAAAGTCTCGGCACCACAGCAGAACAGTCCACACCAGACCGTGGCCATTGCGTCGACATCACAGCAGAACAGACAAATGAAGAACCCCAAGCCCAGGGGATCTCACCCCCTCTGTTCTGTGACTGCCTCAAAACCAAATGTTTTCCTGGCCCACCACTCCACCCTGGACTTGAACAGCCTCTATGACCAGGTCCACCTATACAAGGCAGCAGTGCCCACCTTCGCCCGGACTCTATAGGACATCACTCTCAAACGCAGCCCCAACACTTCAGACAGGAGCAACAGATCAATAGACACCCCACCCAGACCAGCGAGACACACTCCCAGACCTGCGGGACCCCCCCTGGACCTACACATAGAGGACCCACGCCGAGAGGACCTACATCCAGACCACAACACCACCAGCCACATACACACCCCCACCCCAACCAATCAACACCCACCCAAGTCAACCATGCCCACACCCCATTTAGGCCCCCTCAGATCAGACCTATGCCCCTCCTGCCCACCCCATGCACCCCACCCCCGCAAAGAGGGCCTCAACATGGAAGTCACACATACGCCCAGGTCGTGATCAGTCAAACAGGCCCAACCACCACTCGTACACTAGCCCAAGCCAATGGCATGTACCAGATGCTCAGCAGGCTCTGCTCACACTTACTGGCCTGAGGCCAAACCACACGACTAACAACATTGGAAACTTTATGGAACACAAAGCCTTCACTATCTCACTATCAAGAAACCTGGTATAGAGGAGATGGACCCACTGGTTGTCCTCTAGGTTACAGAGAGCTGGTAGTTCCATCCACCAAACTACCAGGTGAAACAGGGAAGGGACTCAGGGGGTATGCTAATTTGGTATAGAGCAGACCTAACTCACTCCATTAAAGTAATCAAAACAGGAACATTTTACATTTGGCTAGAAATTCAAAAGGAAATTATCTTTACAGAGAAAAATGTCCTCCTGTGTGCTACCTATATCCCCCCACTAGAATCCCCATACTTTAATGAAGACAGCTTCTCCATCCTGGAGGGGGATATCAACCCTTTCCAGGCCCAGGGACATGTACTAGTCTGTGGCGGCCTAAATGCCAGAACTGGACAAGAACCTGACTCCCTCAGCACACAGGGGACAAACACCTGCCTGGAGGTGACAGCATTCCCTCCCCCATATGCCCCCCTAGGCACAACTACGACAACATAACCAACAAACACGGGTCATAACTCCTGCAGCTCTGTCGCAAACTGGGTATGTACATAGTCAAAGGTAGGCTTCGAGGGGACTATGGTAGGTGCACCTATAGCTCATCCCTTGGCAGTAGTACTGTAGACAACTTTCTCACGTCCTCAACGCAGTGTCTCTCAGAGCGTTCACAGTCAGTCCACTGACACCACTATCAGATCACAGCAAAATCAGTCTACTTGAACAGAGCAATACTCAGTCATGAGGAATCAAAGCCAAAAGAACTGAGTAATATTAAGAAATGCTATAGATGGAAGGAATATAGTGTGGAAACCTGCCAAAAAACAATTAGTCAACAACAAATGCAATCCCTTTTAGACAACTTCCTGGACAAAATGTTCCACTGTAATAGTGAAGGTGTAAACTTGGCTTCCCTATCAAATCTAAAAATCTCAAATAGAAAACCGAAGAAAATGAACAACAATGACAAATGGTTTGATGAAGAATGCAAAAATCTAAGAAAGAAATGGAGAAACCTGTCCAACCAAAAACATAGAAACACGGAAAACCTGAGTCTAAGTCTTCACTATGGTGATTCACTAAAACAATACAGAAATACACTACGGAAAAAGAAGGAACAGCACATCAGAAATAAGCTCAATGTAATGGAAGAATCCATAGACTCTAACCACTTCTGGGAAAATTGGAAAACACTAAACAAACAACACAAAGAATTATCTATCCAAAATGAAGATGTATGGGTAAACCACTTCTCCAATATTTTTGGCCCTATAACAAAGAACAAACAGAAAAAACATACATGATCAAATACAAATCTTAGAATCAACTATTAAAGACTACCAGAACCCACTGGATTCTCCAATTATTGAATTATTGTCACGACTTCTGCCGAAGTCGATGCCCCTCCTTGTTCGGGTGGTGCTCGGCGGTCGACGTCACCGGTCTTCCAGCCATCATTGATCCATTGTTCATTTTCCATTGGTTTTGTCTTGTCTTCCTACACACCTGGTAACAATCCCATTCATTACAGGTTGTGTATTTAACCCTCTGTTTCCCCTCATGTCCTTGTCAGAGATTGTTTGTTGTTATGTGCTCGTGTATTTGTATTGGTGTGCGACGGGTTATTTACCCATGTTACTTTTTATGTACGTTGGTTTTGGAGTTTGTTTTATCTTTATTAAACTACTCCAGTTACACCAAGTTGGTTTCTCCTGCGCCTGACTTCCCTGCCACCTACACACACGACAATGACAATTACTGAATGAACTACAGGACAAAACAAAAACCCTCCAACCCAAAAAGGCATGTGGTGTTGATGGTATCCTCAATGAAATGATCAAATATACAGACGACAAATTCCAATTGGCTATACTAAAACTCTAACATCATTCTTAGCTCTGGCATCTTCCTCAATATTTGGAACCATGGACATATTATCCCAATCCACAAAAGTTGAGACAAATTTGACCCCAATAACTACCGTGGGATATGTGTCAACAGCAACCTTGGGAAAATCCTCTGCATTATCATTAACAGCAGACTCGTACATTTCCTCAGTGAAAACAATGTACTGAGCAAATGTCAAATAGGCTTTTTACCAAATTATCCTGTGCGACAGACCACGAATTCACCCTGCACACCCTAATTGACAAACAAACAAACTAAAACAAAGGAAAAGTCTTCTTATGCTTTGTTGATTTAAAAAAAAGCCTTTGACTCAATTTGACATGAGGGTCTGCTATACAAATTGATGGAAAGTGGTGCTGGGGGAAAAACATACAACATTATAAAATCCATGTACACAAACAACAAGTGTGCGGTTAAAATAGGCAAAAAACATACACATTTCTTCCCACAGGGCTGTGGGGTGAGACAGGGAAGCAGCTTAAGCCCCACCCTCTTCAACATATATATCAACGAATTGGCGAGGGCACTAGAAATGTCTGCAGCACCCAGCCTCACCCTACTAGAATCTGAAGTCAAATGTCTACTGTTTGTTGACGATCTGGTGCTTCTGTCACCAACCAAGGAGGCATACAGCAGCACCTAGATCTTCTGCACAGATTCTGTCAGACCTGGGCCCTGACAGTAAATCTCAGTAACACCAAAATAAAGGTGTTCCAAAAAAGGTCCAATCGCCAGGACCACACATACGAATTCCATCTAGACACCGTTGCCCTAGAGCAAACAAAAAAACTGTACATACCTTGGCCTAAACACTCTAATTATCAAAATCCAGAAAAGAGCCGTTAAATTCTACAACCACCTAAAAGGAAGTGATTCCCAAACCTTCCATAACAAAGTCATCACCTACAGAGAGATTAACCTAGAGAAGAGCCCCCTAAGCAAGCTGGTCCTGGGGCTCTGTTCACAAACACAAACACACCCCACAGAGCCCCAAGACAGCAACACAATTAGACCCAACCAAATCATGAGAAAACAAAAAGATAATTATTTATAATGTGTAATGTGTAAGCTTTGACTATGTACAGACTCAGTGAGCATAGCCTTGCTATTGAGAAAGGCTGCCGTAGGCAGACCTGGCTCTCAAGAGAAGACAGGCTATGTGCACACTGCCCACAAAATGAGGTGGAAACTGAGCTGCACTTCCTAACCTCCTGCCAAACGTATGACCATATTACAGAAACATATTTCCCTTAGATTACACAGATCTGTCACGGTTGTCGTCTGTAATGGAGGACCAAGGCGCAGCGGAAGTGTGGATACTCATATTTTATTTCCCCAACAAAAGGAGTAAAGCATCCACCGGAACACAAAAAACCCCGACAGCAGCAGCAACAGTTTGCAGGCTTAAAAACCACAGTGCAAAACAATTCCCCACAACCCCAAAGACAAACACACACACCTATATAGGACTTCCAATTAAAGGCAACTATACACACCTGCCTTCAATTGGAAGTCCCAATCATCAACCCAACATTTAACAAACACAAACCTGCCACGTCCTGACCCCAAAACTAAAACACTAGCTCCATCTGCTGGTCAAGACGTGACAGTACCCCCCCCCCCCTCAAGGTGCAGTCCCCGGAATGCACCTACCAACAGAAAAACACCAACAAAAAACCCATAAACAATAACCCCTAAACACTAAGGGAGGGAAGGGAGGGTGGCTGCCGTCACCGACGGCACTGTGCTACACCCTCCCTCCCCAACCCACCTATCCTGGAGGTGGCTCCGGTTCTGGCCGTTCCAGGCAGTCGGGCCACTCTGGCAGCTCGGGGCAGTCTGGCCAGTCTGGCAGCTCGGTGCAGTCTGGCAGCTCGGGACAGTCTGGGCAGTCTGGCAGCTCGGACAGTCTGGGCAGTCTGGCAGCTCGGGACAGTCTGGGCAGTCTGGCAGCTCGGGACAGTCTGGGCAGTCTGGCAGCTCGGGACAGTCTGGGCAGTCTGGCAGCTCGGGACAGTCTGGGCAGTCTGGCAGCTCGGGACAGTCTGGGCAGTCTGGCAGCTCGGGGCAGTTCAGGGCAGTCTGGCCACTCCGGCAGGTCAGGGCAGTCTGGCCACTCCGGCAGTTCAGGGCAGTCTGGCCACTCCGGCAGTTCAGGGCAGTCTGGCCACTCCGGCAGTTCAGCGCAGTCTGGCCACTCCGGCAGTTCAGCGCAGTCTGGCCACTCCGGCAGTTCAGCGCAGTCTGGCCACTCCGGCAGTTCAGCGCAGTCTGACCTCTCTGGCGACTGTTGACTGGCGGGCAGCTCTGACGACTGTTGACTGGCGGGCAGCTCTGACGACTGTTGACTGGCGGGCAGCTCTGACGACTGTTGACTGGCGGGCAGCTCTGACGACTGTTGACTGGCGGGCAGCTCTGACGACTGTTGACTGGCGGGCAGCTCTGGTGATGGTTGACTGGCGGGCAGCTCTGACGACTGTTGACTGGCGGGCAGCTCTGACGACTGTTGACTGGCGGGCAGCTCTGGCGACTGTTGACTGGCGGGCAGCTCCTGCCCCGTCACACAGCCCTTGTGCCCCCCCCTAAAAAATTATTGGGGGTGCCTCTCGGTCTCCCAGTCCTTGCCAGCCTTCTTCCGCTGCTTGGTCCTGTGAAGGTGGGGAATTCTGTCACGGTTGTCGTCTGTAATGGAGGACCAAGGCGCAGCGGAAGTGTGGATACTCATATTTTATTTCCCCAACAAAAGGAGTAAAGCATCCACCGGAACACAAAAAACCCCGACAGCAGCAGCAACAGTTTGCAGGCTTAAAAACCACAGTGCAAAACAATTCCCCACAACCCCAAAGACAAACACACACACACCTATATAGGACTTCCAATTAAAGGCAACTATACACACCTGCCTTCAATTGGAAGTCCCAATCATCAACCCAACATTTAACAAACACAAACCTGCCACGTCCTGACCCCAAAACTAAAACACTAGCTTCATCTGCTGGTCAGGACGTGACAAGATCCATAAAGAATTTGAAAACAAACCCGATTTTGATAAACTCCCATATCTACTGGGTGAAATACCACAGTGTGCCATCACAGCAGCAAGATTTGTAACCTGTTGCCACAAGAAAAGGTCAACCAATGAAGAACAAACACCATTGCAAATACAACCCATATTTATGCTTATTTATTTTCCCTTTTATACTTTAACCATTTGTACATCGTTACAAAACTGTATATATACATAATATGACATTTGTAATGCCTTTATTCTTTTGGAAGTTATGTGAGTGTAATGTTTTCTGTTCATTTATATTTATTTCACTTTTGTATATTATCTACTTCACTTGCTTTGGCAATGTTAACATATGTTTCCCATGCCAATAAAGCCCCTTGAATTGAATTGACAGAGAAAGAGGCAGAGAGGGAGAGAGAGAGTGACAGAGAGAGAGAGGGGGAGAGAGAGAGGGAGAGGGATAGAGAGAGAGAGGGACAGAGAGAGAGGGAGGGACAGAGAGAGAGAGAGTGACAGAGAGAGAGGGGGAGAGAGAGAGGGAGAGGGATAGAGGAAGAGGCGGAGAGAGAGAGATGGACAGAGAGAGAGGGAGAGAGAGAGATGGAGAGGCAGAGAGAGAGAGAGAGAGGGACAGAGAGAGAGAGGGAGAGAGAGATGGAGAGGCATAGAGAGAGAGAGGGACAGAGAGAGAGGGAGGGACAGAGAGAGAGAGAGAGAGAGTGACAGAGAGAGGGGGGGTGAGAGAGGGAGAGGGATAGAGGAAGAGGCAGAGAGAGAGAGATGGACAGAGAGAGGGGGAGAGAGAGAGATGGAGAGGCAGAGAGAGAGAGAGGGACAGAGAGAGAGATGGAGAGGCAGAGAGAGAGAGAGGGACAGAGAGAGAGAGGGAGGGACAGAGAGAGAGAGAGAGAGAGAGAGACAGAGAGAGAGAGAGGGGAGTGTGAGGGAGTTCAAGGACAGCTCTGTCACAGACAAACAGACGTGTGAATGGACCAGAATAAGCAGTAAGTCATACATAAGGTCCATGTATCATAGTTCACAAGAGAAGACACTGTTGCCTATATGTACAGGCACTTGCCCAGGAGCCTCTGGCACTTCCAATGATGTGATACAAAGTGACATGATACACTCATTCATTAAAGACAACATGCTGGCTTCTACAGTACTGTATGCTCCTTCACTTTATTCCAACACAACTACAGGCATGCTGCACATCCACACACACACACACACACACACACACACACACACACACACACACACATACACACACACACACACAGACTCACACAGACTCACACACAGACTCACACACACAGACAGACTCACACACACAGACTCACACAGACTCACACACACACAGACACTCACACACACACAGACAGACTCACACACACACAGACAGACTCACACACACACAGACAGACTCACACACACACAGACAGACTAACACACACACACGCTCACAAACACATACGCTCACAAACACACACACACAGTCACTCACTGACCTGGCATCAGGCTACTGAAGGCCACAGTCCTCTGGCCCACAAAGTCCCGTCCGATGGGGTCGTGGTCCCAGACGAGGAAACGCACCAGAGCAACCTCCGCCATGTGGATGGTAAAGGACAGGTTCTCCTCCCACACAGGGTTAAAACCTGGACAACACACACTGTGTCAGAGTACACACACACACTCTCTCTCACACACACACACACACACACACACACACACACACACACACACACACACACACACACACACACACACACGCGCGTGCCTCAGCTATGTTTGGGGCATATGCAAAGGGTACTGTCTCTGTGGGAACACACACTCACAACAGGATCTAACAAACTGAGTGACAAATACAACATTGATTCAAGTCCAATGGTCATGTGTCTATGGTGTGTTTGGCCCAGTCCTACCCTGTTGCCTGTCATCTATGTTTAGAATAGATGACTGGGTCTGGGTGGCAGGTCGGGTCAGGTCACAGTCACACTGACTCTCAGAGAGAGAGCAGTAGGGTTCGAGCAGGGAGAGAGAGGAGGGTTCAAGCAGGGGAGAGAGAGGAGGGTTCAGCCGGGGAGAGAGAGGAGAGGGTTCAGCGATGAGAGAGGGAGAGGGTTCAGCAGGAGAGAGAGGAGGGGGAGAGGTTCAGCAGGTGGGGAGAGAGGAGGGTTCAAGCAGGAGAGAGAGGAGGGTTCAGCAGGGGGAGAGAGGAGGATGGTTCAGCAGGGAGAGAGAGGAAAGGGCTCAGCTGGGGGAGAGAGAGGGTTCAGCAGGGGAGAGAGGAGGGTTCAAGTCAGCAGGGAGAGAGAGGAGGGTTCAGCAGGGAGAGAGGAGGGGCTCAGTAGGGTAGAGAGAAGGAGGGTTCAGCAGGGGGGGAGAGGAGGGTTCAGCAGGGGGAGAGAGAGGGTTTCAGCAGGGAGAGAGGAGGGTTCAGCAGGGAGAGAGAGGAGGGTTCAGCAGGGGGAGAGAGGAGGGTTCAGCAGGGAGAGAGAGGAGGGCTCAGCTGGGGGAGAGAGAGGAGGGTTCAGCAGGGGGAGAGAGGAGGGTTCAGCAGGGAGAGAGAGGAGGGGTTCAGCAGGGAGAGAGGAGGGCTCAGTAGGGAGAGAGAGGAGGGTTCAGCAGGGGGAGAGGAGGGTTCAGCAGGGGGAGAGAGGAGGGTTCAGCAGGGAGAGAGGAGGGTTCAGCAGGGAGAGAGAGGAGGGTTCAGCAGGGAGAGAGAGGAGGGTTCAGCAGGGAGAGAGAGGAGGGTTCAGCAGGGGAGAGAGGAGGGTTCAGCAGGGAGAGAGAGGAGGGTTCAGCAGGGGGAGAGAGGAGGGGTTCAGCAGGGAGAGAGAGGAGGGTTCAGCAGGGAGAGAGAGGAGGGTTCAGCAGGGGGAGAGAGGAGGGTTCAGCAGGGAGAGAGAGGAGGGTTCAGCAGAGAGAGAGAGGAGGGTTCAGCAGGGGGAGAGAGAGGGTTCAGCAGGGAGAGAGAGGAGGGTTCAGCAGGGAGAGAGGAGGGTTCAGCAGGGGGAGAGAGGAGGGTTCAGCAGAGAGAGAGAGAGAGAGAGAGAGAGAGAGAGAGAGAGAGAGGAGGGAAAGGTTATGGATCTCTGGAGGTGGTGGTAGTACTATTAGATCACTGTGTGGAGGCACTGATCCATGACATGGTGCAGAGATGACTTGACTGAATGTCATATCTGGTTCTATGGATGAGTGGAGTGTCTGTATGATAAATTGTATAGTGTGTTTGTGTGCGTGTGTGTGTTTTACCGTTGTCGTCCACTACTCGAGTCTGCTCCTTGCAGCAGTCCACTGGCAGGCCGATGATCTCCACCTCTACAAACGGTCAATGATTCTGAGCAGAAGAGGGGAACACAGTTACAGCAGCATTGGGGCTTAGCAACACTATGCTAATAGTTCAATGATCTGAAGCAGAAGAGGGAACACAGTTACAGCAGCATTGGGGCTTAGCAACACTTTGCTAACGGGTCAATGATCTGAAGCAGAAGAGGGAACAGAGTAACAGCAGCATTGGGGTTTAGCAACACTATGCTAACAGGTGGCAACACATTTATAAGCCAAAGAGATTATTGAGCAAATTATCCATTTTGTTGGCAGAAAATGTGTCTGTGTGTGTGTGTACCTCTCCTCGGTCCCCCAGCATAGAGTCTGGTGGTTTGGGAAGCTGCTGTCCACTGATGATCTTCAGCACCAGCTGTTTCTTGGGGTAGGCAGGGAGGGGGTCGTCACTGAAAGGGTTGAAAGAGCCTGAAGGAGTAAAACAACCAATCAGAACAGTAAAACGACAGAGTGCATCCTCAATAGTCTAGAATCACATAAACTCCTCATCTCTCCCTGTGTGGTGTGTGTGTGTGTGTGTGTGTGTGTGTGTGGTGTGTGTGTGTGTGTGTGTGTGTGTGTGTGTGTGTTGTGTGTGTGTGGTGTGTGTGTGTGTGTGTGTGTCAGTACCTTTACACATGGGTGGAGGTTTGAGGACGTAACCACAGCCTCCGTTCACCATGAACTTGGCTCTGTTCAGCTGCATCATCCGGCCCTCTGTCTGGTAGTTCAGAGCCACTGAGGAAAACACATTTATCTATCTGTTCATCCTCTGATCAAATACACACAGGGGTTCTGTCTGGGAACAGGGAGGCGTGGTGGAGAATATGGCTGAAATCACAGAGAGAGAGAGAAAGAGAGAGCGTGCGAGACAGACAGACAGACAGACAGACAGACAGACAGAAAGAGACAGCGTGCGAGAGAGAGAGAGCGAAAGAGACAGCGTGCGAGAGAGAGAGAGAGAAAGAGACAGCGTGCGAGAGAGACAGAGAGAGAAAGAGAGAGAAAGAGACAGCGTGCGAGAGAGAGAGAGAGAGAGAGAGAGAAAGAGACAGCGTGCGAGAGAGAGAGAGAGAAAGAGACAGCGTGCGAGAGAGACAGAGAGAGAAAGAGAGAGAAAGAGACAGCCTGCGAGAGAGAGAGACAGAGAGAGAGAGAAAGAGAGCGTGCGAGAGAGACAGATAGAGAGAGAGAGAGAGAGAAAGAGACAGCGTGCGAGAGAGAGAGAGAGAAAGAGAGAGAAAGAGAGCGTGCGAGAGAGACAGAGAGAGAGAGAGAGAGAGAGAGAGAGCGTGCGAGAGAGAGAGAGAGAAAGAGACAGCGTGCGAGAGAGACAGAGAGAGAGAGAGAGAGAGAGAGAGAGAGAGACAGCGTGCGAGAGAGAGAGACAGAGAGAGAGAGAAAGAGAGCGTGCGAGAGAGACAGAGAGAGAGAGAGAGAGAGAAAGAGACAGCGTGCGAGAGAGACAGAGAGAGAGAGAGAGAAAGAGACAGCGTGCGAGAGAGAGAGACAGAGAGAGAGAGAAAGAGAGCGTGCGAGAGAGACAGATAGAGAGAGAGAGAAAGAGAGCGTGCAAGAGAGACAGAGAGAGAGAGAGAGAGAGAAAGAGACAGCGTGCGAGAGAGAGAGAGAGAGAGAGAGAGAGAGAGAGAGAGAGAGAGAGAGAGAGAGAAAGAGAGAGAGATTGTTTCCCCATTTCCACTTCCACTGATGGTCAGTCTGGTCTGAACAACACAACTAGACCAAGAAATTTGATCTCAATGAACGTGGCAACAATCCCGCCACAGAACACGGTGTTAAGGGATTAGGAGGAAAACAGAAAAGGAGAGGAGATTCCAGTAGACAAGAGTTCACAGTAGAGGTCAAAGGTCCTCAATGGTACCTGGCAATCAGAACCTATGCTCCACAAACTCTTGTTGTTTACAGTAGGAGAAAGAGAGAGAGAAAGAGAGAAAGAGAGAGAGAGAAAGCGCGAGAGAGTGTGCCATCACAGCAGAAATATTTGTGACCTTTTGCCACAAGAAAAGGGCAACCAGTGAAGAACAAACACCATTGTAAAATCAATCTATATTTATTTTGATTTATTTTCTCTTTTTTACTTTAACTATTTCTTAACTATGACATTTGAAATGTCTTTAATCCTTTGGAACTTTTGTGAGTGTAATGTTTACTGTTCATTTTTTATTGTGTATTTCAAGTCGTTTGAATTTAATTGGATTGAGAGAGAAAGAGAGAGAGAGAGAGAGAGAGAGAGAGAGAGGTAGTCAAGAGGACTGGGGGAGTGGGGGTAGATAGAGCAATTATTATCTGGCTAAAAATACTGGAATCAGTTATAGAACCCATTGCCCTTTATGGTTGTGTGGTCTGGGGTCCGCTCACCAACCAAGAATTCACAAAATGGGACAAACACCAAATTAAGACTCAGCATGCAAAAATATCCTCTGTGTACAACGTAAAACACCAAATAATGCATGAGCAGAATTAGGCTGATACCGCTAATTATCAAAATCCAGAAAAGAGCCGTTAAATTCTACAACCACCTAAAAGGAAGTGATTCCCAAACCTTCCAGAACAAAGCCATCACCTACAGAGAGATGAACCTGGAGAAGAGTCCCCTAAGCAAGCTGGTCCTGGGGCACAAACAGACCCCACAGAGCCCCACGACAGCAACACAATTAGACCCAACCAAATCATGAGAAAACAAAAAGATAATTACTTGACACATTGGAAAGAATTTACAAACAAACAGAGCAAACTAGAATGCTATTTGGCCCTAAACAGAGAGTACACAGTGGCAGAATACCTGACCACTGTGACTGACCCAAATTTAAAGAAAGCTTTGACTATGTACAGACTCAGTGAGCATAGCCTTGTTATTGAGAAAGGCCACCGTAGGCAGACCTGGCTCTCAAGAGAAGATAGGCTATGTGCACACTGCCAACAAAAAATATATATTATTTACTTCACTTGCTTTGGCAATGTTAACATATGTTTCCCATGCCAATAAAGCCCCTTGAATTTAATTGAGAGGACTGAGGGAGAGAGAGAGGCAGTGAAGAGGACTGAGGGAGAGAGAGAGAGGGAGAAGGACTGGGGGAGAGAGAGAGAGGGAGAAGGACTGGGGGAGAGAGAGAGAGGCAGTGAAGAGGACTGGGGGAGAGAGAGAGAGGGAGAAGGACTGGGGGAGAGAGAGAGAGGCAGTGAAGAGGACTGGGGGAGAGAGAATGACTGGGGGAGAGAGAGGAGGACTGGGGGAGAGAGAGAGAGGCAGTGAAGAGGACTGGGAGAGAGAGAGGAGGACTGGGGAGAGAGAGAGAGGAGGACTGGGGAGAGAGAGAGAGGGGAGAAGGACTGGGGGAGAGAGAGAGGCAGTGAAGAGGACTGGAGAGAGAGAGGAGGACTGGGGGAGAGAGAGAGAGGAGGACTGGGGGAGAGGAGGTAGATGGCCGGGCAGAGATATGTATTCTTTTGTATTTGTTTATTTAAAAAATATATATTTAATGCCATATGCTTTTTTACTTATCAGCAAAACATGACAATAAGATCGTTCAGACGTGTTGTTTCTTACCCAGCTGACAGCCCACATTCCAGTAGAGCTGAGGATTGAAGTTGGACGAGTCTATCCGGTAGGCTGAGGGGTAGATTCTAGACAGCTGTCGCTGGTTGAAACATAGGAAGCGCTCAGCTCTGTGGTTCACTAGCTGCTGGGCACGAGTCTCACTGAATGACAGAACATTCCCCGGAGTACCTGACAGACGAGAGGAGAGAGGGATGAGAGAGGAAATGAGGAGAGGAAAGGGCTGAGCAGTGAGTGAAAAAGGAGATAGATGAAAAAGAGAGAGGGTATGGAAGTGAGAGAAGGAGAATAGGGAGAGAGAGAGAGAGAGAGAGAGAGAGACAGAGAGACTGAATGGGGTGGGGAAGAGGACGGGGTGGAGGGATAGAGTGAAAGAGAGAGGGAGTGGAAATGAGAGAAGGAGAGATAGGGGGAGAGAGAGAGAGAAGGAGTGGAAATGAGAGAAGGAGAGATGGGGGAGAGAGAGAGAGAGGGAGTGGAAATGAGCGAAGGAGAGATAGGGGGAGAGAGAGAGAGGGAGTGGAAATGAGAGAAGGAGAGATAGGGGGAGAGAGAGAGAGACTGATGGGTGTGGTGGGGGTTGTTTTTGGATTGGTTAAGGGCTTAGCAGAGAGAGATAATGTCTTTAAGAGTGTGTGTTTTCTTACTGTCGTCCAGTCCCTCCTGAGAGGCCACAGAGTTAGTGAAAACAACCAGGTCTGACAGATCTCTACTCAGCTTCATTGTCTTCCTCTTCCTCCCTCCCCTACAGCAAGAAGAAAACACAGAAAGAGTATGAAGGAGGAAGGAGAGGTAGAATGGATAAAGAGGCAGAGTAGAATGGATAGAATTGAGTAGAAATGAGAAAGTAGGACGGAAAGACATGCACAGTGACAACAGCATGGGAAGTAAAGCGGAGTGTCCATCAAAGTGACAGTTTACACCCCACAGAGAAGGGCATCACAGTTTACACCCCACAGCATCACAGTTTACACCCCACAGCATCACAGTTTACACCCCACAGCATCATAGTTTACACCCCACTGAATCATAGTTTACACCCCACAGCATCACAGTTTACACCCCACAGAATCATTGTTTACACCCCACAGCATCACAGTTTACACCCCACAGCATCACAGTTTACACCCCACAGGGAAGATCATCGCAGTTTACACCCCACAGAGTCACAGTTTACACCCAACAGGGTCACAGTTTACACCCAACAGAATCACAGTTTACACCCAACAGAATCACAGTTTACACCCAACAGAATCACAGTTTACACCCCACAGGGAAAAGCATCACTTGGAAATACCTAACACAGACCAGATCAAACAGCTTTCATTGACACACTAAAGGGTTATGGAGGCAGGCCAACAACACACACACACGCACGCACGCACGCACACACACACACACACGAAGAGCCTTACATCCACCTTGACTGTCCCTGAAGACACATACATAATGTATTAACATTTCACACTTTTACACACACACACGTGATCGACTATTCGAAGAAGATGGGACACACACACACACACGTGATCGACTATTCGAAGAAGATGGGACACACACAGACACGGCACTTCAAAGTCTGGTTACGGTCAATAAATAGACACTTAGGGCACTCAAAGGAGATTAAGGGCGCGTAAAAAGGGTTTAGGGTCCTTCAAACACATGAGTGGAAGTTGCTCCAGGCTGCAGCTTGCTGTTCTGTCAGGTATAGCAGGATTTGAGCTGACAGAACAGAAGAACCTAACTCACTAATCCTAATTTGAAATCCATGCATGTAATTTCACTATGACATAACACATGATTTACGTGTGAATGTTGAGTTCTCCATGCAAATCTCAAGGTGGGAGTCAGCAATGAGCATGGGTCAGTATGACGAGAGAGCCATTGAGAGCTGACCTGGTGATCTGTCCTCCCGCCTCTCTCCCAGAGGTCTCCTGTCCGTCCTCCTCTCCATCCGTACTCTGGGACTTCAGCCTGGATTTAGAGTGTCTCTGCAGGGGGGGGGGGGGGGGGGAACACACACACACACACAGATAATTCCAATTAGCATTGCTCATGCCCATACATGTAGCAGTCATAGTTCTACATTTAGCGGTCCTACATTTAGCGGTCCGACATTTAGCGGTCCGACATTTAGCAGTCCGACATTTAGCAGTCCGACATTTAGCAGTGCGACATTTAGCAGTCCGACATTTAGCAGTCCGACATTTAGCAGTCCGACATTTAGCAGTGCGACATTTAGCAGTCCGACATTTAGCAGTCCGACATTTAGCAGTCCGACATTTAGCGGTCCTACATTTAGCAGTCCTATATTTAGCAGTCCGACATTTAGCAGTCCGACATTTAGCGGTGCGACATTTAGCGGTCATATATTCATACATTTAGCAGTCCGACATTTAGCGGTCCTACATTTAGCAGTTCGACATTTAGCGGTCCGACATTTAGCGGTCCGACATTTAGCAGTCCGACATTTAGCAGTGCGACATTTAGCAGTCCGACATTTAGCAGTCCGACATTTAGCAGTCCTACATTTAGCAGTCCTACATTTAGCAGTCCGACATTTAGCAGTCCGACATTTAGCAGTGCGACATTTAGCAGTTCGACATTTAGCAGTCCGACATTTAGCAGTCCGACATTTAGCAGTCATATATTCGTTAATTTAGCATTCATACATTTAGCAATACTACATTTAGCAGTCCGACATTTAGAAGTCCGACATTTAGCAGTCCTACATTTAGCAGTCAAACATTTAGCAGTCTGACATTTAGCAGTCCGACATTTAGCGGTCATATATTCATTAATTTAGCATTCATACATTTAGCAATCCTACATTTAGCAGTCCGACATTTAGAAGTTCTACATTTAGCAGTCAAACATTTAGCAGTCTGACATTTAGCAGTCCGACATTTAGCGGTCATATATTCATACATTTAGCATTCATACATCTAGCAGTCCTACATTTAGCAGTCTGACATAAGCATGCCCCTTTCAAAAAATGCAGAACTAAGAACAGATATACAGTGGATATAAAAAGTCTACACACCCCTGTTAAAATGCCAGGTTTTTTTGATGTAAAAGAATGAGACAAAGATAAATCATGTCAGAACTTTTTCTACTGTTAATGTGACCTATAATGTGAACAATTCAATTGAAAAACAAACTGAAATCTTCGAGGGGGAAAAATGAAAAATAAAAACCTTACAATAACCTGGTTGCATAAGTGTGCACACCCTCTTATAACTGGGGATGTGGCTGTGTTCAGAATTAACCAATCACATTCAAACTCATGTTAAATAGAAGTCATTACACACCTGCCATCATTTAAAGTGACTCTGATTAATCACAAATAAAGTTCAGCTGTTCTAGTAGGATTTTCCTGACATTGTCTTAGTTGCATCTCAGAGCAAAAGCCATGGTCTGCAGAGAGCTTCCAAAGCATCAGAGGGATCTCATTGTTGAAAGATATCAGTCAGGAGAAGGGTGCAAAAGAATTTAAAAAGCATTACATATACCATGGAACACTGTGAAGACAGTCATCATCAAGTGGAGAAAATATGGCACCACAGAGACATTACCAAGAACTGGACGTCCCTCCAAAATGTATGAAAAGACGAGAAGAGAACTGGTCAGGGAGGCTTCCAAGAGGCCTACAGCAACATTAAAGGAACTGCAGGGATTTCTGGCAAGTACTGGCTGTGTGCTACATGTGACAACAATCTCCCGTATTCTTCATATGAATGGGCTATGGGGTAGGGTGGCAAGACGGAAGCCTTTTCTTACAATGAAAAACATCCAAGCCCGGCTGAAGTTTGCAAAAACAAACATCAAGTCTCCCAAAAGCACGTGGGATGTGTGTCATGGTTTGATGAAACCAAGGTTGAACTTTTTGGCCATAATTCCAAAAGGTATGTTTGGCGCAAAAACAACACTACACATCACCCAAATAACACCATACCCACAGTGAAGCATGGTGGTGGCAGCATCAGCTTTGGGGCTGTTTTTCTCCAGCTGGAACCGGGGCCTTAGTCAGGGTGGAGGGAATTATGAACAGTTCCAAATACCAGGCAATTTTGGCACAAAACCTTCAGGCGTCTGTTAGAAAGCTGAAGATGAAGAGGAAGTTCACCTTTCAGCACGACAACGACCCAAAGCACACATCCAAATCCACGAAAGCATGGCTTCACCAGAAGAAGATTAACGTTTTGGAATGACCCAGCCAGAGCCCAGACCTGAATCCAATTGAACATCTCTGCGGTGATCTGAAGAGGGCTGTGCACAGGAGATGTCCTCGCAATCTGACAGATTTGGAGCGCTTTTGCAAAGAAGAGTGGGCAAATATTGCCACATCAAGATGTGCCATGCTAATAGACTCCTACCCAAAAAGACTGAGTGCTGTAATAAAATCAAAAGGTGCTTCAACAAAGTATTAGTTTAAGGGTGTGCACACTTATGCAACCAGGTTATTGTTTTATTGGGGGGGTTTTTTCCTCAAAGATTTCAGTATGTTTTTCAATTGAATTGTTCACGTTATAGGTCACATTAAAGGTGGAAAAAGTTCTGACATGGTTTATCTTTGTCTCATTATTTTACATCACAAAAACCTGGCATTTTAACAGGGGTGTGTAGACTTTTTAAATCCACTGTAGCCCTTGGTTCACTCCAGACCTGACTGCCCTTGACCAGCACAAAAACATCCTGTGGCGGACTGCAATAGCATCGAATAGTCCCCGCGATATGCAACTTTTCAGGGAAGTCAGGAACCAATACAGGCAGTCAGTCAGGAAAGCAAAGGCTAGCTTTTTCAATCAAAAATGTGCATCATGTAGCTCTAACTCCAAAAAATTTTAGGACACTGTAAAGTCCATGGACAACAAGAGCACCTCCTCCCAGCTGCCCACTGCACTGAGGCTAGGTAACACGGTCACCACTGATAAATCCATGATAATCAAAAATTTCAATAAGCATTTCTCTACGGCTGGCCATGCCTTCCTCCTGGCTACTCCAAACCCGGCCAACAGCTCCACCCCCCCCCCCCACAGCTACTCGCCCGAGCCTCCCCAGCTTCTCCTTCACCCAAATCCAGATTGCAGATGTTCTGAAAGAGCTGCAAAACCTGGACCCGTACAAATCAGCTGGGCTAGACAATCTGGACCCTCTCTTTCTAAAACTATCCGCCGCCATTGTTGCAACCCCTATTACCAGCCTGTTCAACCTCTTTCATATCGTCCGAGATCCCTAAAGATTGGAAAGCTGCCGCGGTCATCCTCCTCTTCAAAGGGGGTAACACCCTAGACCCAAACTGTTACAGACCTATATCCATCCTGCCCTGCCTATCTAAAATCTTCGAAAGCCAAGTTAATAAACAGATCACTGACCGTTTCAAATCCCACTGTACCTTCTCCGCTGTGCAATCCGGTTTCCGAGCCAGGTCACGGGTGCACCTCAGCCACGCTCAAGGTACTAAACAATATCATAACCGCCATCGATAAAAGACAGTACTGTGCAGCCGTCTTCATCGACCTGGCCAAGGCTTTCAACTCTGTCAATCACCGCATTCTTATCGGCAGACTCAATAGCCTTGGTTTCTCTAATGACTGCCTCGCCTGGTTCACCAACTACTTTGCAGACAGAGTTCAGTGTGTCAAATCGGCTTGTATTTGTTCTCAACTAGCCTACCTGGTTAAATAAAGGTGAAATAAAAAATAAAATTAAAATAAATTTAGCGGTCCTACATTTAGCAGTCCGACATTTAGCAGTCCTACATTTAGAGGTCATATATTCATACATTTAGCATTCATACATTTAGCAGTTCGACATTTAGCAGTCCTACATTCAGCAGTCCTACATTCATACATTTAGCATTCATACTAAACAGCAGTCTGACATTTAACGGTCCGACATTTAGCGGTGTGAGATTTAGCGGTCTGACATTTAGCAGTCCTACATTTAGCAGTCCGACATTTAGCGGTCCGACATTTAGCGGTCTGACATTTAGCGGTCCTACATTTAGCAGTCCGACATTTAGCAGTCCTACATTTAGCGCTCCTACATTTAGCAGTCCGACATTTAGCAGTCCGACATTTAGAGGTCATATATTCATACATTTAGCATTCATACATTTAGCAGTTCGACATTTAGCAGTTCGACATTTAGCAGTCCTACATTCAGCAGTCCTACATTCATACATTTAGCATTCATACATTTAGCAGTCCGACATTTAACGGTCCGACATTTAGCGGTCTGAGATTTAGCGGTCCGACATTTAGCGGTCTGACATTTAGCGGTCATACATTTAGCGGTCATACATTTAGCAGTCCTACATTTAGCAGTCCTACATTCAGCAGTCCTACATTCATACATTTAGCATTCATACATTTAGCATTCATAAATTTAGCGGTCCGACATTTAGCAGTCCGACATTTAGCAGTCCGACATTTAGCGGTCAAACATTTAGCAGTCCTACATTTAGCGGTCATATATTCATACATTTAGCATTCATACATTTAGCAGTCCTACATTTAGCAGTCCGACATTTAGCAGTCCGACATTTAGCGGTCATATATTCATACATTTAGCATTCATACATTTAGCAGTTCGACATTTAGCAGTCCTAGATTCATACATTTAGCATTCTACATTTAGCAGTCCAACATTTAATGGTCCGACATTTAGCAGTCCGACATTTAGCAGTCCGACATTTAGCGGTCCCGACCATTTAGCGGTCTGACATTTAGCGGTCCTTACATTTAGCGGTCCATACATTTAGCAGTCCTACATTAGCAGTCCTACATTTAGCAGTCCTACATTCAGCAGTCCTACATTCATACATTTAGCATTCATACTTTTAGCAGTCCGACATTTAGCCATCCGACATTTTAGCAGTCCTACATTTAGCAGTCATACATTTAGCAGTCCTACATTTAGCAGTCCTACATGTAGCGGTCATATAGTCATACATTTAGCATTAATACATTTAGCAGTCCTATATTTAGCAGTCCTACATTATTTAGCAGTCTGACATTTAGCAGTCTGACATTTAGCAGTCCGACATTTAGCAGTCATATATTCATACATTTAGCATTCATACATTTAGCAGTCCGACATTTAGCAGTCCGACATTTAGCATTCATACATTTAGCAGTCATACATTTAGCAGTCCGACATTTAGCAGTCCGACATTTAGCGGTCGTATATTCATACATTTAGCATTCATACATGTAGCACTCAAAACATAAGCTACTAGTGTGTGTGTGTTTGTGTGTGTGTGTGTGTGTGTGTGTGTGTGTGTGTGTGTGTGTGTGTGTGTGTGTGTGTGTGTGTGTGGTGTGTGTGTGTGTGTGTGGTAGAGGAAGAGGTAGCATAACATATCTATTAAAGTTCAAGTGGAGGAGTGGAGGAGAATGTTGTCAGTAATTACAGTCTTCAGGCTGCTCAGTGGGTAGTACACACACACACACACCACTAGTAGCAACATGTATGACTGTTAACATGAAAAAGCCATTTCCTCCTTGTGGAGGGGATTAGCAACAGCGTGACACACACACACACACACACACACACATACCAACTAGACAATTAAACCGGATCAAGAGACTGGATCAATGTAAGAGAGAGGGAGATGAGACATGATAAGTACTCTTCAAGCAGAAGAAACAGACAGACAGACAGACAGACAGACAGACAGACAGACAGACAGACAGACAGACAGACAGACAGACAGACAGACAGACAGACAGACAGACAGTTAGCAGGGCTTTCTTCAGCCTCACAAACTGGACCCTGTGTCAATAGATCACTATCCTGACTTCTGAGGCTCAACATCTAAACCCCATCACTAGAAAACCAATGGTTTAGTTTTAAATAGAAAGGACTTTTCCCATTGGCAGATCTGAGACAGTACAAACATTGCTGAGTTACGATCTGGAGATTATGGACAAAGATATTTAACAAGCAATAGAGACATGACCATCTGGTAGGACATCTTGATGTCTGTAACGGACAAAGATGACAGTGAAAGTTCAGAGATGATCTCACCTTTTGCTTGATGTTGCTGATGAATGATCGACTTTGGGATTTTTTAAGTCCCTCTTTGGGATTCTAGAGGGACAAAAAAAAGACAAGATGAGCTAAGAGATTACTGCTGTACACACCTCCATCCACACCATCCTATATAACTACTGTCTATACACACCATCCTATATAACTACTGTCTATACACACCATCCTGTATAACTACTGTCTATACACACCATCCTATATAACTACTGTCTATACTGTCTATACACACCATCCTATATAACTACTGTCTATACACACCATCCTATATAACTACTGTCTATACACACCATCCTATATAACTACTGTCTATACTGTCTATACACACCATCCTATATAACTACTGTCTATACACACCATCCTGTATAACTACTGTCTATACTGTCTATACACACCATCCTATATAACTACTGTCTATACTGTCTATACACACCATCCTATATATAACTACTGTCTATACACACCATCCCTATATACTAGTCTATACACACCATCCTATATAACTACTGTCTATACACAACATCCTGCAAAACTACTGTCTATACTGTCTATACACACCATCCTGTATAACTACTGTCTATACACACCATCCTATATAACTACTGTCTATACACACCATCCTATATAACTACTGTCTATACTGTCTATACACACCATCCTATATAACTACTGTCTATACTGTCTATACACACCATCCTGTATAACTACTATCTATACTGTCTATACACACCATCCTGTATAACTACTGTCTATACACACCATCCTGTATAACTACTGTCTATACACACCATCCTATATAACTACTGTCTATACACACCATCCTATATAACTACTGTCTATACACACCATCCTATATAACTACGGTCTATACACACCATCCTATATAACTACTGTCTATACACACCATCCTGTATAACTACTGTCTATACACACCATCCTATATAACTACTGTCTATACACACCATCCTAGACAACGACCTGTCTATACACACCATCCTGTATAACTACTGTCTATACACAACATCCTGCAAAACTACTGTCTATCTGTCTATACACACCATCCTGTATAACTACTGTCTATACACACCATCCTATATAACTACTGTCTATACACACCATCCTATATAACTACTGTCTATACTGTCTATACACACCATCCTATATAACTACTGTCTATACTGTCTATACACACCATCCTGTATAACTACTATCTATACTGTATATACACAACCATCCTGTATAACTACTGTCTATACACACCAGTCCTTATAAATACTGTCTATACACACCATCCTATATAACTACTGTCTATACACACCATCCTATATAACTACTGTCTATACACACCATCCTATATAACTACTGTCTATACACACCATCCTGTATAACTACTGTCTATACACACCATCCTGTATAACTACTGTCCATACTGTCCTATACACACCATCCTGTATAACCTTACTGTCTATACACACCATCCTATAACTACTGTCTATACTGTCTATACACACCATCCTATATAACTACTGTCTATACTGTCTATACACACCTATATAAACTACTGTCTATACTGTCTATACACAATCCTATATAACTACTGTCTATACTGTCTATACACACCATCCTATATAACTACTGTCTATACTGTCTATACACACCATCCTATATAACTACTGTCTATACTGTCTATACACACCATCCTATATAACTACTGTCTATACTGTCTATACACACCTTCTATATCTTTTTTTTATTTTATCCTTCAACTCCCCAATGGGCTCGGGAGGGAGAGGTGTGAGTCATGTGTCCTCCAAAAAAATTACACACCAAACCACACTTCTTAAACCTCTACAGGATGGGTGTCCCTAAACCGGGACGGTTGTTGCTAACGTGTGCTAAAGTGACTAGAATGACTTTGTATAGAACAGCCAACTTTCCAGGACATAGACATATCTGATATGGGCAGAAAGCATACATTCTTGTTAATCTAACTGTAGTGTCCAATTTACAGTAGCTATTACAGTGACAAAATACCATGCTATTGTTTGAGGAGAGTGCAAAACAACAAAAAACTTTTATCACGGCAACTGGTTTGATACATTCACCACTGAAGGTAAATAATGTACTTACATTCAGTAATCTTGCTCTGATTTGTCACTGAGGGTTCCAGAGATAAAATGTAGCATAGTTTTGTTGATAAAATCAATTTCTATGTTCAAATGTAGGAACTGGGTTCTACAGTTTGACCCCACTGTTGTCTCTGCCTCCACACCCACCCCGCCCGGCCATCTAGATGTGTGAAAGTTAGTGTATAAGCTAATGATCCATCATGTGTGACATTTATGGGAGTGTGTAAACTAAAAAATATATATTACCATAGCATTTTTATATGTTCTCTTATAGTTAAGTACTTGAACAAGTATCAATTGACCAATTCGGCACTTTTGGCAAACACCTGGCAGCCTTGATACAACATATTGTGCAGTAATGTAATTCTTCACTGGAATCGTCCGAAACTTTGTACACACACTGCTGCCATCTGGTGGCCAACATCTAAATGACACATAGACGCCTATCTGAAAGTATGGCCTTTCTCTTACATTTCAAAGATGCAGTTTTTTTTGTATTCTTTAACCAGAACTAATGTGTATATTCTCCAACATTAATTCACATTTACACAAACTTCAAAGTGTTTCCGTTCAAATGGTATCAAGAACATGCATATGCATAGGTAATTACCCTCTTAAGGATAGTACCCATTTTTTTAATTTTCGCCTAAAATGACATACACAAATCTAACTGCCTGTAGCTCAAGACCTGAAGCAAGGATATGCACATTCTTGATATGCATATTCACTCGCCCACTTAACCTGGAAGCCAGCTGCACCAATGAGGAAACACCTTTCAAATGATGACCATAACGTCCAAACACACATTTCATAGACACTATATTTGACATTGCTTGTTCTAATATTTGTATATTTCTTAATTCCTTGTTGTTGTTGTTGCATGTATTGTTATCTATTAGTGCACTGTTGGAATATAAGCATTTCTTTACACCCACAATAATCTTTTCGCAGAATATGTGTATGCAACCAATCAAATTAGATTTTATTTGTGTGTATGTGTGTGTGTCTCTCGAGTCATCACAGCCTCATTATTAGCCTGGAGCTAGAGAACCCTTAACCGACACCAAGCAATAAACTGGTACATCTGTGTAGGAGGGAGAGAGGGGGAGAGAGGGGGAGAGAGGAGGGAGAGAGAGAGGGAGAGAGAGGAAGTGAGAGGGAGAGAGAGAGGGAGAGAGAGGGAGAGAGAGGGAGAGGGGGGGAGGGAGAGAGGAAGTGAGAGGGGAGAGAGAGGGAGAGGGAGAGAGAGAGGGATAGAGAGAAGAAGTAAGAGGAAGGGAGAGGGAGAGAGAGAGGGAGAGAGGAAGTGAGAGGGAGAGAGAGCGAGAGGAAGGGAGAGGGAGAGAG
>NC_042982.1:40003208-40023208 GCF_901001165.1 Salmo trutta | reverse complement strand
TAATCATTCTGACATCAATGCAAATGTTATCGAAAATCTAATCAAACACTTCATTAGAGCGCAACATTTCTATAGACTATGCAATTGCACGAGAAAACAGAGTGATGGCCTCTACTAAAAAGGGGAGGGTCCCATTAGCTTTCTATAGGCTAGGCCTACTATGTTAATTTCTCATGTCACGGCTCCTCCTCAGCAGTGCAGGGGTGGTTCCTCCTGCAGGCAGAGGAGGGTCGTTAGTGATTGGAGCTGGTGTGATTGGAGCCACCTGGGCTCAGGGTATTTAACAAACTGCTCCACTAACCTCTCTGTCTCCTCGCTTCGCTTGCTCTCTCTCTCCCTGCTCCTCCAGGTATGATCCTGTTTTGTTTGTTCCTTTGTTGGTTTATTTAGTTTCCACTCAGTCATGTTCACACACACATATTCACGCATCCATCCACCTTACATACACCTTACATTATGACATTTCCACACCTCATTCCTTTTTCTTTGTGTAGAGTTAATAGTTTTGTTTTATAATAAAGAACTTTTTGAATTGGCCTATATCGGTTGTTGATGTCCTCTCATTTTTGCCACAGGCTATGAGCCAGCCTGTGAAAGTCAACTTTCCTAATATTAAGCAGATTGCTTATCTTTACAACAGGAGTATAGTGTAACTGACTGGCATGAAAATGAACCACGCGAAAAGAGTCCTCCATTTGCTATTTAAATGCATAGATGACATGTATTTTTTCCTGCTGCCCCTGTTTCGTAACAGGTGCATGATAATGGTTAATTCTAAATCAAAACACATTTAAAGTATATATTATTTCATATATGTAAAGACAAGATTTAATCAAGAATAGTCTGATGGGTGACAATATTAGCCTATCACTTGTGAATGATGTATTATCACTTGTGAATTATAACCAGCATAAGAAACAATGCCCTTTTCTAAAAAACTTTTTCTAATCATAGTCGCACAGCTCATGTAGCCTAACCCATACCCCTACATGCTTTGATAAGGTTTGTAACACAACTAAAGTATCCAAATAATATCTTAAAGTCGGTTCCTCTCCTTGTTCGGGCGGCGCTCTGCGTCACCGGTCTTCTAGCCATCATCGATCAGGGTCTGTTGGTTCCATCCCCCAGCACCACCGCTCCGATGCCCATGGAGCTGGGAGGTGCTGCGCTCAGGGAGACCGAAGGAGGTTCTGTCTGTGCACCATCTGTGGCCGCAGAGGTCACACTGCCGATCGGTTGGTTCCTCTGGGGGTCGAGGCAGCAGGCAGGGCACTCTGGCGTCACCCCAGGTGAGAAGGCACCATTCTCACCCAGAGCCCTCTGTTGCACACAAGTTTTTGTTAGTTACTTTTCCTAAATTTCCCCTGCATTCCCAGCATAAGGTGCTCGTCGATTCAGGCGCGGCTGAGAATTTTATTGACAGATCATTTGCCCACAGTTTAGGGATCACCATCATTCCTGTGGCTATGCCCTTCCCAGTTCACGCCTTAGATAGTCGACCATTAGGGTCAGGGTTGATTAGGGAGGCCACCGCTCCTCTGGGCATGGTGACGCAGGGGGGTCACACGGAGAAAATCTGTCTCTTTCTCATTGACTCTCCTGCGTTTCCCGTGGTGCTAGGCCTACCCTGGTTAGCTTGTCATGGCCCCACTGTTTAATGGCAACGGAGGGCTCTCACGGGGTGGTCGTGAGAGTGATCGGGGAGGTGTTTAGGGGTTTCCGTAGGTGCGCATTCCCCCCAAATATGCTAATTTTGCTCTCGCATTCTCCAAAAAGAAGGCGACTCAATTACCACCCCATCGACAGGGGGATTGTGCGATAAATCTCCTGGTAGACACCGCACTTCCCAGGAGTCACGTGTATCCTCTGTCACAGGCGGAGACGGAGGCTATGAAACATATGTCTCCGAATCCCTGCGTCAGGGGTACATTCGGTCCACCACTTCCCCCGCCTCATCGAGTTTCTTTTATGTGAAGAAGAAAGAGGGAGGTCTGCGCCCGTGTACTGACTATCGAGGCCTAAATCAGATAACTGTGAGGTACAGTTACCCGCTACCGGCGATTGAGTCAATGCACGGCGCGCGCTTCTTCACCAAACTTGATCTCAGGAGTGCTCACAACCTGGTGCGTATCCGGGAGGGAGACGAGTGGAAGATGGCGTTCAGTACGACCTCAGGCCACTATGAGTACCTCGTCATGCTGTACGGGTTGATGAATGCTCCATCAGTCTTCCAATCCTTTGTAGATGAGATTTTCAGGGACCTGCACGGGCAGGGTGTAGTGGTGTATATTGATGATATTCTGATATACTCCGCTACACGCGCCGAGCATGTGTCCCTGGTGCGCAAGGTGCTTGGACGACTGTTGGAGCATGACCTGTACGCCAAGGCTGAGAAATGCCTGTTCTTTCAACAGTCTGTCTCCTTCCTAGGGTACCACATTTCCACCTCAGGGGTGGAGATGGAGAGTGACCGCAACTCAGCCGTGCGTAATTGGCCGACTCCCACCACGGTAAAGAAGGTGCAGCGGTTTTTAGGGTTTGCCAATTACTACCTGAGGTTTATCCGGGGTTTTGGGCAGGTAGCGGCTCCCATTACCTCACTGCTGAAGGGGGGACCGGTACATTTGCAGTGGTCGGCTGAGGTGGACAGGGCTTTTGGTCACCTGAGGGCTCTGTTTAACTCGGCTCCCGTGCTGGCCCATCCGGATCCCTCTTTGGCGTTCATAGTGGAGGTGGACGCATCCGAGGCTGGGATAAGAGCCGTGCTCTCTCAGCACTCGGGTACGAAGCCCCGCCCTTGTGCCTTCTTCTCGAGGAAGCTCAACCCGGCGGAGCGAAACTATGATGTGGGGGACCAGGAGCTGTTGGCTGTCGTCAAGGCTTTGAAGGCGTGGAGACATTGGCTTGAGGGGGCTAAACACCCTTTCGTCATCTGGATTGACCACCGCAATCTGGAGTACATCCGGGCGGCAAGGAGACTGAACCCTTGCCAGGCAAGGTGGGCCATGTTTTTCACCAGTTTTGTTTTCACCCTTTCCTACAGACCAGGTTCCCAGAATGTGAAGGTAGACGCACTATCCCAGCTGTATGACACAGAGGAGTGGCCCGTGGATCCCACCCCCATACTCCCGGCCTCCTGCCTGGTGGCGCTCGTAGTGTGGGAGCTGGACACGGACATTGAGCAAGCGTTGCGTGCAGAGCCCGCTCCCCTCCAGTGTCCCGCTGGGCGTCTGTACGTTCTGTCTGCTGTCCGTGACCGGCTGATCTATTGGGCCCACATGTCACCCTCCTCTGGTCATCCAGGCATCGGTCAGATGGTGCCCTGTGTGAGTGGGAAGTAATGGTGGCCCACTATGGCTAAGGACGTGAGGGTTTATGTTTCCTCCTGCTCGGTGTGCGCCCAGTGTAAGGCTCCTAGGCACCTGCCCAGAGGTAAGCTACACCCCTTACCCGTTCCACAGCGGCCATGGTCACACCTGTCGATCAATTTCCTTACCGATCTCCCCTCACAGGGAAAAACCACGATTCTGATTGTTGTAGATAATTTCTCTAAGTCCTGCCGTCTCCTCCCGCTGCCCGGTCTGCCTACGCCCCTAAAGACTGCGGAGGCCTTGTTTACACACGTCTTCCGGCACTATGGGGTGCCTGAGGACATAGTGTCTGATCGGGGTCCCCAGTTCACTTCGAGGGTTTGGAGGGCGTTCATGGAACATCTGGGGGTCTCGATCAGCCTTACCTCGGGTTTTCACCCTGAAAGTAATGGGCAGGTGGAGAGAGTAAATCAGTATGTGGGTAGGTTTCTGAGGTCTTATTGCCAGGACCGGCCGGGGGAGTGGGCAGCGTTCGTGTCCTGGGCAGAGATGGCCCAGAACTCGCTCCGCCACTCCTCCACTAATCTCTCCCCCTTCCAGTGCATACTGGGGTATCAGCCGGTTCTGGCTCCTTGGCATAAGAGTCAGACTGAGGCTCCTGCAGTGGACAACTGGTTCCGGCGCATGGAGGAAACATGGGACGGCGTCCATGTTCACCTTCAGCGCGCCGTGCTGCGCCAGAAAGCCGGCGCAGACCGTCACCGCAGTAAGGCCCCGGTGTTCGCACCGGGGGACCCGGGTCTGGCTCTCGACCCGAAACCTGCCCTTCCGCCTGCCCTGCCGGAAGCTGGGTCCGCGGTTTGTGGGGCCATTTAAAGTCCTGAGGAGACTGAACGAGGTGAGTTACAGGTTACAGCTTCCCCCCGATTACCATATTAACCCCTCGTTCCATGTGTCTCTCCTCAGGCCGGTGGTGGCTGGCCCGCTCCAGGAGTCTGAGGTGCGGGAGGGGGCCCCGGCGTACTCCGTTCGATCCATACTGGATTCGAGGCGTCGGGCGAGGGGCCTTCAGTACCTCGTGGGCTGGGAGGCGTACGGTCCGGTGGAGGACGTGTTGGACCCTTCTATGCTGCGGGAGTTCCACCGTCTCCGTCCGGATCGCCCTGCACTTCGCCCTCTGGGTCATCCACGAGGCCTGTGTCGGCGCGCTGCTGGAGCCACACGTCAAGGGGGGGGTACTGTCACGACTTCCACCGAAGTCGGTTCCTCTCCTTGTTCGGGCGGCGCTCGGCGGTCGGCGTCACCAGTCTTCTAGCCATCATCGATCCACTTTTCATTTTTCATTTGTTTTGTCTTGTTTTCCTACACACCTGGTTCTCATTTCCCTCATTAAGTGTTGTGTATTTAACCCTCTGTTCCCCCCATGTCTTTGTGCGGTATTGTTTATTTGTAAGTGCACGTGTTGTTTGGTGCGCGGCGGGTTTTGTACCCAATTATGTTGTTATTTTTCATGCCGTGGGTTGTGCTATTAAACATCTCCGGCTATTACCAAGTTCTGCTCTCCTGCGTCTGACTTCCCTGCCACTGATTACACACCCCTTACAGGGTGTAGAGCCTAACTGGTATATATAAGCAGTGCGTGAGTTTCAGGTTTGGAGAAGATCATTTTCACCATAAAAATGCACCTTAATAAAAAATCATTACATGCATAATTGCATTTTTGGTCACTTTTGATAATGTTGTTTTCAGCTAATGGAACATTTGTGCTTATAGCCTACTACCATGTGTGCATTACTGAAATTATAATGTGATGAAAAAGCCTAATAGTTTATCAACATTTTAAGCTAAACGTTCTGATCTGTTGCATCAGACACATTGCTTAAAAACTTTTTTTTTTGATGCTAGTGGTTGTATTCATTTGAGATCTACTGCATCCCACAACTGTCCCAGACTATGTTTGTAATATTTATTTCTCGCACAGAATAGGTCAACTTTTGTACTATGGGGGATAGTAGATTGACATAGGCTAGTGCTTTTGCTGTTCATTAGGCTTACTCATCTTGTTGGCTGACGAAAAGTAAATGTGGACAGTTCTTCCAATATCTTCAATATGCACCTTGAAATTGGATAAGGACGTGCAAAGTTGCGTCCCCGATGTGTCTGTCTTCACTTGTAGCCTGTGAGAAAGACCCGATCATGTGATGAGAGCCATGTGTGTGAGAGGTGATTTGGAGCACTCAGCACTCAGGGAAAAGGGCACAACGGCCACTGGCCGCAAAAGGCATGGATTTTTTTAGGGTGCATTACGACAACACAAAGGGGATGCCTAGGCATTATCAAGTGCATTATCAAGTGCTTGTCAAATTGTGAATGAGTGACTGATGAAGTGTGTATAGCCTGCGCAAAAAACAAAGGAGAGCACATGCCTTTCAAGCAACTTTTTCCAAATCATCATTAGATCCTCATCAAGCAGACTTACAATGTATTAAAACCTGTTAGGGATAGGGGGCAGTATTTTCACGTTCGGATGAAAAGCGTGCCCAGAGTAAACTGCCCGCTACTCGGGCCCAGAGTCAAATATTTGCAAATTATTAGTAGATTTGGATAGAAAACACTCTGAAGTTTCTAAAACCGTTTAAATGATGTCTGTGAGTATAACAGAACTCATATTGCAGGCAAAAACCTGAGAAAAATCCAACCAGGAAGTGGGAAATTTGAGGGTTGTAGTTCTTTAATTGAATCCCTATCCAAACTACAGTGTCTGTGGGGTCATTTTGCACTTCCTAAGGCTTCCACTAGATGTCAACAGTCTTTAGAACCTTGTTTCATGCTTCTACTGTTACTGGGGAGAGAATAAGAGCTGTCTCAAGCCTGGGACCAGTGAGTTGTTTACTGCGCCCTCACGCAGGCGCGCCGCTCCTTCTTTTTCCTCTGTAATGAATACGCTATTGTCCGGTTGGAATATTATCGAATATTTATGTTAAAAAGACCCTAATGTCTTAGGGTCTTATTTTGAAATCTGACACAGCGGTTGCATTAAGGAGAAGTGTATCTATAATTCTTTCAATAACTGTTGTAAATTTTATCAACGTTTATGATGAGTACTTTTGTAAATTGATGTGCTCATTCACCGGAAGTTTGAGGCACGCCAATGTAAAATGGGGTTTATGGATATAAATATGAACTTTATGGAACAAAACATACATGTATTGTGTAACATTGAGTCCTGGGAGTGTCATCTGATGAAGATCATCAAAGGTTAGTGATTCATTTTAGCTGTATTTCTGGTTTTTGTGACGCCCCTCCTTGCTTGGAAAATGGCTGTGTGGTTTTTCTTGTTTCGGCGCTGTCCTAACAGAATCTAATGTTATGCTTTCGCCGTACAGCCTTTTTGAAATTGGACAATGTGGTTGGATTAACAAGAAGATTATCTTTAAAATGGTGTATAATAGTTGTATGTTTGAGAAATTTGAATTATGAGATTTTTGTTGTTTTGATTTTGCCGCCCTGCTATTTCACTGTTCGCTAGCGGAACTCCTGTCCATAACAGGTTTTAAACATCACAACATACAGCCCAACGTTTGTAGAACAACTGAAGTTACATTAATAACTCTAAATGAAGCATATAGGAGGACCTATTTCTTTGTTAACAGCTCAACACAAAGTAGCTGTATGTGTGTACTCCCTCAAATTGTTTGGAGAAAATATCCTTTCAATTTTATTAAGCTTTGTTCAGTTGTATTCTTCATACCATAAAATAAAGTCATGGAATTTTAAGCAAATCTTGTCTGCTAAATGAACTAGTGTAGCCCACAGCCATTTGGGTCAGGACCTAACATAAGGACAATTCAGAATATGCTTCTGACATAGACTACATTTTCTTCATATCATGCTTCTTTAGACCTGTCAAATATAAATAATGGAGTTATTGTGAAGGTCTAGGCTATATTACATGGATTTATTGTGAAGGTCTAGGCTATATCACATGGAGTTATTGTGAAGGTCTAGGAGTTATTGGACTTGTAGATGTAGACTGCATCAGTGGCTTGTAGATAATGTGTGGAAGCCAGGAGATGAAAAAAATGTGTTTATGTTAATTAACTGTTAATTACTGTGACACTGACAGTTATTTGCTTGACAATCACCAGCTAATGAAATCCCCAGCAGTCATGAAATGTTGTGACCCCCACAGCCCTACTCCCATCTCCACAGAGGAACTCTGGAGCTCTGTCAGAGTGACTATTGGGTTCTTGGTCACCTCCCTGACCATGACCCTTCTCTCCTGATTACTCATTTTGGCCAGGCGGCCAGCTCTAGGAAGAGTCTTGGTGGTTCCAAATTTCTTCCCTTTAAGAATGGTAGTGGCCACTGTGTTCTTGGGGACCTTCAATGCTGCAGAATATTTTGGTACCCTTCCCCAGATCTGTGCCTCGACACAATCCTGTCTCAGAGCTCTACGGACAATTCCTTTGACATCATGGCTTGGTTTTTGCTCTGGCATGCAATGTCAACTGTGGAATCTTATGTAGACAGGTGTCCAATCAATTGGATTTACCACAGGTGGACTCCAATCAAGTTGTAGAAACATCTCAAGGATGATCAATGGAAACAGGATGCACCTAAGCTCAATTTTGAGTCTCATAGCAAAGGGTCTGAATACTGATTTAAATAAGGTATTTTTTAATTGTATTTTTTACATTTGCAAAAATGTCTTAAAACCTGTTTTCGCTTTGTCATAATGGGGTATTGTGTGTAGAACGTAGAAAATGTTTTATTTAATCCATTTGAGAAGAAGGCTGTAACGTAACAAATTGTGGGAAAATGTAAGGGGTCTGAATACTTTCAGAGCGCACTGTAGAGAGGATGTTGCGCCAGAGACAACCCATATTAGGAGTGAAAGTAGATTGGGTGTGCATGCGCTTGTGTGTAATCATAGAATTACTTACAGTATATAATCCTTATTACAGTGTTTTACAATCGCTAGGACCCATTTCTCAATACTTAGGTCACTTTTTCAAAACCCTTCACACAGTGAACACAACAGCAGTCTATGTGGGCTAAACGGTGGATCATTTTTCATTGCTTTGGCACAAAATGCATTCAATGACTACATCTATCAAATTCCATGAATTATTTTCTCACTCAGACACAACCACCACCAAAACTCTATGTACCTACAGGCCAATTTGCACATGATTATATACTATTTTCAAAACTGTTAAACTTAAGTTCAAAACCTAACATAACACAAAATTGAATAAGTCAGCAATTTGCTACATTTCTATAGTAATACCGTATTGAAATATATTCCAAATCTAAAAAATGAAATACTATCAAAACAATTAGACCAACCACAGCTGATTCCCATTGTAGCTGAACACCTACCCAGGTGTTAGTCTTTCAATTACATTACCATCTATACAAAAGGGGCCATTTTAGGAATAAGGCTGTACTGTAATCTAAACATGGACCCAGCCATAGATATAGAAGTGGCTGAATTAATTTCCTCATGGAGGTGGAAGGTTTATGACTGCCCTCCACATGATCAAATGTCCCTACTGGATGCAATGAATACTGGATGCCTGGACATGTCTGCAGAAGATTGCCAGGGATGGACCAGGCATGCTAAAATATTCTTTCCTAGGTGTATTGCCCAAGATGACATAAGATGTGATGTGGATGAGAAACTGTGGCCAAATGCAGAAGACAGGGTTGACAAGCATTGCTACTGTATCTGTATCGGTAGATGGTGTATATACAAATTCTTGTATTTTTGGAATCACTCAATGCCCCAAAAAATGACATAAAACATATTGAAGCATATTGAAATCATGTCTGATTCATTCCTGTAACATGTACTGCAGTGAATTCTAACCAGTAGAGAGGTGTCATTCTTGTTTTGTAAAGACATTTTTCAAAAGAAAACATTGTGTAATGCTACCTGCTGTTAGTGTTTTTTAGGTCATTGTTTTATGAGTGACAACGTGTTCTTGTTGGGTGACAACCTTTGCTAGTGTTATGGAACAATGAGTTGATTTGAGACATGTATGAAGTGTTTTGGTAGTTTTAGTGCATTTTGGATGTGAAATTAACTGCTGTGCCAAGCTGAAAGTTGGTTAGGAGAACTGTGTGCAGAGTTTTGAAAACGTGACCTAAATATTGAGAAATGGGTCCTAGCGATTGTAAAACACTGTAATTCAAAAGGATCTCTGTGGACCTCATAAAGATTTGTAATTTAACTTTTACACTGTATTACCTTTTACTGTGGCATAAACACAACCAGTCAAGATGTTTTCATCTGATTGTCAATCACTTCAAAAGGGGTTCATTTACTAGGCTACCCGCTCACCTTCATCCACTGACAACATATCTCCAGCCTCCAAATCAAATCAAATTTATTTATATAGCCCTTCGTACAATCACTTCAAAAAGGGTTCCTTTACTAGGCTACCCGCTCACGTTCATCCACTGACAACATATCTCCAGCCTCCAAACAGTGGTGAATGTAACGAGACATCTGCTACACAAAACATCACAAAGTGTCATGACATTTGGCCAGAATTTATGCGTCCACCTCTGTCCGCACGCCTCTCAGTGTCGGCCACTCATCTCTGCCTTAGCAAAATGTCAGTGTTCTCGTCGAACCACATCACATTTCGGAGCGCAAGACTACACCACCTGTTAAAAGTCCATTCACTCGTGTGTCATGCCTCTGACATCATAATCTAAAGTGATGTAATAGCCTACAGTTTTCTTCACATTTTGTTGTAATTACTGTGATTGGCTCATGTTTTACCGGTACGGAGTACCCATACTATTTCTTTTGCCGGGACGCAGTACTAGACAGTAGTGGCCTTACCTTCAACACTGACTCTACTACAGATCACTAAAGCTACATCATCTAGTTTTGTCTTTCTGTGAACCCTGACCTTCTGTTCGTTGAGCAGGAAGTTGGCCAGCTCGTCAGCAGTCAGGTGGTCCTTCCTGTCGCTGTATCCCATGAGCAGCAGATACAGGTCCCGCCGCAGTGACATCATCTTATAAAACACACTGAACTCCTCAAATGTCAACGTGCCCTGTTGGTCATCCGAGTCCGCTTCCTGTGGGAAAGGGAAATTACATCACCATTGGAGAGTGGTCAAGTCAAGTCAAGTGATACAATTCCAATTCGGCCCTCTGTTCTAAACTGTGCCTTTACACCTCTTTCGTCTGTAACCATCTGGTATATTCACACACAGCCATGGTGCCTCAACATGGACCAAACAACTCCAATAACCATCTGGTATATTCACACACAGCCATGGTGCCTCAACATGGACCAAACAACTCCAATAACCATCTGGTATATTAACACACAGCCATGGTGCCTCAACATGGACCAAACAACTCCAATAACTATCTGGTATATTCACACACAGCCATGGTGCCTCAACATGGACCAAACAACTCCAATAACCATCTGGTATATTAACACACAGCCATGGTGCCTCAACATGGACCAAACAACTCCAATAACCATCTGGTATATTCACACACAGCCATGGTGCCTCAACATGGACCAAACAACTCCAATAACCATCTGGTATATTAACACACAGCCATGGTGCCTCAACATGGACCAAACAACTCCAATAACCATCTGGTATATTCACACACAGCCATGGTGCCTCAACATGGACCAAACAACTCCAATAACCATCTGGTATATTAACACACAGCCATGGTGCCTCAACATGGACCAAACAACTCCAATAACCATCTGGTATATTAACACACAGACATGGTGCCTCAACATGGACCAAACAACTCCAATAACCATCTGGTATATTCACACACAGCCATGGTGCCTCAACATGGACCAAACAACTCCAATAACCATCTGGTATATTAACACACAGCCATGGTGCCTCAACATGGACCAAACAACTCCAATAACCATCTGGTATATTAACACACAGCCATGGTGCCTCAACATGGACCAAACAACTCCAAGGACATTGTCATGTGAGGACAGAAAAGGCAACTGCGTTCTGACATTGTCCTTGTTCGGTTTATACAACAATTCACTCCTGGCGGTGCCCTAAAAATAGTCTATATAAAATAGTGGACTATAAACCAACTAACTGCATTATCTGACCCTCATGCTCAGCACTCGCAGGCATGCCTGTCATTTAAATCACATAAGCTACATCCTAAATGGCAACCTATTCCCTACATAGCGCACTAGTTTTGACCATTATAAACCCGTGAGAGAAAACATTAGCTAAAGCTTTGGATCTTGGTTTGAAGGTGCTATTTGCTTCCAGGTAGCAGCAGGAGTACTAAGTACTACTGTCACAGTTGTCACTATCTGGCTAGAGAAGACAGAAGACTGATGTTCTCTAAGTCTAACCACTAAACCTTACCTTAGCCTTATCCTGGATGTACATAAACACCTCCTAACTGCTCATTAATTGTCAGGTGAGGTTTAGTGGTTGTCTTTTCTAGCCAGATAGTGTAGTGACAGATGACAGGTATTTCACCCCTGACCTGTGACTGACCTGGAACATGTGTTTGACCTTCCTGCGGGGAAGGTTGACGTTCATCTTGTGCAGTAGCTGGTAGATCTCCTCCATGTTCAACAGACCATCCCCGTTCTTATCAGCCTCCTCAAACGTCTGCTTCATCCATCTACACACACACAGGTTAAGGACACAGCCATGGGATGATGATGATGATGATGTGTGTGTGTGTGTGTGTGTGTGGGGGGGGGGGTAGGAGGGTAGGAAGGGTAGGAGGGTGGAGGGCTTTTCAAAAACACAGCACCATATTTTGTCAGTCGTCAAATCCAGTCAGACCAGAACAACGCTCCAAGGCACACACACACACACACACACACACACACACACACACACACACACACACACACTGCATTCACACACACACACACACACTGCATTCATTCATCAGAAACACAAACAAACACACACACACACTGCATTCAGCAGAAACACAAACACACACACACACACACACACACACACACACACACACACACACACACACACACACACACACACACACACACTGCATTCAGCAGACACAGGAAAAAATGAAAAGAGGGAGAGCACTTTCTTTTTGGGAAGAACGGAAACAGAGGAACAAAGAAGATGTCAAAGTAGATGTCAAAGCAGAGGAACAAAGAAGATGTCAAAGAAGAGGAACAAAGAAGATGTCAAAGAAGATGTCAAAGCAGAGGAACAAAGAAGATCTCAAAGAAGAGGAACAAAGAAGATGTCAAAGAAGAGGAACAAAGAAGATGTCAAAGAAGAGGAACAAAGAAGATGTCAAAGAAGAGGCACAAAGAAGATGTCAAAGAAGATGTCAAAGCAGAGGAACAAAGAAGATGTCAAAGAAGAGGAACAAAGATGTCAAAGAAGAGAAACAAAGAAGATGTCAAAGAAGAGGAACAAAGAAGATGTCAAAGAAGATGTCAAAGAAGAGAAACAAAGAAGATGTCAAAGAAGAGGAACAAAGAAGATGTCAAAGAAGATGTCAAAGAAGAGGAACAAAGAAGATGTCAAAGAAGATGAACAAAGAAGATGTCAAAGAAGAGCATAAAAGTGTGTCAGCCACTCAACTGATTGAACAATACTGGTTAGGGGTAAGGTAGGGACAGCAGGGTATGCGGTGTAATAAGGATATGTGTGTTTGTGTGCATGAGCGTGTTAGTCTTAAAAGGATATTGGTCGTGTGTGCGTTGTCGTTTGGCCAGTGAGTCCTCGTCACTGATGCCAGCCATCAGGTATCGTAGTCCTGTCACCCAGGTCCGAGCCTCCTCAGGGTTAGAGGTCACCAGGTCTAGGGACTCCATGTGGTTGCCATGATAAACGGTGAAACAGCAGGCTGGGTCGAAACTGTTCTCCGCATGGCGGTGGAAGATGTCTGACTGACGGCCCTCCGTCACCTTGTACAGCGAATCAATAGTGACTGTAAGAGAAAGAGGGCGGGACAAGAAGAGAGAGAGAGAACCATTTCGAGTTAGGAGACAGAGCAAGAATCGGAATATTCCATAGCACTGAGATATCTTGGGAATACATTAAGTAGCTCTCCTTTGTGATCAAAATGGATGAAAACGAACAAAAGTCTGTTAGGAGACAAAAAAGTAAAGCTTTTGATAATTGCTAGGGTTGATGATAGTTTCCTCCCTTCTTAAATATTGAATGAAGACCTCAATGAGGAGAAGTTAGAGATAAACACGTAACCAGACAGACACTGCAGGCCAATTAACTGACTGGCATACCCTGAAGTCACAGCAGCACTACTGTAGTCAACAACATGGCTTCTGTTTGACTCTGATACTCAGCCAGGACACACCCTCTAGACAATATCAGGACACACAGGGAGGGAGGGAGGGAGGGAGGGAGGGAGGGAAGGGGAGAGAGAGAGAAAGAGAGAGAGAGAGAGAGAGAAAGAGAGAGAGGAACACAACATTTGACACACCAATTAGGATCTGGCAAAAAATACTTCAATCAGTTATATAACCCATTGCCCTTTATGGTTGTAAGGTCTGAGGTCCCCTCACCAACAAGTAATTCACAAAATGGGACAAACACCAAATTGACTCCGCATGCAGAATTCTGCTAAAGTATATTCCGTGTACAACGTGAAAGACCAAATAATGCATGCAGAGCAGAATTAGGCCGATACACGCTAATTATCAAAATCCAGAAAAGAGCCGTTAAATTCTACAACCACCTAAAAGGACGTGATTCCCAAACCTTCCATAACAAAGCCATCACCTAGAGAGAGATGAACCTGGAGAAGAGTCCCCTAAGCAAGCTGGTCCTGGGGCTCTGTTCACAAACACAAACAGACCCCACAGAGCCCCAGGACAGCAACACAATTAGACCCAACCAAATCATGAGAAAACAAAAATATAACTATTTGACACACTGGAAAGAATTAACAAAAAAACATTAGAATGCTCTCTGGCCGTAAACAGAGAGGACACAGTGGCAGAATACCTGACCACTGTGACTGACCCAAACTTAAGGAAAGCTTTGACTATGTACAGACTCAGTGAGCATAGCCTTTCTATTCAGAAAGGCCGCCGTAGGCATACCTGGCTCTCAAGTGAAGACAGGCTATGTGAACACTGCCCATAAAATGAGGTGGAAACCGAGCTGCACTTCCTAACCTCCTGCCAAATGTATGACCGTATTAGAGACACATATTTCCCTCAGATGACACAGATCCACAAATAATTTGAAAACAAATCAAACATTGATAAACTCCTATATCTGTTAGTTGAAATACTACCAGTGTAGCTAGTTGCCATGGGAAAAGGGCAGCCAGTGGAGCACTGTTATAACATTCTAAATACCACCAATATCTATCTTTATTTATCTTCCCTTTCATACTTCAACTATTTGTACATTGCTACAACACTGTACATAGTCAATAAAATAACATTTGAAATGAATTTATTCTTTTTAAAACTTTTGTGTAATGTTTACAGTTCATTTCTGATTATTTATTTCCTTTGTTTATTTCCCTTTTGTTTATTATCTATTTCACTTGCTTTGGCAATGTAAACATATGTTTCACATGACAATAAAGCCCATAAATTGAATTGAAATTGAGAGATTGAGGGAATGAGGGAGGGAGAGAGAGACACACACAGACAGAGAGGGAGAGTTATACTCCAATCCTGGTACAGGACAGAACCAGGCAGAGAGGGAGAGTTATACTCCAGTCCTGGGACAGAACAGAACCAGACAGAGAAGGAGAGTTATACTCCAGTCCTGGGACAGAACAGAACCAGACAGAGAGGGAGAGTTATACTCCAGTCCTGGGACAGAACAGAACCAGACAGAGAGGGAGAGTTTTACTCCAGTCCTGGGACAGAACAGAACCAGACAGAGAGGGAGAGTTATACTCCAGTCCTGGGACAGAACAGAACCAGACAGAGAGGGAGAGTTATACTCCAGTCCTGGGACAGAACAGAACCAGACAGAGAGGGAGAGTTATACTCCAGTCCTGGGACAGAACAGAACCAGACAGAGAGGGAGAGTTATACTCCAGTCCTGGGACAGAACAGAACCAGACAGAGAGGGAGAGTTATACTCCAGTCCTGGGACAGAACAGAACCAGGCAGAGAGGGAGAGTTATACTCCAGTCCTGGGACAGAACAGACCCAGGCAGAGAGGGAGAGTTATACTCCAGTCCTGGGACAGAACAGAACCAGACAGAGAGGGAGAATTATACTCCAGTCCTGGGACAGAACAGAACCAGACAGAGAGGGAGAGTTATACTCCAGTCCTGGGACAGAACAGAACCAGACAGAGAGGGAGAGTTATACTCCAGTCCTGGGACAGAACAGAACCAGACAGAGAGGGAGAGTTATACTCCAGTCCTGGGACAGAACAGAACCAGACAGAGAGGGAGAGTTATACTCCAGTCCTGGGATAGAACAGAACCAGACAGAGAGGGAGAGTTATACTCCAGTCCTGGGACAGAACAGAACCAGACAGAGAGGAGAGTTATACTCCAGTCCTGGGACAGAACAGAACCAGACAGAGAGGGAGAGTTATACTCCAGTCCTGGGACAGAACAGAACCAGACAGAGAGGGAGAGTTATACTCAGTCCTGGGACAGAACAGAACCAGGCAGAGAGGGAGAGTTATACTCCAGTCCTGGGACAGAACAGAACCAGACAGCTACACTGCAATCTATAACTGTAACTAACCCCAACGTGAGACCAAAAACACACACACAAGCTTAAATAGCTTGGAGAAAAGATGAACAACACATGATTTCACATTTCAACATGGTTAAAAGATTGTAGAAAGTTACATAAAGCATAGCCTAAGAATGTTAACCCAGCATCCCTAGCCGCGTCTTCAGAGTATGCGCAGACCAGCTGGCTGGAGTGTTTATGGACATACTCAATCAATCCCTATCCCAGTCTGCTGTCCCCACATGCTTCAAGAGGGCCACCATTGTGCCTGTTCCCAAGAAAGATAAGGTAGCTGAACTAAATGACTATCGCCCCGTAGCACTCACTTCTGTCATCATGAAGTGCTTTGAGAGACTAGTCAAGGATCATACCAGCCCCACCCTACTTGTCACCCTAGACACACTCAAATTTGTTTACCGCCCTAACAGGTCCACAGACGATACAATCGCCATCAGACTGCACACTGCCCTATCACAACTGGACAAGAGGAATACCTATGTAAGACTACAGCTCAGCATTCAACACCATAGTAGCCTCCAAACTCATCATTAAACTTGAGACTCTGGGACCCCCCCCCCCCCCCCGTGAAACTGGGTCCTGGACTTTCTGATGGGCCGCCCACAGGTGGTGAAGGTAGGAAACAATATCTCCACCCAACTGATCCTCAACACTGGTGCCCCACAATTGTGCGTTCTCAGCCCTCTCCTGTACTCCTTTTTCACCCATGACTGCGTGGCCATGCACGCCTCCAACTCAATCATCAAGTTTGCAGATGACACAACAGTGGTAGGCCTGATTACCAACAATGACGAAACAGCCTACAGAGAGGAGGTGAGGGCCCTCGGAGTCTGGTGTCTGGAAAAAAACCTCTCACTCAACGTCAACAAAACAAAGGAGATGATCGTGGACTCCAAGAAACAGCAGAGGGAGCAGCCACCTATCCACATCAAAGGGGCAGCAGTACAGTAGGTGGAAAGTTTAAGTTCCTCTGCGTACACATCTCGGACAAACTGAAATGGTCCACCCACACAGACAGTGTGGTGAAGAAGGCGCAGCAGTGCCTCTTCAACCTCAGGAGGCTGAGGAAATGTGGCTTGTCACCTAAAACCCTCACAAACTTCTACAGATGCACAATCGAGAGCATCCTGTCGGGCCGTATCCCTGCATGGTACGGCAACTGCTCCGCCCACAACCGTAAGGCTCTCCAGAGGGTCTGCACAACGCATCACCGGGGGCAAACTACCTGCCCTCCAGGACACCTACAGCACCCGATGTCACAGGAAGGTCAAAAAGATCATCAAGGACAACAACCACTCGAGCCACTGCCTGTTCACCCCGCTATCACCCAGAAGGCGAGGTCAGTACAGGTGCATCAAAGCTGGGACAGAGAGACTGAAAAACAGCTTCTATCTCAAGGCCATCAGACTGTTAACAGCCATCACTAACATAGAGAGGCTGATGCCAACATACAGACTAAAATCACTGGCCACTTTAATAAATGGATTTAACAATGGTTTCTATAGTCACATTAAATAATACCACTTTAATAATGTTTACATATCCTACATTACTCTCTCATATGTATATACTGTATTTTATACCATCTATTGCATCTTGCCTATGTCGCACGGCCATCGCTCATCCATATATTTTATGTACATATTCTTATTCCATCCCCTTACAATGTGTGTATTAGGAAGTCGTTGTGAATTTGTTAGATTACTTGTTAGATATTACTACACAGTCAGGAACTAGAAGCACAAGCATTTCGCTACACTCACACTAACATCTGCTAACCATGTGTATGTGACAAATAAAATGTGGTTTGATTTGATTTGAATTGTCTGTATTGCTCCGATGTTGCCTAATTGTTGTGTCTCTGTTATGGGTAGAGATAGCGGTTATGGGTGAGAGATGGCGTGTAGGATGCAGTAAAGTGTGTGTACTCACTCTTGGCCTTCTCGCTCTTGCGTGAGGGTCTCCATCGGATACAGGAGCGATGTTCGTCCAGGTAGAACAGTCTCACCAGCCCCTTGGAACCAGCCTTCAACTTCACCATCTGGGTCCCCGACTGCATGGCACTCATACATCGCTCCACTGCAGAGAGACAGAGACACAAACACACACATCAATAGCACACCATGACAACAACAAAAAACTGAAGAGTCATTAAACCTGCTAAAAGATTCTGATCTGGGATGATCTGGGATGATCTGGGCGAGAATCAGGATGGGAAACAGAGATGAGGCTGACAAAACAAAGGTGTAGTTCACCTAGTTCCTCACAATCAGGTCTAGTTCACCTAGTTCCTCACAATCAGGTCTAGTTCACCTAGTTCCTCACAATCAGGTCTAGTTCACCTAGTTCCTCACAATCAGGTCTAGTTCACCTAGTTCCTCACAACCAGAGCTAGTTCACCTAGTTCCTCACAACAAGGTCTAGTTCACCTAGCTCCTCACAATCAGGTCTAGTTCACCTAGTTCCTCACAACCAGAGCTAGTTCACCTAGTTCCTCACAATCAGGTCTAGTTCACCTAGTTCCTCACAACCAGAGCTAGTTCACCTAGTTCCTCACAACCAGAGCTAGTTCACCTAGTTCCTCACAATCAGGTCTAGTTCACCTAGTTCCTCACAATCAGGTCTAGTTCACCTAGCTCCTCACAATCAGGTCTAGTTCACCTAGCTCCTCACAATCAGGTCTAGTTCACCTAGTTCCTCACAACCAGAGCTAGTTCACCTAGTTCCTCACAACCAGAGCTAGTTCACCTAGTTCCTCACAATCAGGTCTAGTTCACCTAGTTCCTCACAACCAGAGCTAGTTCACCTAGTTCCTCACAACAAGGTCTAGTTCACCTAGTTCCTCACAATCAGGTCTAGTTCACCTAGTTCCTCACAACCAGGTCAGAGAGAGATATATATATATATATATATATATATATATATAGAGAGAGAGAGAGAGAGAGAGAGAGAGAGAGAGAGAGAGAGAGAGAGAAAGAAAGAAAGAAAGAAAGAAAGAAAGAAAGAAAGAAAGAAAGAAAGAAAGAAAGAAAGAAAGAAAGAAAGAAAGAAAGAAAGAAAGAAAGAAAGAAAGAAAGAGAGAAAGAAAGAGAGAATCACTGGGGATCAACACAGAGATCTGATGCAACATTACTGTATTTTTTTGTAATCCACAACATCACTGTCTTCTTAAGTAATACACACACATATGAACTCAGCATGATCAGACATCGATAGGGATCAGACACACACACACACACACACACACACACACACCCACACAGTCACACACAGCCTTATCCCAGCGTGATCTGACATGGCTAGATACCAAAGGAGTCAACTCCAAGTCAACTAGGAGTATTAAAATTGGAGAAGGTTTTGAGTTGGTTGAGACAGTATAAAAAGGAGTGAGCCATTAAAAACTCATATGGCTGGTTAATTGTCCTCTACGACCTACTGCAGTGCTCTGACAGCATTCCTATTCACATGGCAAAAAACACTCAGAGAGAGAAACACACATACACTCACGAACACACACACAAACACACACACACACACACACACACACACACACACACACACACACACGCACACATACAAAGCATGGGTGAGCTCAGGTGCTCAGCTACGTAGACATAGAGCGTGGAATGTGTTTGAACAACCTGGAGCATTATCCTTTCACAAACACACACACACAGACGCACACACACGTGCAGACACACACACACAAATCATGCACCTGAAATTAACCATTAATTTGTGATTGATTCCCCTTTAGAGAAGTTAGACCAGGAAACACATTACACACCCAGTTGTATATCAAAGACAGTCCACTGAAGTCCACGCTCCTGGTCCTGGTCTAGTGTGGTAGAGACAGCCCACTGTAGTCCACGCTCCTGGTCCTGATCTAGTGTGGTAGAGACAGTCCACTGTAGTCCACGCTCCTGGTCCTGATCTAGTGTGGTAGAGAC